>NC_061120.1:151361247-151404919 GCF_002878395.1 Capsicum annuum | reverse complement strand
TTCCTCTTCTTCCTCTTCCTCTTCCTCTTCCTCTTCCTCTTCTTCTTAATTTTTTTTTGGCTTTTGTTTTTACACTTTTATTTCTAGGTTCTATTTCTCCTTTTTTTTTTTCCTTTTTCACTTTTTTTTTGATTTCTATTTTTTTTACTCTTCTATCTCTATCTATTATTTTTAAAAGACAAATATCTATATTATATATATATATATTCAAAAAATATATAAAATAAATAGACATACAAATCTGGATATGTATTTACGGTAAAAAACATACATATATATCTACATATGTATTTACATAAATACATATCTGACTCACATGTATATATAAACATGTAGGACACAAAATCTTTATAACAAAAATGACAATTATATACATATACATATAAGTAATAAAAAAATGCATGATACATATCTTAAACAGTAAAAGAAAATAAATAAGTACATATGTTACCCTCTAAAATGACATAGTATGTACAATTCAAAGACAAATCCAATACCGTATAATATACATATAGCTCGACATATGTATTTACAGAATACATACCTGATCCATATGTATATTCTTATTTTATATGAGTCACCTTTGTATTTCGCAAATACATATGAAGATATATAATATAGTTATGTTTGTTACCGTTTAATATGAATATGATATGTATTTAGTAAATACATATATATGTTTTATACTGTAAATACATATCCAGATCTGTATGCCTATGTATTTTGTATGTTTTTTGAATATGTGTATGTAATATACATATTTGTTTTTTCAAAATAAAAGTTAGAGATAGAAGAGTAAAAAGACGAAAAAAAAAACAAAAATATAAAAAGAAAAAAACGAAAAAAGAGAAGTGAAAAAAAAAAGGAAGAAAGAGAAATAGAAGTGCAAAAATAAAATAAAAGAAAGAACAAAATAAAATGGAAAAAAGAATAAGAAAACGAAAATAGAAAAAGAAAAAAAAGATATGAGAAAGGAAAAAAAAAGAGAAATAGAAGAGAGAAAATAAAGTGGAAAGAAAAAAATAAAAAAGAAAAAGAAATCAAAATAAAACAATAAAATGATAAAAAAGTAAGATGAAAAAAAACTAGTAAGAAAAAAAAGGTAGAGATATAAGAGAGTGAAATACAGTAATGATGTTTTATTTTGAAATTTTAAAGATCATGGAGATAATTATCTTTAAATATGAAAAAGGAGAAAAAAAAAAGAAAACAAAAAAAAATGAAAAAAATAAAATGATAAAAAAAATAAGATTAAAAAAAAAAAGGGTAAAAAATATGACTATATTTGGGGGAGGTGAAAATAGAAAAATGTAAAATAGTGAGAGTAAAATATGCACTTGCCTAGTTAATGAGTAAAATAATGCTACTATTGCTGTATACTGTAATTTTAGTTTTAAATATGCTACTTTGTGTAAGCAAATAAATGCTACTTTCTCTGTCCATCTTTACTTATTCACTTTTCTATTTTGAGATATTCGATAATACTTGTCTAATTTATAAAGTCACTCAATAATTTACCTAACAATATAAGTTACACTAATTATGGAATATTGACGTGGATGAAATGACTTCATGTTTTTGTTCACCTATTTAATTGCGCGCGTTAAGTAGTTTATTTAGTGGACGTAAAGCTAATATGAAGTATGCCACAATCTCGTGTGGTGGTATTTTTATTATTTGACAATATATTAAAGCTCTGTAAGGTTTTCAATTTTTTATGTTTTCTTAGTTTAATGTATTTGACATTTCATTGAATTTGATAGCCTCTAACATCTATGAACTACAGAATATAGGGCAAACTCGATGGTAGAAATACTGGTTGCTTTCAACATCTGAGCAAATGAAACAAAAATATAATGATAACCTGTGTTCCCAAGCCAAAGCATCATAGCAAACATAACACCAATTGGAATGACCAAGCTAATGTATCTGCATACTGAAATCTTAATTAGATGCATTGAATGATAGTCTTCAAAAAGTCCAATGAACAAAACTTGAGAAGGAAAAAGGTAGTATAATAACAAACTATTGTCTACTTTTGTTGTAAGGATTTTGACCGATTGAGAGAGTCAGCACAATTTGACAAGATTTCCAATCCTTGCAATCCTAAACTTCTTTTAGATTAGCTCTTCTCTTTCAATTTCTATTCTAAAGCATTTTATGCCACCTTCATCTTAAATTTATTCAGCTCTGTTCTTTTTTAATCTTGATTTTCTTTTTCATTGTGTCTTTGTGTCTTACGGTGCTCTAAAATTTCTTTCATTTAGAATATTTTTCTACCCTTGTTTTCTTCTTAGAATAGTCATATTTTAGGAATTATTAAATTCTTTAATTTCAGAGATCTTCTTTGTGTTTGCAGGGTAAGGTGTTCACGTACAATATATGTATATACATATGTATAAATATATATATATGTCTTGCTAATTGATTTTTATTCTTCTTCTTCGTATAGTTGGTACTTGTGCTTTGTCCAATGATGTTTCCATCCCTTTTCTCCCGGATGCTAATAAAAATAGATAACAGAAAAGGAAATAGAAGTGCAAGAAGGAGAGAATAGAGGAATACAAATTAAACCAAGGCTACGGTGGCGGCAGTAGTCCGAATCACCTTATTCCGGCTAATATTTCTTTATTCCTGCCTTTTCAATTCTCATTCTACAAGTATCTCGTGATTTTTGTATGTCAGTATATTTTCAAAATTTACATTTCGTTCAACACATAGGAGGAAGATAAACAAGACTGATAAGGTAATGGTGGGACGTCACCCTTTTTGAGCCTCCAAAACTTTTAACTCACATAAAAATTGAGAGCTAGAACGAAACAAATAAATAACAGGCTATAGTAAATGAGTTCGTAATGGGATAATAGGTTTGTCAAGACTAAGACTAGGTAGTAAAATCATGAGCATTGCTGAAATATTTCAGGTGCATACTTGAAACTTTATTTAGCATATTGTTCAATTTCAACTTTGACTAATGTATATTAGATTTCAAGATACAACTATAAAATGTTTAGTAACTGCAATAACCATAACACTTCATGGATTTGCTTCATTTATGTTAAATATTGGTTATTATCGAGTGACAGTTTTAAAATCATACCTGACACGTATAATCATTCTTTTCATACTTTCCTCAGTTATATAGTTGCATGGTTTGTGCAATAATTAGCTTCAGCAGTTACTCCAATAGCTAGAGGTCCAAAAATGGTATTTTGCAAATTTATCCTTATACCTCTTAACAGAATTTTACATAAATGAAAGTAGGCTACTATGTATTACAAACTTGATATTCCCGTTCAGATAAATTGGGTATTATTACGTGGTTGCAAAAATAGTGATTTGAGTGAAAGGGTAAGTTACGTGCTACTGTTACCTTGACGTTCAATCTTTGCAGTTTTGGGTAGGAAATAATGAAGGAAAAAGAACTTCACGAAACCAATATATATAATTAGTCTTTCAGTAGTATTATTAGATGAATACATTAACATTGAACAAGCTCACCAAGGGTCTGTTCTATAATTTGGTAGTGATCTTTCCCTTAATCTTCTAGAGTTGACAATAATGTGATGTTTGTTGGGTTTAATTAGTGTGAATGGAAAATGGAGGGACACAATTTTTGAGCAAAAGACATATTGTTTTGGAAAAGGTGTGACTGTTCAGATAGTTATAGTTGTGTCTGTTCAGAAAAAGACACAATGTTTCGAATGAACAGACATGATTCTTCCAAAGGATACACCTTTTAAGTGAACCATTGCCACCTTTCAGAAGAGGCATCTGATGACTATATAAACCCGCTTTCATCCACAGGTTTAGAAATGAATGAAAAATTTTCTGAAATAAAAAATCTTCTTGTCTTCAAAACATTCTTTGTGATCAATTAAATCGTTGAGTGAGTTCGATGAATCCAATTATTTGAAGTACCACTATAGTTGGATTGAAAGACATTTTATCCTGGGAGGAAGATTCCAAAACCTCGGGTACAGTGAGGGGAATTATTCCTTAAGGACACTCCGTGAAGTCGGTGGACTTGGCTTTATATTTCTATTTCATCTTAATTTCTAAAAAAATAAAACACACTTCTTAGAAAGATCACTTTGATCTTGTGTTAAGGGTGTTTTTATACTTCATAGTGTTCTTGTTTTAAACTTGAACTAGTGTTGAAGTTTTTGTGCCTAAATACAGATTCTTGTACCCAAAAACACCATAAAATAACAATCTTAAGGAATAAACCTTGCATAATCTGTATTGCTTGTTTTTGGAGATTAAAGCTTTAAGCTTTCTACTCCGTTTGAACTTAACTAGTGATTCGAAGACATAAAATCTTCATCACAAGTTAAAGATCATTCGGTTGACGATTGAAAGTCATAAAAACTTCATCGTTAACTAGAAACAAGAAGAAGAGTTTAAAGTTGCTTAACTTTATAAATAGTATTCTGAAAATACTAAATTTTATTGTCTTGTGGTGACAGAAAAAATGACTAACGAAAGTCAAATGTAAGATGCGGCTATGACTGTGGGGGCAATTAGTATTGCCTCAACAAGTCGAGCAAATGCGCCGCAACTAATGACACCTGCGGAGAAGCTCGAAAAATTTGCTGGCATTGACTTTAAGCGATGGCAGCAAAAGATGTTCTTTTACCTCACCACTCTATGGCTTCAAAGGTTCACTAGTGAGGATGCTCCTGAGGTGTCCGAGGGAACCTCAGACAAAGAGCATTTCATGATTGTAGAGGCTTGGAAGCACTCAGACTTCCTTTGCAGGAATTATATCTTGAGTGGTCTCCAAGATGACCTCTACAGTTTTTACAGTGGAACTAAGACATCGAAGAAATTGTGGGGGGCACTAGAATGGAAATACAAGACAGAGGATGCAGGAATTAAGAAATTCTTTGTTGCAAGGTTCCTGGACTTTAAAATGATAGATAGCAAATCGGTTGTCTCTCAAGTGTAGGAATTGCAAGTAATCATTCACGATCTCTTAGCAGAAGGTATATCTTTGAAAAATACCTTAGTTGAAAAAATAAAAAATGTTCTTAGCACTCACATAAACTATTTTGTAGGCTTGATTATGAATGATGCATTTCAAGCAGCAACGATCATTGAGAAGCAACCACCTATGTGAAAAGACTTCAAAAACTACTTGAAGCACAAACGCAAGGAGATGACTATCGAAGATCTTATTGTCCGACTGCATATTGAAGAGGATAATAAGGCTGTTGAGAGAAGGTCAAAAGGGAATTCTACAATTAATGGAGCACATATTGTAGAAAATGACCAAAATAATTCTAAGAAAAGGAAGAAAGTTGAACAAGGAAGCAATCAACCCAAGAAGAAATTCAAGGAAAAGTGCTTCAATTGTGGCAAGATTGGCCATAAGTCCACAGATTATCGTGCCCATAAGAAAGGCAAGAAAAAGGACTGAGCAAATATGATTGAGTCCAATAAAAATGTGATGATCTGTGCGCTATATTTTTAGAATGCAACTTGGTGGGGGAATCTTCGCGAGTGGTGGATGGATTCTAGTTCCACCCACCATGTTTATGCCAACAAAGAGTTGTTTTCGTCATTTGCTTGGCTCAAGTATAAGAAATGATCTACATGGCTAACTCCGCTACGGCTAAGGTAGAAGAAACAGGAAAAGTGGGCTAGAAAGTGACTTCAGGAAAGGACTTGACACTTAACAATGTCTTGTACGTTCCTGAATTACGTAGGAACTTGATTTCTATTTCACTTCTAGACAAGAACGGATTCAAATATGCGTTTCTGAAAAAATTATAATTAGCAAAAGAGAAGTGTATGTAGGAAAAGGCTATCTCACCAAGGGCCCTTATAAGATAAATGTAATGAATGTTGAAATAAATAAAAGTTCAAATTCTTCTTACTTGCTTGAGTCTTATAATTTATGACATGAACTTTTAGGCCATGTTAATTACAAAACGTTATGAAAACTGATTAACTTAGAAGTTTTGCCAAACTTTGAGTGTAATAAATCAAAGTGTCGAATGTGTGTGAATCAAAATATGCAAAACATCCTTATAAGTCCATTGAAAGGAATTTCAATCCTTTAACTTAGTACACACTGACATTTGTGATATGAAGTTAACACCATCACGTGGTGGGAAAAAGTATTTCATAACTTTTATTGACGATTGCACTAGATATTGTTATGTCTACTTGATAAATAGTAAGGATGAAGCAATAGATGTATTTAGGTAATATAAAACTGAAGTAGAAAATCAGTTAGAGAAACAGATAGAAAAGATAAGAAGTGATAGGGGCGGAGAATATGAATCTCCTTTCGCCGAAGTATGTGTAGAGAATGGAATTGTCCATCAAACTACGACCCCGTATTCACCTCAATCTAATGGAATTATGGAAAGAAAAACCGAACTTTGAAGGAAATAATGAATGCCTTACTTATAAGTTTTGGTTTACCGTAAAACTTGTGGGGGGAGGCTATCCTTACCGCCAATTGTATACTTAATAGGGTTCTCCATAGTAAGACACAATCAATTCCTTATGAGAAATGGAAAGGAAGGAAACTCAACTTGAAATATTTCAAAGTATGGGGGTGTCTAGCAAAGGTCCAAGTTCCTATGCCTAAAAGGGTTAAGATAGGACCTAAGACGGTGGACTGTGTGTTCATAGGATATGCTAAAAGTAGTAGAGCATGTTGATTTTTAGTTCATAAATCCAAACATCCGGGATATAAATGAAAATATGGTAATTGAATCAGATAATGCTGAATTTTTTGAAAATATTTACCCGTATAAAACTAGACATGAACAGTCTAGTGGATGATCTAAACGACCTCGAGATGAACCAAGTGAGAATGTACATAATGAATAGAATCCAAGACGTAGTACACGTCAAATAACTTATACCATGTTTGGATTAGATTTTGTAATGTTTCTCTTAGAAAATGAGCCTCAAACGTTTAATGAAGCAATGTCATCGTCAGACTCATCCTTTTAGAAAGAGGCAGTCAATAGTGAGATTGATTCAATCTTAAGCAACCATACATGAGTATTGGTTGATATTCCTCCAGGAAATAAACCTTTAGGTTCTAAATGGATCTTCAAAAGAAAAATGAACGCGGATGGTACTATTGACAACTACAAGGCAAGACTTGTAGTAAAAGGCTTCTAACAAAAAAAAGGTCTTGATTACTTTGATACATACTTGCCAGTAACAAGGATAACATTGATTCAAATGTTAATTTCCTTGGCGGCGGTACCTGGTCTTGAAATCCATCAAATGGATGTAAAAATCGCATTTCTAAATGGAGAATTGGAGGAAGAAATTTACATAGAACATCCTGAAGGTTTTGTGGTTCCAGAAAAGAGAAATAAGGTGTGTAAACTTATTAAGTCTTTGTATGGACTAAATCAAACACCTAAATAATGACATGCGAAGTTTGACCAAACTATGTTGGCAAACGAGTTCAAGATAAATGAATATGATAAACGTGTTTATATTAAAGAAACTCCAAATCACCAAGTCATTATTTGTTTATATGTGGATGATATGTTGATCATCAGTAGAGACATTTCTGACATAAATACAACGCAGCAAATGCTCGAGAGCAAGTTTTATATGAAAAACCTTGGAGTTGCGAATGTGATCTTAGGTATAAGAATCCATAGAACTCCACAAGGGTTGGCATTGTCACAGTATCACTATATCAAAAAGGTACTTGATAAATTCAGGTATATGGAATTCGATATTGCCAAGACTCCTTTGGATGTGAGCTTTACACATCGAAAGAATGAAGGTGAAAGTGACTCACAATTGGAGTACGCAAGAGTATTGGGATGTTTAATGTATATAATGAATTGTACACGACCAGACATAGCATTCGCTATTAGTAAATTAAGTCAGTAAATGAGTAATCCCAAAAAAACTCATTGGATGGTAATGAAAAGAGTTTTGGGGTATCTTAAATACACTCAAGACTATGCCTTGCATTATAACAAATATCCTGCGGTACTTGAAGGATATAGTGATGCAAATTGGATCACCGGATCGAACAAAGTAAAATCCATAAGTGGATATGTATTTACTATCGATGGAGGACAGTCTCTTGGAAATCATCCAAAAAAATTTGTATTGCTCGCTCTACAATAGAATATGAATTTATCGCATTAGATAAAGCCGGTGAAGAAGCAGAATGGCAGCAGAATTTCTTGGAAGATATTCCTTATTGGACCAAACCAGTGGCACCAGTATGTATATACTGTGATAGCCAAGCGGCAATAGGTAGGGCAGGGAGCATGATGTACAATGGTAAATCTCGTTACTTACGATGGAGACATAATACTATTAGGGAAATTCTCTCTAGTAGAATTATCACTGTTGACTATGTAAAGTCAAAGGATAATGTGTCGGATCCACTTACAAAAGGCCTATCTAGAGAAGGAGTGGAAAGGACATCTAAGGGAATGGGTTTAAGTCCTAGGACGAGTCAACATGACGGTAACTCTACCTAGCATACTAGAGATCCCAAGAGCTAGGTTCAAGGAGATCAAACAAAGTTGTGTCTCCCAGGTTCAATATTGTCAATTACCGAACCCATTCATGATGTAGACAATGTTTAGTAAACAAGGATAAAACTTAAGGTAAATTTTTTTTAATGATTATCTAAATTTAGCAGATTTGACCAAATAGTTTAATTTGTAGGATTGAACGTATAACAATCACCTATATGAGGGTGAAGTGGAAGCCGCTTCAAGGAGAATGTTAGTAAAGTCCTATTTTCTAAGATCTCATGAAACCGGGACGTGTTCATGGATGAAAAGAATAAAACCATGAGAACCATAAATGGTAAAAGGCTGGTTGTGTAACATGTGTTGTCTAGGTGTATATTAAAGCTCGATGGTTTAAAGATATCAAATATAACAATTGACCGAGTGCATATGATGCATGTTTACTACGGAAAGTTCAAAGGGAAACCTACTTATCTAGATGCAATCAGTCTTTGCTTGATGATCACTTACTTGTACGTAAAATTTTACAAAGAATAGCCATTCCCCATATATGTGGGGTATTGTTGGGTTTAATTGGTGTGAATGAAAAATTGAGGGACAAAACCTTTGAGCGAAAGACATATTATTTTGGAAAAGGTATGACTATTCAGATAGTTGTGTCTGTTCAGAAAAAGACACAATGGTTCGAATGAACAGACATGACTCTTCCAAAGAATAGACCTTTTAAGTGAACCATTGCCACCTTTCAGAAGAGGCATCTGATGGCTATATAAACTTGCTTTCATCCACAGGTTTAGAAATAAATGAAAAATTTTCTAAAATAAAAACTCTTCTTGTCTTCAAAACATTCTTTGTGATCAATCAAATCGTTGAGTGAGTTCGACGAATCTAAGTATTTGAGGTACCACTATAGTTGGATTGAAAGCCATTTTATCCTTGGAGGAAGATTCCCAAACCTCGGGTACAGTGAGGGAAATTATTCCTTAAGGACACTCCGTGAAGTCGGGGGACTTGGCTTTATATTTCTGTTTCATCTTAATTTCTAAAAAAATAAAACACACTTCTTATAAAGATCACTTTGATCTTGTGTTGAGGGTGTTTTTGTACTTCATAGTGTTCTTTTTTTAAACTTGAACTAGTGTTGAAGTTGTTGTGCCTAAACACAGATTTTTGTACCAAAAAACACCATAAATTAACAATGTTTACATTAATTGCTAGATTGATTTCTTGTGGCTTTGAATCATCTCTCTTTTAGAATAAAAAGGTAGAAAAAGTATCATGATTTTGTAATGATAGGATGATAAAATGAAATTGCTCGCATCCATTTATTAGGGAATATTAGATTTATGATCATCACGATTGCTAGGGTGAAGTTATTAGAAACCTGCTACTTGAATTGCTCTGCCATGGGGAAAACATCAAAGTCACCTATTAAGTTATGAAAATAGAGGTGTTTAATAGCTCGATTACTTTGTATTAAGAGGTTGTATTTGGTTTGTAAGAAATTTTCTAATGCTGTAATACTGTTAGTTTATTATAACTCGGTCCTCCCTTTCTAACATTTAAACAAGCATTGACATTATTGTTTGATGATATGTTGAATCCATGTTAGGTGTTGGTTTGGATTAGCTTAATGATTCTTTCAACAACTCTTTGTAATAATGTAATTATGTTGGACTCGTGCTGACATGATCCACAACCCCTTAGTAAATTTATAATTGCATGTTGCGGCCTACCGCACACACAAGTGTACATAGTCTAGCAAGTAATATGATGGCTCTTTAGGAGTCGGATATCAAATCCACATGAACTATGCGCTTAGAAATTTACTTAATTCAATTTCCAATAGTATTTCAAACAACTGATGTGTTTTATCAAGAGGGTTTGTGAAATTATAGTTTTCTAATAATGTGCAAAAAGAATAAAATATGACAATCACAATTTTGAGCAAAGTTGTAAATAATATTGAGAAAAGTTCCAGGGCTACGACATTTACCACAATCATGTTTTATATTTATTCATCTCAATGAACTTTATTTCTCGAATTGCAGATTTTCAAGTTAAGTATACGATCTAGAAATGGTCATCCTCTAAATCACCTATTCAAACTAGTGTCATAACTGGATCATTGAGCGGCAATGTGAGTCTCTAATTTAAATGCTTTAACATTTTTATCCCATTTATAACCAAATAAGGCAAACTAGGTATATTGCTATCCTAGTTGCAAATCAATCTTAACTTTAATAAGAGATAATCTTATTTCTCATACTCTTCATCCTTTCTTTTCATTCCCATAGTTAGTTCATTTAAGAATTATTCATTTATTCAGATGTTGGTCAGACAATAAAATAATTTTACTAATAATACCAACATAATTGAATGAGAAATAAACTCCATTGTTTTAAATAAAATATTAAACAATCACGCTCTAGCCATAACCCAGAAAGGGGTATTAACTATTCATAGTCTAAAAAAACACAAGAATCAATGTTAATCATACCAAAATATGAAGCAGTTGAGTTACAAGATGAAGAACCCTCGTAAAAATCCTTGTGCTCTCTATTTTTCTCACAAAAATTATAAAACTCATGATTACAGGTCGTCCTTGTTTTTTTTACAGAGGTGGAACCCTTTAAAATCCAGGCTCGTTAGAAGTTGGATAAAATTTGACAAATCTCCATCAATGGCCAGATCTCCACTGTGCACTGTCCATTGTGCAGGCACAAGATATGCGTCACGATCCTATCTCCAAGGGGCGTAGCTATGCATCTTGGTGCTTCCTTTGGCTGCAGGACTGCCCTCATATTTCATATCATGCTTGTGGATGCTTCTCCTATCATTTTGGTTTACTTTTAGACATATTTTAGCCTGAAACATGCTAATCACATCCTTTGGTTCATCCATATCAATATAGCATAGGATACAAGTAAATATGTATATTTGTCCTCAAACTAAGCTAAGATATGAGTAAAATACATCACTTGTGTGTATAAATATGCCCAAGATTACCAACCAACACTTAAAGCCTTGTTCGTCCTTGTTCAACTCTTTAAACTTAGGTTCAACAAGTATGAATTTAGCATCACTAATTGAAACAAAATACTCACGCCAGACCCACAACAACTAGTATGAATAACAAGCTTTACAACTAGCATGTCACCTTGCAACTTTGAACATATGAATGACCATACAAAACTCCCTAACATCAAGAATTAACTCTACCAAATTTCGCAAACTCATGCACATTACTCAACCAAGGAATTATATAAGTTACCTATCCATTATTAAACATGTTCCCTCATAACAATAGAGTTACCCAATATCTCTCACTAATATGCAAACTAACACAAGATTGAGTGTATAAATAGAAATACGATCACTCTCCCAACGAATTAACATGGAACATGAGATGAACCAAAGGTTTTTCCTTAATGTAGTACTCCACTAATCTTAGGATCAAGTTGGAATTTAAGGATTGTAACGGGACTAAGAGCTGGGTATAGACTATTTTTGGTAGAAACAGTGACTAACTTTTCCAAGCGCTTTAATACAATATACTTTCATTAAACTCATCTTCAACCAATATATTTTCACCACTTTTATCTTCATAATTCTCTTTTGTTTTGTCCCATCTCTTTAAGCTGGCTTATATATCTTTAGTAGGGAGCAATGGATGTCAACACCTAATTCACTTCTTTTTGAACAATTTTTCTTTTCATTCCATTACTTCCCACCACCAACACATAAATCTTTTTAACACAACAATAGCTATTAATTTTGGGTTTCAACTTTACTTTCTCCTTCTTCAAATTTACACTCCTTAACAACATAATTTTTTTCAACTAAAATGCTTAGGAGTTTTAGATAAAATTATGGCCAACTGAAAGAAAAAGAATAAGCTACATATGAGGCTACCAAGGAATAGGCTAAAGGCTCAACATGGTTGACTAAGATTATGCATTATTGGTAGATAAAATAAGGGATCAAACATGGCTATCAAAAAATGACTCAATCACCTCCTAAATTTAATGTTCTTTATTTTGTTTTGCACACACACACACACACCGAATAAGTTCTAGACACCCATATGCAAACATAGTATAAAAATAAATGTCATGCACACACATGACACATATTCAAATCAAGATTGACACATATTCAAATCAAGATGGATCCTTATAGATTCTCAATCAAGCAATAATAAAAATTGAAATTTAAGCTAAAATAAAATTAGAGTCACATAAATGAGCCTATGTGTCTTAAAATAATAATTCAACTCATTACAATATGCCTTCAATTTAACCCAACTTGCATCATGTAGTCATGTGACCACACAAATGTATCAAATTAGTGAAAGGGTTCCACTTCGTACTCACTATTTATGACTAATTTTCTCGTAAGACGGTCGTCATACATTCATTATAGAGAAAAACATTTAAACTATGACTTGTTATTTGCTTCTAAGAAATCAACATTTAACCCCTAAAAATTTATCGTAGATGATTTCTAGTCAGTGTGCCGCGAGTGGCTTCTCAATGAATAAGCTGCGATTACTCCCAATTAATCCTAACCAGTTCAAAGGGACTATCTTTGGGAAAAGAATAAAAAACAAAAATTGAGAAACCCAAAATACAAATAACTAAAAGTACCAATTCATAACTACAAATTACTAATTATTATAACCCATAATCCAAATTTTATCAAATAACCACAATATCCATCAAAATAAAGTACATAACCATGCCACAAAATAAAAAAAAGAGTACCAAACATATGAAACTAATAGGAAGACTTCCCCCCACCCTAGACTTAAGAATAAGCATTCTACCTAGTGCAAGAAAAATATAAGAGCAAATAAAAGATTGGGAAAAAGAACTCCCTAGGAACTACTCCTCCTCTTCATAGTCATCCTCATACATATCATCATCAGCCTCAGATTTGGACTCTGAGTTTATATCAGAATCAACTCTTCTTTTATCCTTATTAGTAGGCACATCATTATCTAGAGGCTCTTGAAAGTTAGGACCATTTCGGCATAGAATTTTCTCATGTTCGCTCAGTAGGCAGTCTTTCTAAAGTTTCTTAAACTCTGTGTTCGTAGAGAGTGGGCACTCTTCCTCGAGGTTCCTAAGGGTAATGATGGTACTTGTCACGACAAGCCTTGACAAGTAAGCCAGTCACCTTAACTAATACAAAGTGAGAAAATAATACCAAATCCCAAATCAAGGCTTCTAGAATAAAGTCAAACCACATAATTACAATAATAGTAGAAAATACATAACAATAATACCATACGTCACCCCAAAATCTAGTGTCACAGTGTAAGAACCAACTAAGTACATCTCGAGTCAAAATATACAATTAATAGTCCAAAAAGAACACAATCAACCTCAGAATACAAAAATAAGACATAAACTAAACATGAGGAGTTAGTAGATCAACTCTGGAAGCATAGATCGACCGCTATCTCCAAAATGCTCCAAACACCACTTAATCAGCTACCATTTGATTCACTCATACCTAGATCTGCACCAAAAGAGAATAATAGGGATGAGTACGATCCACTTGTACTTATTAGGTATCATAGGCCGACTGAGCAAAGTAGAAAATAAAGAATACAAGATACACACTATGAGCACGTCACCTGCAATCAGAAAATATCTCAAATGGTATCCCACACCTTATCCACTAATAATTCTATAATATACACATATTCCAAATACAAGTGTGACAAAGAAACACAAATTGATAGATATCAAGTCAAGAATGAAAATACAACATAGAAGGTACACAATATATGAAATGCAATGAAGAAGAAAATGATGATGCACGAGGTCTCCACACAACCTCCGGATACACCTATTGAGCTATGCTCCTGAGGTAGGACCCATGGGGGCTTCTTCAACCCATATACAATCCAATATGCAATACCAATCCAATATCCATAACCTTACTCCGACACATACATCGGTAGAAATTTTTGAAAGATGTCACATTTTCTGTCAGAAAAATCAATATTTCCACAACGGTAACAATGTTTTATGAACGTATATGATATGAGGATTTAATACTCATAACCAACCAGAATGAGAACTTCCACAATCCAACCAATATACCAAGTACGTGAGCCAAATATCCACTCAATAAGTCAATCATCCATGATCCAATATAAACTATATACTAATGGAGTAAGATATACCATAATATGCCATTTGATACCACTTAATTTTCCAATTTAAGCAGTTTCCACCATGAATAAAACAACTAATTTTATAAATATTAGGTCAATAACATTATATAAGACCCCACATGGTCACATATAACAAATAATGTCTCAAAATCACCAAATAATTATAACATAGGCCCACACACTGGCACAAAAAATCATAGAGTTATTTTCATGGTTAGTTCCTACACCCATAACATGCTTTTATATCAATATTAACAACCCAGCCCAGCCTGAAGAAA
Organism: Capsicum annuum; assembly: GCF_002878395.1. Classification (NCBI taxonomy): domain Eukaryota; kingdom Viridiplantae; phylum Streptophyta; class Magnoliopsida; order Solanales; family Solanaceae; genus Capsicum; species Capsicum annuum. Next base: position 151,389,965 of record NC_061120.1, on the reverse strand, counting down.
GTTGACCCATAACCTACCTAGAATAAAGAAAAAATGCTTCTGAAAGCCTCAACACAGAGACATCCCCTCACGAATGGACTCAAAATCAACTAAAATAAATATAGAATCTGCACATCAAAAGAAAGCCAACGATATTCATATTGCCTATTTTTGAGTCGGGGTCAAAATGGATCCCTGAAATGCATTTTTCAGAAAGAAGGGTAAAACAAAAATATATTATCCATGATTAAAGAAAACCATGGGAGAAAACTCAAATGAAAATGGGTTAAAATTGGGGTTTAGATCAAAGAAATACCAAATTTAGGCCTTAGGATCAAAATCCCCAAATTCCATGTTTGCAATTGAGATTTAACAAGCTTTAAACGACAAGAATCAAAGAAAAATAATTGAAATATGGATTTGGAGCTTATCCAAGCTTGAAAATGGAAGAAATCACCCAAAAAATTTAATACCCGAAGCTTCATGTCTCAAAAATATTGAAAATTTAAGGAAAAGGGGTATTTAAACTGTTCAAGCATCGCTTAAGCAGCTAAGTGCCACTTAACTGACACCTGCCAAGGCTGCAAAGCTCATTTAAGTGGACCAAGATTTGCTTAAGAGATACTAATTTAAGTGGACATAAGGCTGCTTAAGCGACACTTGCTGGTGTAAGCCAGGTCGCTCAAGCGACCTGCTAGCCACTTAAGTGATCACCAGCTGAGTGTTGTAACCGTTGGAGACTTGGAGAAATCTACATCTCTGCGGATCCTTTGGGATTCATTCAGAATCCTGTATACGAAAATAAACTATGCTGCCCTATGAAATTCGATGATCTAGACTCAATGGCAATATCATATTATTTTTAAAAAATATCATTTTCACAAAATTGACCCCCGAGATTCAATTTCACAACTTTTTGAATCGAGAGTCAAAATAAGACACAAAATCTATAAATATACACCAACCATGTTAGTAATCTAAAATTGATATTCCAGATCTGCTGGCGTAGTTCATTTTTCCATCTAATACACAGAATAATAAATGTTGACCGAAGTAAACTAATAAACCTTTTTGACCTCCAAAAACTATAAAATCGCATCAATCATACTAAAATGCATTGAAAATTGTGTCGATCATCCCCATACTGCAGAAATACCTCAAAATAATCACGAGGAGTGTTAAAATAATCAAATCACACAAAAATGAATAATTCACTCAAATTACCATGAATCAAGTTTTACACGTATATTCAGGTGCTGCATGCCAAACATGTGACTAGTACTACTGTCATCACGAGCATTCCTCTCAGCAAGGGCCAAAGTTGATCCAAAAGTAGATTTGGGCTCTTCATTCAGGATTCATCAATGCCCTTTAAACTTTGGGGAAGCTTGTAATCTGTAGGGTCTTCCTCCACCTCACGATCCTTCCAAAACTATGTCATCAAGCCTCTAAAACTATACCTGTAGCCATTTTTCACTTTTGCATTTCTTAAGGAGAATAACAAAATTGCACTCACATTAATAGCTTTATTAGTCATAAGAGCATAAACTGAAATTACCCAATCATGAGTGATGTTGGACAAATGAGTGACTGAGATCAGGAAGAAAGGGTGTGAAAGGGGATGTCCATCTCCACCTCCTGGTCAGCGTACTCCTCAAGTTCTCTGACACACCGACATAACTCAACAGCTAGTCCAAAAAAGTAGGGGCTCTTTTTCTTCCCTGATATAAATTCCTCCACTCTATCACTATCTACCTCCATATTCAGCTTGATACCTTAAATGACACAAGCCACTACCAAGGCACTAGGGTAAGTCACCTCAAAAGTGTTTCTTGATGGACGAATCCTATGGGATACCAGGTAAAATACCCTGGGGTTTTCTCCTTATAAAATTCCTGAGTTTTGGACTTTCTGGACATCATACGACTCACCTTACTAGTCGTATAGTGAGGGTACGAGTCAGGTGACCCAGTCATATATTGTCCAGTATTGGGTGATGTTGGGTGGTTGAGTTTTTAGAATAGGTATGACTTGGGTGGGTATGATCTATATGGTGGGTGATACGTTGTAGGTTTGGGTTTTACTCCACTTAATCTAAAACTTAGTAACTTAACTTGAATCTGAGCATGAGTGGCTCACCTGGGAGTGAGTATGAGGATCAATTTAGAGCTTACAAGGGTGATTTGTCTCAGTCATTTTCATAATATAAGACATGTTACTCCTCCCTCATTGTTAGTTCCAACTAAAGGCATATTTTATGAATTGCTCTCATGGCATAAATGTTGTATGTTTTTGGATTTTCAGATATATTTTGGGGGGTTTGGTTACAATGGTTGATTATGATTTTCCCATGTCTTTTACTTATGATTTTCATATTATTATGGTTGTTTGAACATTTGGTTTCATGGGAATAGTTAATTGGTACACGGTTTTGGCTTTGGAAATACTATCCCCCTAACTGTTTGATAAAATGCCTATGAGAATGTTTTTGGTTAAATTATTGGACTTTCATTGAACTATTGCATAGTGTAACTTGGTAATGGAACCCTAAATTGTATAAATAATTTGGAATGGTTAAATGGTAAGGTCTTGGTGGTTATGGTTGGTCTAATTGAAAGCCTTGTGGGGTACAAGGGAATCCCCCAAGCAAACCTAAAAATGAAACACTTGTGGGGTACATGGGACTCCCCCAAGTCAACTTAATAATGTAATCTATGGGTATATGGGAATCCCTTCTTCTATAAAAGATTGGCTAAGGAAATTGGTTGCAAGCTATAGTCGGTGTGACGATCCCACTACTTGTAACCTTGATTAACAATAAATGGATTGATGGTTTGATTGTGTGGTAATGGTTTTAATTAGGCAATAATAGCTGGGTGCGATAGCTAACCATGAAAGTGTGAGTCCAATGGATGGACACTGAAAACTCATATTTGTCGACATGAGGATTGGTCATGACGACCATATATGATACTTACGGGGTACGTAGTAATCCCTTAAGTGTACATATGTATTATGGAGAGCGAGGGGTACTCAGGAATCTCCTATCACACCCTATTTTGAATCGATCGAAACAACATGCAATATGTGGTGGCGTGTCGTGACTCTCGGGTTTTGAAAATTTAATTTTTAGAGTCGCCATCTAACTTTTTAGGAAAATTAGAAAAAATCATTTTTTATGTTAAAATCTGTTTTGGTCTATCAAAAATATTTTGAGATATTGAGTAAGAGTTTTGGTTACTCGAGGGGAAGGTGTTAGGCACCCCTTAGAGCCTATCCGAAGACAGTCCTTACACCAGTTTAGGAAAAATTATTGCTTCGTTATTTGACAAAATGTGTTGAAAAATCTTGTCATATATTTTCTCATTATTATTTAAAAGGAAATTTAAGGTATAGAAAATGCATCACTACAATATACAAGGATATAATATATAGATTATTGCGATATATATATATATATTTCAAAATATGAAAATGGAGGAGTGGAAAGTTAAAAAATGGTATCCTTGTTATAATATGTATATTGGAGAAAACAAAATATACTTTATAAGAATATAATGTTTAATGGTATATAAAATTATAAACATGAATGAAATTGTTTTCAAAGTAAGGAAAGATACGATCTTTTAAATATGTGAAATTTTGTTGAAATGAATATATATGTATCAAAGAGTGTAAAGAAGATATGAAAAATTATTTAACTTAAAAAATAAATCTATACTAATATATTTATTGCAAAAGTAAAGAAAAAGACATCAAAACATAGTAACATATTATTTCTTGAGTAAATTAGACTTTGCGTATATTTAAAATATAAATAACCATGTTGGTGCTCGCAAAATCTTAATAGATGAAATTCGATAAAAAATAACACTTGAAAATGGATAAAATAAATGTGATCGTGAAATACACAAGTGTAAGTGTAGTATAAAAGGCGAAGGAATAAATATACTAGCGGTAAAAATATATTGTGTATAATAGGGTGTATATGTATACCTTACGATTTTTGAGCCCTTTGAAATCTGAAGAGAACTCAAAACACGTGCAGGAAAAATGAATAGATAGTAACACACAAATTGAAATTATTTTAATTTATTGAAATAAAACAAAGCTAGTCCGTTTGGTCATCCATCACACGGATCAAAAGATATCCCCATAAGTCTAAAATAAGGCTCTCGAAGCCCTAAAAAGCTACAATATTGCATAAATGATACCAAAATGCATCGAAAAGCATGTCAATCACTCCCACACCCCAAAAATACCATAATGCAACTACGGGGAGGGGTAAAACAGTCAAATCATAAAAATCACAAATTTCACATATTTCAACAAATTTGTAGGTCGTTACATCATCCACCACTAAAATTCTAGTTTGGCTACGAACTAAGACAAAGAAATACGTGAATCAATGAAGAGATGAGGATAAGACCAACGCATATCAGAATCGACCTCCCAAGTAGCCTTATCTACAGGTTGATGTCACCAATGAACCTTAACCACAAAGATAACTCTAGAGTGCAACCGCCTAACATCCCTACCTAAAATGGAGACTGGCTCCTCAACAAAGGACAACCGCTTATCTAACTAAACCGACTCCCAACAAATGACATAAGACTCATCAGAAATATAGCGGCGAAGTATAGAAACATGAAAAATTAGATAAACAACTGATAAATCAGGGGGCAAAGCCAACTCATAATCCACATCACCAACTGTCCGAAAAATCTCAAAATGGACCAATATACTTGGGGCTAAGCTTGCCCCTCTTCCCAAACCTCATCAGACCCTTTATGGGTGAAACTCGAAGGAAAACACGATCACCAACACCAAATCTCAAGGCACGAAGTTTACGACCAGCATAGCACTTCTACCTATTTTAAGCCGCTCTAAGTCTATCCTGAATAGCCCGAACACCATCCAAAGACTCATGAAGTAAGTTCATACCCCGAGGTCTCACCTCTGAAACATCAGACCAACCCACTGGGAAGCGACAATGTCTACCATACAACGCCTCAAAAGGAGCCATGTCGATACTGGAATAGTAACTATTATTATATGCAAACTCTGCTAAAGCCAAATACTGCTCCCACTAGGCACTAAAATCTATCACACAAGCGCGGAGCATATCATCTAAAACCTGAATAGTATGCTCCGACTGACCCTCAGTCTGGGGGAGAAATGTCATGCTAAGATCAACCCGAGTACCCAACTCATCCTGAAAAGTCTTCCAAAAGTGAGGCATGAACACAAAACCTCGATCTGAAATAATGGACACTTGCACACCATGAAGACGTACAATCTCACGAATGCAAATATGGGCCAACCTCTCAACACTGAATAAGACCTGAACTAGAATAAAAATAACTAACTTGGTCAATCAAACTACAATGACCCAAACACTATCAGAACCATAAGATGTACGAGGGAAAATAGCCACAAAGTTCATAGTGATCCGTTCCCACTTCCACTCAGGAATGGGTAACTTCTAAATCAATTCACCAGGTCTCATATGCCCGGCCTTCACCTACTGACAACACCGGTATTAAGCCATAAAATCCGTATATCTCGCCTCATACCACCCTACCAGTAGTGCTATCTCAAATCACGGCACATCTTAGTCACACTTGGATGGATAGAATATTTGGAACAGTGGGTCTCCTCCACGATCAACCTAATCCAATCACCCATTCTCGATACACAAACTCAGACCCCAATCCTCAAAACTCCATCTGAATCAAGTGAGGCTTCCTCAGCCTCCCCACTCAACACCTTATCTCGAATCAACCTCAATCCAACATCGTCAAATTGATGATCTCGAATCTACTACATAAGATCTAGCATCTAAAAATGTCAAAACATGCCCGGTGTTGAAATATCAAGCCTAACCATCTGGTTAGCTAAAGACTGAACCTCTAAGGCCAAAGTCCTCTCCTGGTTAAAAGATGCGCCAAGATACCCATGCTAGTCGACTTTTGGCTTAAGGCATCCGCAACTATATTAGCCTTGCTCGAATGGTAGAGAATAGTCAAATCATAATCCTTAAGCAACTCAAGTCAAGGACGCTACCTCTTATAAAGATCTCACTGGGTAAAAAGATACTGAAGGCTATGATGATCTGAGAAGATCTCACAAAGGACTCCATACAAGTAGTGCCTCCATAACTTCAAAGCAAACATAACTGCGTACAACTCCAAATCATTAGTAGGATAATTTCTCTCATAAGGCTTCAACTGACGAGATGCATACATAATAACCTTTCCCTCTTGCATTAGCACAATACCACATACCAACACCAGAAGTATCACAAAATATGAAAAATGCATGCTCTCCTTGGGCAAAGCCAATATTAGAGTTGAAGATAACAAATCCTTGAGCTTTTGGAAGCTCGCCTCACAAACATCAGACCACTAAAAATAAATCTTCTTTTGGGTCAAATTGGTCAATGGAGTTGCAATGGATGAAAAACCTCACAAAACACCGATAATAACCTGCCAAGCCAACAAAACTTAGAACTCAGTGGGTAAAGTAGGTCTATCCCAATCACAAACCGCTACAACCTTGGCTGGTTCAACCATAATACCTTCCTTAGTCACCACATGATCCAAGAAAGAAATAGACTCCCACCAAAACTCCCACTTTGAGAACTTAGCAAATAACTTCTCATCCTTCAATCTTTGAAGCACCATTTGCAAATGCTCCTCATGCTCAACCTCTCTCTTGGAATACACCAAGAAATCATCTATAAATACAATAACAAAGGAGTCAAGATAGGATCTAAACACCCTATTCATCAACTTTATTAACATAATAGGGGTATTGGTCAACCCAAAAGACATGATCAAGAACTCATAATGACCATATCGAGTCTGAAATACTGTCTTCAGAATATCTAAAACTATAATCCTTAACTGGTGATAACCGAACCTAAAATTAATTTTTAAAAACATCACAGCACCGTGAAGCTGATAAAAAAATCATTAATGCAAGGAAGAAGATACTTATTCTTAACCGTCACCTTATTTAACTACCAATAATTAATACACATCCGCATAAACGCATCCTTTTTCTTCATAAATAAGACGGGAGGACCCCAGGGTAAAATATTAGGTCGGATAAATCCCTTATCCAATAACTCCTGCAACTGATCCTTCAATTCTTTCAACTTTACTGTGGCCATCCTAGAAGGAGGAATATAAATGGGCTTAGTGCACTCTCAACATCAATAGCAAATCAATGTCTCGATCCAAAGCCATACCAGGCAAGTTCATAGGGAACACATCCATAAACTCATGGACAACACAAAAAAAATCTACGAAAGAAGGAAAAACAACACTAGTGTTATGAATAAGAGTCAAGAAAGATAAACATCCCTTCTCAACCAATTTACGAGCCTGAACATAAGATATCATCCTCTTAGGACTAAAATGAAGTGTACCCTTTCAAGCTATCCTTGACACACCCAACTAAGCTAAAGTCATATTCTTAGCAAAGCCATCTAAGACAACAAGATAAGGAACCACTAATCCATGCCCAAAATAACATCGAAATCGACCATATCTAATACAAGTAAATCTACTAAAATATCACATCCGACAAAAGTTATAACACATGATCGGTACGCCTAATCCACCACTAAAGAATCACCTACTGGGGTAGATACATGAATAAGCATGGCAAGAGGCTTACTAAAAGAATCAAAACTTGAAGCAAAATATATCAACACATAGGAGAAAATCAATCTAGGATAAATAATACAGATGCAAGTCTAAAACAAATATGGATGATACTTGTAATCACAACATCAAAAGCATCTGTCTCAGATCTGGCTGGTATAGCATAATACTGATCACGACCACCAGCTGCCTGGGTGGCCCTACAACCACCAACACAGGCTCTACTATCTCTACCTCTTAACCCTTTGGTAGAAGCCTTACCTCTCACAACTGAAAAATAAGTAGCTCTAAACACACGATGAGAACAATCCTATGCCACATGGCCAATGTCATCACACACATAGCAACTTCTACGATTAGTCTCAATAGGAGAATGTACAACTATGCTCGAACGGCCACCCTGAATTGCTGAACTAGAAGATCCACCACCTGAACTCTATAAATTCACCTGCACTGGCCTACCTTGGTATCTATAAGAACCTCTAAAATCTCTACCTCAAGAGGTATGAATCTTGAACTCACCAAAACGTTGAACCTTCCTGGAGCCTTCCTGAGATTCACTAAGAATACCCTCTGTCATCTTAGCATGATCCAAAATACTCTAAAGAGGATCCCAGAGCACAACTATATGAGACGTAGCCAACTGAAGGGAGACATAAAACCCTTTACAAACTTCTGAATCTTCTCAGACTAGTGGAAATGCTATTATATAAATATCTGAATAGGGTATAGAAGCATGCCTCACACTTAGCAACTATCATGGAGCCCTGCTCCAAATGATCAAACTCATCCCACATACAATCTTTCAAAGTGAAATTCATAAATCTCTCAGAAAGGCATAAAAAAACTAATCCCATGATAACCCAGGTGCATCAACAGGCCTACAATCGACCAATAATCTCCACCAATCTCTCGTGGTATCTCTTATCTGATAGTAGTATAAGCCATACCATTCACGCAAAAAAAGTAAAACATAACTCAAAATACAAGGTATGAAAGAACTTCGTACGATAAAGAATAAAATGAGGAAAGTTTCCTAAAGATGTCCTATTGCCTCTCAATGATAGATACAGACGTCTATGTTTGATCTACGAGACTCTATTAGACATCCCATTCTTATATCATTGAGACCAATGAAACCTGGTTGCTCTAATATAAATATTTCATGTACGTACCTTGACAAGTAAGCCTATCACCTAAACTGATACGAAAAGAGAAAAAGATAGAAATATCCCAAGGTAAGGCTTCTAGAACGAAGCTGAACCATATAAGTAATCATAATAATATGGAAAGAACTTATCCAAAATATCAATCATGCCCAAAACCAGGTGTCAATAGTGTAAGAACTACTAACACAATCTGAGAGTCAAATACATCAAAAAAAGCCACAAAGAAATAATATCTATTTCTGAATACTAATAAAAACATAACTACTGTATAAAGATAGAGGTGAACTTTAGATGCATGAATGTCCAACCGCTACCTTAGAAGCTCCAACAATCGCCCGAGTCAAGCAAGCTGATGCACACTCGAGCTAGGACGTACACCAAAAAGGAATAGTAGGCATGAGTATGGTTCACTTATACTCAGTAGGTATGATAGGCTGACCAAGCAAAGTAGTAATTAAAGCATATGAAATATACACTAAGGGCACGTTACCTGTAACCAAAAAATGTCCCACAATGGTATCCCGCATCACTTGCACTAACAATTCTATAATGTCCATATATAATACAACAACCCACAAGATAGAAATACAAATATACACAATATCACATAAGGAATAGGTTAAGGGTACTTATCATATGCTTGGGTACAGTTGGGGCTTGGTGGTCGTACGTTGGTCAGTGTGGGGGGTCTAAGGGACCTTTAAGGTACAAGTGGTGGGTACCACTTATATGATAGGGTACAGGTGGTATGGTGGAATCTTACCCTCCTGCAGGAATTTTATGCAGCTTAAGTTAGGGGTAATTTGGACATTTCCCTTCTTAACATGTTAAGACTCCACGACTTATATCACTCTTGAGACATTTTTTACCCTAATAATCTAATCTTAAACACTTGGAAACTCTCTTAAATTCTCTCAAATTCTCTTAGGTCAAGGAAGGCTAGGGTTTCATCAATATGATCAATTTGGGGCTTACAAGGGTGATTTGTCTCTGTCATCTTTGTAATCTAAGGCATGCTACTCCTCCCTCATTGTTAGTTCCAACTAAAGACATGTTTATGAACTGTTTTCATGGAATAAATATTGTATGATTTTGAGTTTTCAAATATATGTTGGGGGTTTTGGTTACAATGGTTGGTTATGATTTTCACATGTCTTTTACTTATGGTTTTCATATTATTATGGTGGTTTGAACATTTGGTTGCATGGGAATGGTTGATGGGTACATGGTTTTGGCTTTGGAAACACTATGCCCCAAACTTGTTTAATAAAATGCCTATGAGAATTTTTTTGGTAAAATTGTTGGACTTTCATTCAACTATTGGATGGTATAACTTGGTAATGAAATCCTAAATAGTTTAAATGGTTTGGAATGGTTAAATGGTAAGGTCTTGGTGGTTATAGTTTGTCTAATTGAAATATTTGTGGGGTACAAGGAAATCCCCCAAGCAAACCTAAAAATAAAACACTTGTGGGGTACATGGGACTCCCCTAAGTCAATTTAATAATATAATCTAAGGGTACATGGGAATCCTTTCTTCTATAAAAGATTGGATAAGGACATTGCTTGCAAGCTATAGTTGGTATGACGATACCATTACTTGTAACCTTGATTAACAATAAATAGAATGGTGTTTTGATTGTGTGGTAATGGTTTTAATTAGGCAATAATGGCGGGGTGTGATAGCTAACCGTGAAGGTGTGAGTCCAATGGACGGACACTGGAAATTCATATTTTCTGACATGGGGATTAGCCATGGAGACTATATATAATACTTATGGGGTACACAGAGATATCCCTTTAGTACATTTGTATATATGTATTATGGAGAGAGAAGGGTACTCGGGAATCCCCTACTCCTATGGTGTCTCCGATTCATGCGGATACATGTATTGAGGCCCATTTAGAGGGTTACACTAGACCCATATAGCCCATGGGTGGTTCTAGAACAGTTAAGCTACACATACCTATGTTAATGGTTTTAAAGGCACACTGAACCTGGTTCCCCTTCTTGATATGGTTATATATATATGTATGTACGGTTGTGAATGCATATGGCTGGTTTACTTGGTTTGAAAGGTTGACATTATTTCTTTATTATACTGAGTGCATGCTAGCGTTCACCTGCTAACCCATCTTTGGGCGACTATAACCCCACGTGATGCAAGAACCAACCATTTTACTCCTCCTGCTTAGTGATTGGATTCGGGATCAGCTCAGTTGGGTTGAAGTGGTGAGATTTCATATTTTTGAAGGCTCCATTTCATATCATGGATGTTTTTACATACTTAGGTTATTTCATAGACATTGGTTTTGCCTATAGTTGAGGGCATGTCCCAACCAGATATTGTTTTACTTTTGGTTAGAGGCTTTGTGGGACTACTATGGGTTGGCATGGGTTATATAGGTATTGGTATTAGCCTTAGTATTGGCTTTGATATTAGGGCTGATATCATTTGATTGTATTTATGATTGTTCTATCTTTTTATGTAATGGACTCGTACTTGGTTATTGTTTTGGTTTTGGTATGGTTATTGGATGGGTGGACTTGCTTGAGTTGGTCATGGTTATGGATCTATCCCAGAGTCTAGATTGGTACAAAATGCTATATTATTATATGTTCAAAATTTATCCTACTCAAGGTAGTGTTTAGAGGTTGGGCTGGGTAATGGGGGAATTCCTCGGTCCTGGGTGGACTTGGGATGCTCATTATGACAAAGTGTCATGACCCAAGATTACCCCCTAGTCATAACACGATGCTTGGAACCACAAGTGATATCAAGCTGACCCATGAACTGACATACCATTGAGCAACTAATTTATAATATATTAAATAACTGGTTCTGCTGTGCAAAAATATAATCTTGACAAAATCTGGGAAGAATTGTAATACTGATACAATTTACAATTTGATAAAACTTAAGAGAGAACTGAAATTACATGACTGACTCTGACTGATATCTATGAGACCTCTACTATACTAACTATAGATAGCTGGGACATACCTCTAGATACCCCTAATCAATGCATACGAGTAATAAAGTAAAGTATATGAACAACATCTGACTGAAGTCCCTGAAATAGGAGAACTCATCACCTTTGGTTGGAAACTACAACTGTTTAATCATGATGTATGGACTAAAACTGGTACCTATGATGTATGGACTAAAACTGGTACCTACATTATGAAAAAATGTAGCCACACCGACTTATATATGGATCAGTGCTTCTATAATATACTCAGTAAGCGAGGTGAATTCCATAAGTGAAACTAATTTTATATGAAATCTTAAAGCATACATACGAAGTGTTAGTAGACTCACCAAGAGACTAAAATAGAATGAAAGATGAAATATCTTAAAACATGAGTACCAACATAATCTGGTAAGCTGGTGAATCACAACACTTAGTTTCATAAAACTATACTTTTATAATATAAGTAGAACTGAAGCTGGAAGACAGTAAAATGTGGGTGCTGTATGAATATTGGATCTGAAACTACAGGGTGGGAACTAACATAACTCAAGGATCTGAATATTCAAATATACTAAGCATGAATGCATGAAAACTGTGATATGTGATAATGCAAGACCAAGCATATACATATTTCTGAAATAATTTTTGAACTAAATTATTGAAATTTGATAACTGGATAACTAATAGTCTGTATGCTTTGGTCAAGAAAACCTGAACTGAATATGTATTGAATACTACACTGAGACTGTGGGAGATAGCTATAACCGATATACCCCAAATCTATTATTAGGATCCAACCTGTAACCCCAGTTGGAAGGGTGTCAGTATCGTTCCATGGGTTCTAACACTGGCTGTGTGGATCCATTAATCTTATGTCCCAAAGGACTGGGTGTCATTCCTAACTGACGGAGGACCCCTCAAAGTCTACGGTGGCACCGTAGGACTGGAACTTAGGGGCTTCTACTAACGTCTCATACCTAAATGACGGGGGAGACAAATGCCTCATGCCTAACTAATGGGGGAGATGCCATCCCTACGCTCACTCGGTGCTAAGTTTTACTCCCAACTGAAAGACATTGATTCTGAACTGAACTAGGCATAACTAAACAAACAATTGATTATAACAACTGATTGAATGATAATGCCCATGGTTTATCTAAAATCACTCTGAAGGTACTAAAATTATGTAAACAACTAGGTATTGAGCGTTCATAACCCACCAGTACTGAATGGAAATAACAATGATGACATATCAATCTGTAAAAACCATAGTAGGGGATCATTACTCAAAACCCAACATTTAGACCTTTCGTCAAACACATAAGTGTCATGAACTTGAACATGGGAATATGGTATACATATGAAACAACATAAGTGCATAACTAAATTCATAAGTTGGGGATTTAACATGAAATCAATGGAGTAGAACATGGAAACTTGCAACTTAAAACATAAATGAATTAAATCACTTGGAAACCCTTGTAGACATAACAATGTTCATAAATTCAATATTATAATATAAAATTCAATTGGATACGTCATGGGAATCGAAACTTATAGCATGAGATTATCTAACTTTTCATGAAAACATCCTTGGACATGAATTTAATCAAATTACTAAGGAAATCATGATTTATATTCATCTTGAACATATGATACTTCATAAACAAAAGGGAAAGTTCATATCTTTAATTAAAGAAAAGCTTTTTTGGCTCCATGAATGAAAGGGGATCCATGGATGAACTCCCACACATCTTAAACCCTTAATCTTGGAAGAGAATCACCAATCTTGATGCTTTATTGAATGTTCATGGATTTGGAAATTTGAATTCTTGATTTCCTTTGAGAGAAAGTAATTGAATTGATGATCTTGGTGGATGAGTAGGGTTTTCTTGGGAGAAAAATTCGAGAATATAGGCAAATACTACCCTAACTGATTCTCTAATCGTGTTATGAATGATTTGGTTGAGGTGGAAAAAGACTAAATTACCCCTCAATTATTTAAACTAAAAATTCGTAACTAGAATGCGGATTAAAGTCTTATCGCGAGGCGGTCTTATCATGGTGCTTACTGGTTTAGACGAAAATGGTCATAACTTTTCGCTCAGATATCGGATTAAGTAGAAATTGGTATCGTTGGAAAGCTAATTCAATTATCTATAAGTTGGTAGGTCTTAAGCTGAAAAATTCCTTGTATATCAAAAGTTATACATATTCAAAGTTGACCCTAGTAGAACCGAATACCAAACTTTGGATGAATCAAAGGCTCTTTGTTCAACTTTATTCTAAGTGTTTTCTAGGAACATTTTTCACCTCATAAGCACTTAATACACTAGGATAAAGATTATGACACAACATTCAAATTATAAATCAAGAACTGGATGCAACACCCTCCTCCCCCCCCACAATGTGATAAGAGTGCCATCGTCATTAGCACCGAGACGGGGCACTATCGTGATGAACTATTGGAATCATGGTTCAAATATGACCAAATCTTCATCCAAAAAATCTAAAACTCCTTTGAGACATACTTATTACATCCATGAACATGAATTAACTCAAAAACTGACATCTTAGGGTTGGGAAGACCAAAATAAAAATCCTCGAAGTTTAGGGGTCTTGAAAATGACTAAGTCCTTAACACTTAGTGAAAAATTCAAGCCTTAAGCCCCTTAGACATGCTACTAAGAGCTGAATCGATCTAGGATTAGTAAGGGGTATTACATATTTCCCCCTTGGGAACATTCATCCTCAAATGAGATTGGTTAAACTAAGAGTACTGTACTAAGGTAACTAAGATCATGTACTAAGCATGCATGACTTGGAACATGATTGCATAATTGAGTCTGAAACATGATATATGAACTGAACTGATTTTATGAATACATGCAATGACATGAGAGTGATTATAAAGATGAGATAGAAATGAGAGAATCAACTTTTGAGTAACTGTTGCCTCAGGCTGGATATGGTTTTGTGAAGAAAAGTTGAGGGGTTTAGAACATGAAAATTCAAGGTATTACAACATCTCTCCCTTGGGATATTTCATCCCCCCCCAAATGATACTGACTTGGATGAAATACTATAGAAAGACAGAGATGGTCACGGAACACTTACGAACTGAATCATGACTAAATATATGGAATCTAAAACTAATGCATGAACTAAACTGGATTCATAATTTACATGGATGCAAACAAACTATCTCTTAGAATGGCCATATTCATGAAACTTCATATAGTAAGAGTAGATCGAAAGATGAAAAACCATAGGAACTTGTCTGTCAGACTACTAAACTGAACTGCTGGCTAAATGGACTAAATTATACTGAAAGCTTATACTCAACTATACATTCCACTTCAAAACTATGCTTCACTTGAGGCTACTTAAAAATTCACATGAGCACTGATAACTCTATCTACTGAAGTCTGATCTGGATTTAATTCTCTTACTATATTCAAGCCTACTTGAATCTAAAAAGTACTACATATCACACCATAACACTAGTCCAAATCATGAATTTAATACATCCTGAGCTTTCACAACTTCTCATCTCATGGATAGTTCCTATTACCACTTCAATAACTACATTCAGTCCTTATTAGACATTTACTGACGCGCAATGCATTCATCCACACACACACACACACACACACACATATATATATTTGACATTCAATCTTATCATCATACCATATATGCACTTCTAAACAAAAACCCATAAAATCATCTTTCTCATATCCTCCAAACCTTTATCATCAACAACCTCCATGCACTACCCCAAGAAAATACACACAAAAAATTCAACTAACCATGACATATATTAAAACTTGGCCTTAATCTTACTTCACACTTACAGCCTTAGCTAAAGCAAGCATATAATAATCTTTCATCAACAAGAAATGTTTTGTCTCTCCCATTTAACCAATTGTTCATCATTACTATATTGACCTAAGAGAGATTACTAAAAGGATAGAACATGAGGACCTGAAGCATGAAAGAATACTATGCATAATTAGGACACTTAACTGAGGCCTGTAGAATAGAGTATCCATGACATCGATTTATTACAGAGATCAAAATTATGGATATACAAGACATAATATGAATTTCGTTGATCATTAAGAGTGTAGCATGAGTACCTAAAACTGAACATACCGTAAAGTATGAGTACATGAGTGATGAGCTACATGATCTGAGTTTGGAGTTCATAAATTTCGTGGAATATGATTCATACTGCTGAGTGAACTAGAACTCCTCATACTAAACACTGGAAGAGTACATAATTCTATGGAAAGTACATGAATATGAGCTATGATTATGGAGCTGACATGTAAGACATGAGTAGATATCCTGATAACTGAAGTATAAATACTGAAATAAGAATGGGTCAGGAATCTTCCTCCCTAGTGTTGTTCTACAACACACTGGCATCACTACTAGAACTTGAGAGACTTACTTGGTTACTTGTTCTATAATCTCCCCCTTAGCTTAAGCTGTCATACTAAGTCTGCGGGACTCTTTTAAATAACTCTAAACTGATATACAATTCTTGGATTTCTATAGCCCCAACAATCATCATATAACAATTTGAACACTGACTACTTAGACTTTTCAAGAGTATCACCATACCATGAGTTTACACCATCTAGACTTTTAACTCTTCTTTCTATTAGCTCAATCTTCAAAGATTTAAACTTAGATTCTAACGCTTAACATGGATATTCCCAAAAGTTTTAATGATACATACTACTTCCATCATAGTCTGCTAATATCATATCTCTAAGATTATATTTTCCCTAAGCCATGAGAATTACCATTACACTAACATACCCAACATCAACGACATATAATTTTGAATCAATAACGTAAATTCTTGCATACACTGTTTCAAGACTATTGGTTCACTTTTTATACAACTATCCCCATTGATACAAGTTCTACTAGATTCAGATAACACTATCCCTATTCTATTACTATTAAACTTCTGGGTTCATGTTTCTAACCCTAGATCATATACTATCATAGAATTCTGATGATGGATCTGAAAGCACATCTGACTTCGGTCAAAGCATGAATTTTCATGATAATGAATGAAATATTTCAAACTTTTGAATGTGAGGGCACTGATAGGATCCTTTTAATCCTGCATGCAATCTCATAACTGTTTATGGGGACTGCCTGAGAAATTTCTATTTGTAAAGATTTAAGGTTGACTACTTTTGTTGCCTCAATAATAAGGCAAAGTTGGCATGAATGGATTAATGTAAGAGCTTGCATAAGTTCTTGAGGGAACACCTTTACTGTACAATCGGAGACATGAAAGAAGGATTTCCTAAATGCCCTGTAGCCTATTGAAGAAAAGTACAGACGTCTTCATACCATTCCGTAAGACTCTACTAGACACGGATTTATAGACTCCCTAGGATACTTGAACTCTGTGCTCTGATACCAAGTTTGTCACGACCTGAGACTACCCCCTAGTCGTAACACGATGCTTGGAACCACAAGTGATCCCAAGCTAGCCCATGAACTAGCATACTATTGAGCAACTAATTTATAATGTATTAAATAACTGGTTATGCTGTGTGGAATATAATCATGACAAAATCTGGGAAGAATTATGATACTGATACAATTTGTAATCTGATAAAACTGAAGAGAGAACTGAAATTACATGACTGACTCTGACTGAGATCTATGATGCCTCTACTATAATGACTATAGATAGCTAGGACATGGCTCCAGCTACCACTAATCAATACATATGAGTAATAAAGTAAAGTACATGAATAACATCTGACTGAAGTCCTCGAAATAGGAGAACTCATCACCTGCTCGCTGAAAACTTCAACTGTCTGGTTATGATGTGTGGACTATAACTGGTACCTACATTATAAAATAATATATCCACATAGATGTATATGTGGATCAGTACTTCTAGAATGTATTGAGTAAGCGGAGGTAAATGAAATAAGTAAAACTAATTTTATATGAAATCTTAAAGTATGCATGCTAAGTGTAAGTAGACTCACCAAGAGACTGAAATAGGCTGAAAGCTAAAATATCTTAAAACATGAGTACCAACATAATCTGATAAGCTAGTGAATCACTATACTCAGATTCTTAAAACTTTACTTTTATAATATAAGTAGAATTTAAGCTGGAAGACAGTAAAACATGGGTACAGTATGAATATTTGGGTCTGAAACTATGGATGGAAACTAACATAACTCAAGGATCTGAATATACAAATATACTGAGCATGAATGCATGAAAACTATGATATTCGAGAATACAAGACCAACATATACATATTTCTAAAATAAATTATAAATTGAAATTCTAAAATTTGATAACTGGATAACTGATAAACTGTATGCTTTAGTTAAGCAAACCTGAACTAAATATGTACTTAATAATGCACTAAGACTGTGGGAGCTAACGATAACCGATATACCCCAAATCTATTATTAGGATCCAACCTGTAACCCCAGTTAGAAGGGTGTCAGTATCATGCCACAGGTACTAATACTGGCTGTGTGGATGCAGTAATTTGATTTTCCGAAGGACTGGGGTGGCATACCTAACTAATGAGGGACCCCTTAAAGTCTACGGTGGCACCATAGGTATGGAAATTAGGGACTGCTACCAACATCTCATGCCTAGCTAATAGGGGAGACAAATGACTCATGCCTAACTAACGGAGGAGACACCATCCCTACTTTTACTCGGTGCTAAGTTTTACTCCCAACTTAAAGACACTGATCCTGAACTGAACTAGGCTTAACTAAAAAAACAGCTGATCATAATAACTGACTGAATGATAATTCTCATGGTTTATCTGAACTCACTTTGAAGGTACTGAAATTGTGTAAACAACTAGGTATCGGGTGTTCATAACCACCAGCACTGAATGGAAATAATAATGATGATATATCAAATTGTTAAAACCATAGTAGGGGATCATTACTCAAAACCCAATATTTAGACCTTTCATCAAACATATTAGGGTCATGAACTTAAATATGGGAATATGGTATACATATGAAAACAACATGAGTGCATGACTAAATTCATAAGTTGGGGATTTAATGTGAAATCAATGGAGTGGAACATAGAAACTTGCAACTCAAATCATAAATGAATTAAATCACTTGGAAACCCTTGTAGACATAACAAGGTTCATAATTTGATTTTATAACATAAAATTCAATTGGATACGTCATGAGAATCGAAACTTAAAGCATGAGATAACCTAACTTTTCATGAAAACATCCTTGGACATGAATTATGTCAAATTACTAAGGAAATCATGATTTATATTCTTCTTGAACATATGATACTTCATAAACAAAAGGAAAAGTGCATATCTTTGGTTAAATAAAAGTCTTTTGGGCTCCATGGGTGAAAGAGGAACCATGGATGAACTCCCAGATACTTTAAACCTTTAATCTTAGAAGAGAATCACCAATCTTGATGCTTTCTTGAAGGTTCTTGGATTTGAAAACTTGAATTCTTGATTTCTTTGGAGAGAAAGTAATTGAATTAATGATCTTGGGGATGAGTAGGGTTTTCTTAAGAGGAAAGTTAGAGAATATGGGCAAATAATGCCCTAACTGGTGCCCAAATCGTGTTATGAATGATTGGGTTGATGTGGGAAAAGACCAAATTACCCCTCAATCATTTAAACCAAAAATTTGTAATTGGAATGTAGATTAAAGGCTCATCATGATGCGGTCTTATCGCGGTGGCTTACTAGTTATGACGAAAATGATCATAACTCTTTGCTCAGGTATCAGATTAAGGCAAAATTGGTATCGTCGAAAAGCTAATTTAATTATCTTTAATTTGATGGGTCATGAGTTGAAAAATTTCACGTATATAAAAAGTTATACATATTCAAAGTTGATCCTTGTAGAATAGAATACAAAACTTTGGAAGAATCAAAGGATCTTAGCTCAACTTTGTTCTAAGTGATTTCTATGAATATTTTTCACCTCATAAGCATTTCATATGCTAGGATAAAGATTATAACACGTGCATTCAAATTATAAATAAAGAACTGGGCATAACCCCTCTCCACCGCGATGCGATAGAAATGTCATCACCCTTATCACTGTGATGTGGTACTATCGCGATGAACTACTGGAATCGTGATCCAAACATAACCCAATCCTCATCCAAAAAATTTGAAACTGCTCTGAGTCAATATCCCTGAACATGAATTAACTCGAAAACTATCATTTCAAGGCTGGAAAGACCAAAATAAAAATTCTCAAAGTTTAGGGGTCTTGAAAATGACTAAGTCCCCAACACTTAGTGAAAATTTCAAGCCTTAAGCCCCTTAAGTATAAAACTAAGAGATGAATTGAGCTAGGATTAGTACGGGGTATTACACAAGACCCCGGTTCAGGTTGTGTCACCAGATTCAACTACTTCCTAGCACCAATTGAGAATAAGGTACTCGCAAAGCCCTCGGTATTGGGCTAGTAGGCTTGCATTCTGAACTCCTTTAAAACTAGAGTGTCTCGCATCCATTTTACATCCATATCCCAAAAGCTTATTAGGTATTCAATACTACAGATATGTGGCACCCCGAGTACCTCATTAGTAGTGTAAATATTCACCAAACATCCAATCTCTAAATGTTGATAATGAGATTGGGGTCTTCTCAAAGCACGACAGGAAGTAATACATAAAACACCCTGTGACACCCCAAAAATCTAAGCCAATGTTAGAACCATGATTAATTTCATGCAAAATCCAACCTTATGTTTTGATAGTTTTATAGTGATTTAGACATATATTAAGGTCACAAATAGCTCATAGCTTATACACAAGTTAAAACATCCCTTAGCGATTAAATTCTTGTGAAGTATATACTATAGTCAACTTCAAATGAGAATAACTTTTGGTATACTGAGAATTTTTGAGATTAAGAGCCACCAACAAATTTATAATTTAATTAGATTTCCAATTATACCAATTTCTCCTTTATTTGATATCAGGGCAAAAAGTTATAGAAAAAATATTGAAGTACTATCAAAGCTGCCCAGACTATGACTTGTAATGTATCATTACGGGTCATTAGAAGGGAGTCGTAGTCTGGGAAGTAGAGGATGAAATTAGGATTCTAACCATGACTCAAGTCATGACTCATGGCCAGACCCTACAAGTCGTTACCTAAGTCGTTGGGACTGCTTCCTGGTGACTTCCAGATGGTTTCTAAGGATTTTTTTGTCTTTTCCCACTCTTTCAACCCCAAAACTACGTCGTTTAAGATATTTTAAGGCTAATTAAAAATCCAAAACAACCCCAAATCCCTCATTCTCAACACAACACCAAATTACTCAATAAACATATAATTTTTTATCTTTTTCCAAAACAAGAAATTGAGGTTTTTCATCTCCAAGTTCAAATCCTCAAAACTTTAGTTCAAGAATCAAAGTAGTTAGGTATGTAGGGTTTGAACAAGGATAACCTTTCATTTTTGTGCCCAAAAGCTTTGACTTTAAAGTTGAATTTATGTGATTTCAATTAGAGTTCGTACCCAAATTTCTATGTTTTTGAGATTATGGATTTATAATTTGATTTAAAGTTCAGTTTGCAAAAGAATATACCTTTACTCATGTTATTACTTAAATCATTGCTATTATGAGATGAATTTCATTATTTTGACATGAAGTTTGATGAATTGATAAAATATTTCAATTTGAGCATCGAGTTTGATATTTTGAGATGAAGTTTCTATGAGATAAAGAATGATTTCATGTTCAAGCATAAGTTACTAAGTTTATAAGAAGTTGAAGCTTATCATCTCAAGTTACAAGTATTACAACATGATTAAAGTTCTATTTGATCTTATGATCTAAGATAAGACATAAAATCCATAAGTTTCTTTATGAATATAATTTAAGTAAGAGAAGCATAGTTGATTTACAGTTTATAAACCCATATGTTATTTTAAGGTAAATTTCATAAGTATGAGCATATAAGTATATATTTTGGGAGTAGTATTTAGTACCAAGAGGGAAATATGGGTTCAACGGATCATATTCTCCAGAAACTGTATCCCACCGTAGGTTTATATTTAGGGGCCTCTCCAGAGAGTGTCCCCTCCTCTACCCAATATGGGATAAGTATAGTGATCACTTAAAGTTAAGGTTCTATTCTGATGGCAAGGGTAGACCAACTCTCCTCAACATGGGTAAGACATTGGACTTCATGATATCTCACATGATTTATGTTGGTTATAAGAATATCCCACAAAGAAAATAAAAGTAAAGATTTTAGAAACTAAATATAATGATTGACTAAGCTTATCAGATTATGCTTTATTATTCATGTTTTATGATATTTCAGTTTTTAGTTTTATTCAAGATCAAGGTGAGTCCTTTTACACTTAGCATGCATGATTTGAAAGTATGCTGTTTTAATTTAAATTATTGCATTCACCCCATATACTCAGTACATTCAGAAGTATTGGCCACATATATGTTTGTGTAGCTACATTATGATAATGTAGCTACCTGTTATAGCCCACAACACTATGATCAGACAGCACACTGCTTTAGCTAGCAGGTGTTGAGTTCTCTTAATTTAAGGACTTAGGTCATTTCTAGTTCCAATATTATATTTTTATTCATTCATATTGATTAGGGATGGGAGGAGGTCATGTCCCAGCTTTAGTCAGCATTAGTAGAGGCTTCATAGACAGTTTATTAAAATTAATTTATTTAGTTTCAGTTTCCTTTCTATAATCAATGTTTTAAGTTTTTGAATAATTTTATATTGAAAAAGTTTAGATAATGACATCTCTTCCTCTTATTGCTTCTGATTTTATGTATTTATTTAATTTCTCATGGAATAATGCCAGTATAATGAGTTAGTTAGGATTACTTGTGGTTCTATGCACCGTCTGGCATCCAGGGGGTAGTCTTAGGGCGTTACACACCCTGACCCATTCCGAGACCTCAAATAAGGGAGCTCTATAAGTGGTCTCCAACCAAACTCCAAGATTCGATTGCAAAACTCTGAGGCCTTTTCCTTTACCCTTCTTATAGAAAAGGCCCGCTCATAGTAAAACCTTATTTTTTTATATTCCTGATAATTTTCCCAACTAGCTTTGACGAGATATCTCTTATAGGTAGGGACATTCTCTTGATTTTTAACCATTGTGATATTTAGCTTGCAAAATAATTGAAAGGAAAACATGTTAAAAACTTTGAAAATGTCACAAAAATCTAAATTTAAAAAAGGAAAAACTCAGTATTTGAGAGACTACTATCTGTACCTCTCGCTATAGCGACTTGCATGTCTCTATGGTGATATCTCTATATTGGGACTTTTTTTCTATAGCTGGGTAAGCCGCTTTAGAGACCTTCATTATTCCTAGTGCAGTCAAAAGCTGCAATAATGGTGCCTCTTAACAAAAAGAGTTCATTATCATCATTTCAACTTCAGATCAGTGTTACTAAAGTACCCTAGTACTAGTTTATGGAAAAATTCGGGCATGGTAACATAGAAAATTAATAATAAATTTGGTCATAAGGTTTGGGTGCCCATAAATTCGAGGTTTTGCATTTCAGTAGAGTACTTAGATACATTATTGCTGAAAGAGTGTTCAGTTCAAATTATAAAGCTCATACCATTCCTTCTTTTCTTAATCATTCGGGGATAAATGATGGATAAATTGATATCAGTTTTAACTACCTAATCCATTTCTTTTTAAGAAGTGTCTTGATCTTGGTTCAAAGTATGAGAATTATGAATGATAGCAAACCTATGTGGGAACACAAGTTAAATTTTTGGATCGAAATCTTGTGATTGGATGACGTCATCTCGCTATAGCGGAATGACGGGATCAAATTCTAGAACATATTTCAATATTTTCCTTCCCTTTTTAAGTTGAAATAAAAGACAACAGAGTCTTATAAAACCCCCCTAGTGGTGCTTCTAAGCCATGAAACTCTGGAAAAATGAAAATTATGGATTTCTTGGGGATTTCATATTTGTATTCGCGTAAACGGAGCCAGAATCTATGTTCATACATTTAGAGCAACTATTTGGCATCTAAGTAAGTTATGTTTAATTGAGTAGTTTAGATCTGAATTAAAAAATATAAATGTGACACAGATGGATAGGATATTTATGTTTAGACCTTCAGACTTTCGATGGATAAAAATATATGTAGGTTGGTTAGTTCGATGTAAATTATACTTATTGTTTGGAATCATCAAAATTATTTATCCACTTGGTGTATTATCTTGTTATTATTTCTTCTTTTATGAATGAGGTATAGTACCACAATATAGGGATAAAATTAATGAACGTTAGAATAAGACAGTTGGTGTAGGTAGATTCTGAAGAGTCTATGGTAGTAATCATGAGAATGGTAAAGTTTGGGATGATTTTTGTAGAAACTAGGGTACAATAAATGTGGTTCGCAGGTGTAAAACTGTAGATGTTGATTAATGTAGCTTAATTCAATTTGTGCTGTATATATAGTAACTGTTCCTTAGTATTGCTTGTTCAACACATGTGTTAATGAATGAAAAAGGGTTTAGAAGGTTCGTTTGACATTCTAAGTATAGTCACAATGAATGAATTTATATGTAAAGCTTGCGGGTGTTACATGTGTTTGTTGTTATCATTATGTTTGTGATTGATGTGATATTCTATTAGTTGTTTGTAAAATGTATCAATATTTGGATATCTTTATGTGATTAATGGAATAAGGTTGACAGGAACCTGATGTTTGAATTTTAGTTCATGTTTAGAGCTCGTACTCTATAGGTCATGACTAGTAGACAGTCATAAGACCTTTATCATGTATGTATAAGGTTCGGGTGAGTGCGATGGTTTCATGAGTGAATCAGAGATAATGTGCTTTATTATTATATTAATTCTATGAGTAAATCGGAGATTATGTTCTTTATTAATATATTAGTTCCTTGAATGAACCGAATTAAGTGTTGAATTATTATATTTGTTATTATTTTTATGTTTTGGAACTGAGTCTTGTATTGTTGACATGGTTATGATCAGGTTCAAATATATAATGTTGACTTGGATTCTTCTTGGTACTTTTAATTGAACTCGATGTGTTACTCTCATGTTACTTTTGTTTAATTTATAATGAAATGTTAATAAGACACTAGAATATGGTTAAGTGATGTTATAAACTCAGGGTAAGGCCACCTAGTATGTGTGTGCATATCTTAGGATAGTAAATGTCTGGTGGACCTATTGGTTGATCACTTGCTGACCTAAGTGAGTCTAGGATCACGCGTGTGTAGTTGCATAACTAGACTAAGGAAGGTAAGGTTAAATATTTCAAAAGTGTCTAGTGGCAAGAATAATAAAGGTAAAGGAACTTAGAGGTTGTAAGTGTATGGAGCATCGGTAGGCGGTTACTGGAGTCAGTGAGGTAAGGGAAACAGTTAGGGTGGTATGGCGGTTAGCTATCAAGGTTTGGGAGTATGATAACGAAAGTTGCATTCATTAACTCTGAGATGCATGTTTTCTAAAAATATTTATGTTATATTTATGTGATCTAATTCAGATCGACCAATGATGCTTACCAATGCATATTTTTTATACGGGTACTACCTTGCTATATCCTTTTTGGGGTATGCTATGATTGCAGGATCAGTAGGTGTTTCAGGTTTGACGTGGAAGTGATGTCCAACAACTTCTTTTTCTCTCATTCCTATGGTGGAAACTATGTCTTAGTTTGTTCTTCATTTTATCAGAAACTCTTGTATCTATTTAAACTAGGTCCTTGGGAAGATTAATAATTTTGTATTTAATGTTTTGGAAACTTATTATTTTATTTGATGACTTCCACATATATTTTGAAGGAATGTTAAGGATTCTCCAATCTAGGTGGATTAGATAGGTGTCCTTGTTGTCCGACAAGTTGGATATATATATATATATATATATATATATATATTGTGACACCTCTCTTTGGCTAAGGATTTTATTTATTTTTTCTCTCATTTTTTGACAATTTTCTCTATTTAGTTATTTCTAATTATTGTACAAAAATGAATGTGTTAATTACTACTCTTTCATTTATTCGTATTCTTTAATATATAAACTTAATTGCTTTATTTTCATTATTCCCATGTCCTTTGATGATCATGACTCCTAAATTATATTAATAGTCATGTTCATGATATTATTAATTTGTTATTTCATATTATTGTCCTATAATTGGAGGTATTATAAAATTTTGTTACCAAAAAAAAAAAAAAAAAAAAAGAAGAAGCACATCAATCTATCAATCATCAATTCTTGTACTTAATAAAATCCTAAAGGCTTAGACACAAGGATCCAACAATTTCCGCAACTACATGATGTTAAATTCCTTCAGGTAATTTTAAATTTTCTTTACTAGATAATTTAATTAATATTGTTTTTGCATGAATGGAAGTCGTCATGGTGCTCAGCATGGATCCCGCAAATATCATCATCCTAAGTAACAGCTCCAGCGTCTAGGAATATTTCCAGGTATTGTTTAACAAAATTCCATAGATATGATAGTGAATAATTTATTATAGATGAGTTAACTGCTTAGATATATTATTTTACTTAGTATTATGCTACCTATTTCTTTAATTTGTCTTAGATGTATTCTAAATCAAATAATCAGCTATTTGTAATTTTCTGACAGTTGGAATGAAACCTTAATAATTAATTTTGGTCAAATATTATATCTTGTAGATCGATGTAAATATAATCGATTGAATTGATAATGTGGTTTCATTGAAACATACTCTTGATACAAAAAAAAAAAAAAGAGAAAATAAAATTGTTGTTAGATGTCCAGTAGGTAAATAGTTTTTATTTAATTTTAATATTTACACAAATTAGTTGTTTCTCTTCTTTAAATTTAATTTTATTAATTAGTATTGGTATTGGTATTTTATGATTTTGAATGTAGATTCGTTATGAGAATTAGTAAGCTTTTATTACATTTCATTTATTTTAGGCAAAGGTGGTGAGGTAGTGTCAATGGATCTTTATAGTAGTTCATTAGCAACGTTAAAAAAATTGTGTGCGCTTTATGTTAAAATAGGGTTCATTTTTTTTTAATCTCATGAAACTACAACGATATCAATTTGTTTCTCAGTTTTTGTTAGTATTTTGTAAAGTGTGGATTTAGATATAAAAAGGATATTTTGCATCTTTTTTAAGCTAAGAATTTTGTTTACTTTTTTTAATCTTCCTTTGTTCTTTTAAAATTACTAGTTTAGTCGCACGTGCCTGGTAATATTTGATTATTTAAAATTAAATGATTATATCTATTGTGAAGATTTTTAATAAAGGGCAAAAAAGTTTAATCACTTCTCAAAGATCATTCACACTTTAATATAATAACGAAAACATAACATATATTTTATTGTAAGCACAAACATATTTTACTGCCAGAAGTTTCAAGTGATTAATGGATCGTCACTTCTGTATATGTCATGCAGTACCTTTTTTTCTTGCTGCTAGAGGCTAAGAGAGACGCGACGATTTGAACCATGTTTGTAGTACGATTATTTTTTTCTATATTGAATTTTTTTTTTTATTTTTAAAGTTAAATCTCTAGAAAATCTTTAATTACTTACTCAAATTTTTAAATATTTGGTACTTCTTATATTTTTCTTATTATAACGCTTTCATAACTATTTCTATATTTTCAAATTTTCTTAAAACCAACTTTAGTTGGTTTAGAATTCTTAAACTATTGAAAAAATGTATTAGTTGTCATTAATTTTGATGACCTTGAATAAGGAAAGGTTTAATATAAATATTTAATTATTTTTTAACTCTTAAATATTAAAAAAATAGTGAAAAGACGATTTTATCTAAAACAAAAACTTTTAGATATAAATTATAGATTATAAAAATAGATTATAGATTCACGTACAAAGTGGTACACATCTATGTAATATTGATAGATTAACGTTTTGAAATTCTAAGAAAATTAATTTGCCTACCTATATATGCACATCATAAGGGGAAAAAAAAATCTATCAACGCTAAATTTATTTTTCATACGATATATATTAGGAGTCCTTTTTCTAATATTCTTTTCTATATATTTTAGGAAGCATATATTTATTTTTTCATATATTTTATTTTAATTTTAGAAGTCCTTAATATAATAAAATAATAATTAAAAAAATAGTAAAAAAAATTTTTATTTAGAGTAGAGACTTTTAAAGAAAAACAAAAAAAAATAAACGCTGCACGTTTATCCCAAAATACTCATTATAAAGATGCGGGTTAGCTTTATGTAGAAAGTGCATTAACTTTCACACATTATATGCTTGTATCCTAGTATAGAAACTATTTTCTCGACATGCTACCCAGGAAAAAAAAATTCTCTCGACAAGTTAAATTAAAGCGGTAATGAGCTTCCTGACAAGTTAAAATATTTGATTCTTTTTAACACAGAATTATGATTATCTAAATTTGCATCCTTTGTCAAAGTGACAACCTTAATAACTTGATACGTGTTTCTAAGCCACTTTTAGACTGTAAATATTTACTCTTATGAAGTGTTATAATCTATTTGCATGTATTTTGTATTTTCTATTTTTATTTCTGATAGTTGTTTCTTTTTTGGGGTTTTAGGCATTTTACAATATCTAGCTAAATGTCATAGTTTTCCACAATTATAACAAGTACATTCTTTTATAGATTTCTTTTCCTATATGGTCTTTTATGTTTATAATTTTTTACATAATATCTTTTTCTTGGTTTCTTATACTTATATTTTGATTTTTTGTATTTCTTATATTTCTTATGTCTTTTTATTTTCTTATAATATCTTTCTTCACATCCAAATTGAGGTGCTATTTTATCTTTGCAATATGCTAAATTTCTTATTAATGTTTTTTCAATTTTTATTTCTTCT
>NC_061120.1:151223255-151361147 GCF_002878395.1 Capsicum annuum | reverse complement strand
TTACATAATATCTTTTTTCTTGGTTTCTTATACTTATATTTTGATTTTTTGTATTTCTTATATTTCTTATGTCTTTTTATTTTCTTATAATATCTTTCTTCACATCCAAATTGAGGTGCTATTTTATCTTTGCAATATGCTAAATTTCTTATTAATGTTTTTTCCATTTTTATTTCTTCTTTGTATTTTTCACATAGATTTCTATACCATTGTTGTAAAAATTTTATTCTTGCTCCTAGGTTATCTACTATTTTTGCTGCATCCCAACTCTTTATTATTTTTGAACTAAATGGTTTAGGTAATTTACTAAAATATAATTTCCTTATCTCTTTACTTTCCTCTGTATTATGTGTTCCTTTATAACTGAAACAAGTTTTAACTAAGCTAGGGTTGGTTTTCGGTAGTGCGATTAACTTGTTGTAACCTTGTAATATTTGAGTTGTATAGTTTGTGTTTGGTTCTTGGATATCTGTGGCTTTGGATTTAAGATTTAGATAAGTCTGTATTTTATGGATATTTTCTATGTATGCTCGGGTTATGTGATTATAGGCTTTTTTTTTTATCTTAGTTCAACCTTTCTCGATATGTGGTAATTTGTGAGGGTAAGAACAAGGGGTCTTTTTGTATTTTTGGTATAAATGGTTTTTCAAATATCTTATTCATGTTCATGTTCTGATATCTTTGTCCACTAACTTCTTTGCTTGTACCTGCAATTGTAGATTGATAAATGTTATGGGTTTATGGAGTGTCCCAACGTCTCCTTTTAGCTCTGGAATTTTGGTGTCTTCCGATCGACATAGCTCTGCACACTGCTGAGTTAGCTGATTCATAGCTTTAGACTTCAGTCTAACTTCATTAGTCTTTAGCTTTTCTATTTCGTTACCCATACTGTCTGCTTTTATTGAAAGCGTAGTTAGGGTTTTGAGTATTTTTTCTAAAGCATTATCTTCTATTATATCAGTCTGTGTAGCTTTGTCTTGATATGTAATCTGCAATGATATTTTTGTTAGTACTAATTACTTCAATTGTAAATGTAAAATTTAATATATTCAATATTAGTCTCCGAATCTCGTTCATTGTAACTGAATTTTGTAGTTTCTTTGTTAACCACCAACGTACCTGTGTATTATCTGTTCGTACAATAAACTTGTTATATACAATATATGGATCAAATGCTAATAAACATTTATATAATGAACATAATTCTTTTCTATTTATTTCCCATTTTATTTCTGTTTCATTAAACGTACCTGAGTAGTATCTACAATGATGTTCTAATTTTTCGTCTTCATATCTATATTTAAGTACTCCTCCATGACTATACTTACTTGCATTTGCTTCCACTATATATGTAAATTTTTTATTTTCGTCTGAAAATTATAATTTTGGCAATTCTTTACAAAGTATTTTTATTCTCTGAACTTATTTTTTATCTTCTTCGTTGTAATTATATTCTACATCCTTTTTAAATTTTTTCTGTAATGGATTTAGTTTTTCTGCTAATATTGGTATATATTCTCTTACTTGGTTTACTAATCCTAAAAATGATTGTAATTTCTCTTTTATATTTAATTCTTCTTTTGTTTATTATTTTTTGTTCTATATGTTGTTGCATTTTTACTCCACTTTTATCTATTTGTATTCCTAAAAACTCTATCTGGTTTTTCATAATTTCGGCTTTCTTTTCACTTAAACTTATTTTCGATTTTCTATTATATCTGTAAATTGTTCTAATAATTTTAAATGTTCCTCTTTAGTTTCTGTATATAGTATCATCTATGTATACTATACAATTAGGTAATTGTTTAAAATAACTATCCATAAAGTGTTGGTATCTACCTGGTGCATTTTTATATCCAAATGGTAATACGTTTCATTCATAAAATTCTTGTGGTACCGTAAATGCGGTTAATTCCTTAGAATTTTCAACTAACTTTAAGTGATAAAATTCTGATTTACAGTCAAATTTACTAAAGTAGTTATATCCTTGTATTTGTCTTATTTTTAATATCTTATTTGGTATTGGATAATTGTATGTCATAGTTTTTTAAATTTCTATAGTCAATCACCATTCTACTTTTTCCTCTCTTTTGTTCACTATGTTTATTTACTATAAACGCTGGGCTATTATGTTTACTATTGCTTTTTTGTACATACTGCTTTTCTAATAATTCATCTATATGCATTTTAAAATCTATTAAATCGTCAAAACTATATGTTAGTGGTTTTTGAGTTATTACGCTATTTTTATCTATTAATTCAATTTTTATAGTAGTTTCATGTTTTTCCCATCCTTTTAATGGATCTTCACTGTATAATTGTCTTAATCTTTTCTTTATTATTTCTACCTTATCTACTGAAAATATAGTTATTTCTTTTTTATTTATCGAAAATACGACTAGTTCTATTGTGTCTTCTGTATTTTTTACAATTTCTAACTTTTGTTTAATTTTTTCACTTCCTTTTATCCAATCAGTTTTCTTTCTTATTTTATTGATAACTCTTTTTGCTCTTACTTTTTGTTTACATGGTGTTGTAAACTACCAATCTGTTTTAGTTATTATATGTGGGTATAATTTATCTAAAAATGACATTCCTAAAAGCATATCTTTTGATGTTAGTTCATAATTATAGATTTCTTCTATTATTATTATTTTATCCCATATCTGTATTTTTACATTTTTAGCTTTATATGTAATTAAACTTCCTTCATTATTAAATCTTTTAAATACTATTGGTATTTTTAGCTTATTCCATTTACCTTCTGGTAAACAGTTGTATCTACATAAGTTTGCTTCTGCTCTTATAGCTATCGTAGGTGTATAATACCTATTATAATATCATTCTACTATTATTTTTACAAGTACATATATTTTCATATCATGTCAAAGCTCTTTTTATTAATATTTTTTTTCTTTATTATAAGTTATAGATAATTGTGTATGTTATATATTGTATGGTTTTATTTGTTCTAACCATTTTATTCCTAATATTATGTCTGCTTTTTGTAATCTTCCTTTATTTCAAATTCTATTTTTATTTTTCTAACTCCTATTATTATTTCTTTTTCTGTCGTATCCTTAATGTTTATTAGGCTTGGTAGATCTGGGCATATATTACTATTAGATTTTATTTCTTCACTTTTTACTAGATATTTTGCTATATAATTTTCTTCTTGTCCTGTGTTTAAGAGTATTAAATATTCTTTTCCATTTATTGTTCCTGTTATGTAATATTGAGTTAAATTAACTGTTGAAGTTGTTTCATAGTGTTCTTTTTGATGAGCTTGATGATTTTATTTTTTCATAAGCTATTCTTTTTGTTGTACTTATTCTATCATTTATTATTTATAAATCTTCTTCTATATCTATGTCTTTGTAACTATAATCATTATTGTCAATTGTTTCTACAAATTGTTCAAAAGGACTTTCTATTTGTATTTTATTAATTTTATTTTTTCTTGTTATTTTATGTTTTGTTGTTAACAGATATAGATTTTTACATCTTGCTGTAAATACTTTAATTCCTAGGGTTAGTTCTATTCCTGATATTTTCCAATATAATACTAATGATTTATCTATGTTTTTATCCGTTATTACTACTGAATAATTCACACTTAGTATAAATTTAAATTTTTGGTATATTAAATTTCCTCTTATGGAAGTTATTATACTTTTTTCTATAAGTTTTATAATTCTATCATCTGTTAAATATAATTCTATTGATGTATCTATTCCTTCTCTAAAACATACTTTTATTAATATCTCTGTTCCTCCAAGATATACATATTTTATTGGGTCTTTACTTTTCATATCATTTATTTCTTTATTAATTAGTCTTTTTGTTACTAATGGTATACTAGCTCTTCCTTTTGCATATCTACAGTCAATTACATGTTCTTTTTGGCTTACTACATAGTATTCTTTCTTTTTTTCTACTAAATATATTTTTTATTGTTGGCATTTTAAATATTTTTTCTACACTTAGGTCTAACTCTTTTCCTTTTATTTCATTAAATATATTATTATCAAATATTATTTTTTTAATCTGTTCCTTCTTCATTTAAATATTCTTCCTTTGTTATTATTTTTATATCTTCTTCAGTCATTTGGTTTATTTTTATATCTTTTTCAGTCATTTGATTCATCTAAATCACTATCTATTTCATTCTTCGAAATTTAGTATATACTATCTTCACTTTCTAATTCGTAATCTATATAATCTATTTGCATGTATTCTGTATTTTTTATCTTTATTTCTGATATTTGTTTCTTTTTTGGGGTTTTAGACATTTTACAATCTCTAGCTAAATGTCATAGTTTTCCACAATTATAACAAGTACATTCTTTTATAGATTTCTTTTCCTAGATGGTCTTTTATGTTTATAATTTTTTACATAATATCTTTTTCTTGGTTTCTTATACTTATATTTTAATTTTTTTTATTTCTTATATTTCTTATGTCTTTTTATTTTCTTATAATATCTTTCTTCACATCCAAATTGAGGTGCTATTTTATCTTTGCAACATGCTAAATTTCTTCTTAATGTTTTTTTCATTTTTATTTCTTCTCTATATTTTTCACATAGATTTCTATACCATTGTTGTAAAAATTTTATTCTTGCTCCTAGGTTATCTACTATTTTTGCTTCATCCCAACTCTTTATTATTTTTGAACTAAATGGTTCAGGTAATTTACTAAAATATAATTTTCTTGTCTCCTTACTTTCCTCTATATTATATATTCCTTTATAATAATATTCTTTAAATGCGCACGTATATTCCTCTATATATCACATATTATATATTGCTAATTTTAACATTTAATTCCTATTCGTATCTTTTTCTTTATTTTGTTCTTCTTCTTCTTCTTCTTCTTCTTCTTCTGTTGTTATACTGTTAAATTCATCTCTTATAGCTACTTCATATTTTTTCAATATTTCTGTTGATGGTATTTTAGTAATTGTTAATGTTCCTTCTGTTTTTTATTAGATCTTAATACTTTTTTACTTACTTTAGCTAGGTTTAAAAACCATAATTTTAATGTTCCTATTAATGTCCTTTCTATATATTCTTGGGTATTTATTGTATCTATGTTATTATCTAATAATTGTTTGACATGTATCCTGCCCATAGTTGTATTATTTTATTTGTGTCTATTACATAGTCTAAATCTAAAAAGTTATAATTTTTATTAATTATTTGTTTTGGTGACCATTTGTTATATTCATTTTTTAGGTTATATTTTTTAAACTTATCTTTATAATAATATGTAGGTTTTTCTTATTTCTGATGTACTAGGTATTATGTTTTCATCATCTTCTTTATTAAGAGTATTTATTTCTGTGTTTGTATTTTCTAAGTTTTCTTTATTAATTACTTCTTGTTTTTCATTAATTTCTAACTTTTCGATATTTGTTAAGATTTCTGTATATGTTTCACTATCTTCCGAATCATAATTATCTGTTTCTTCAGCATCTATTGTATTTATTTCTAATTCACTGGTTTCTGATTCTTTATTTTTCATTTCTAATTTTTTGTTAAATTGATCTATCTAGTTTAATAATTTTTGTTCTTTATCCTTTTCTTTTCTTTCTTCCTGTCTTTTCTCATACATGTCTTTTAGCATTTGTAGTTCTTTTTCTAGTTTAACAATCTTGTTATTTTTAGTTTCTTCTATTTTTCGTATTTCTTCTGTAGTTTGTTGTTTTATCTTATCTATTTTTTTCTGTCTATTTCTTCGTTTTCTATTTTTATTCTTATCATGGCTGCCAACTTATCTTCTAATTTTAATTCTTCTTTTCCTAATATTAAATATAAATGTTCACCTACTTTCTTATATCTCTTTCCTAAATTAGAGAATACTATTTTTATTTTTAATCCTTTGTGATTTTCTTATGTTTTTTCGTATATTATAAATTCTTCTTTGTTCATTTTATTTATTTGATAGTGTATAGATCATGTTGATATATGTATTCTAGACTATCTATTAAGGATTCTAAATGTGATATTTCTTCATTTTGTGCATTTATTGATTTTTGACATACTCCTACAATCATATTATATTGTAGTCTTTCCCTTCTTATTTTTAATTCTTTTCATTTTTCAGATATTACTTGTTTTAATTCTAAATTATTCATCTGTAAATAAATACTTGGTGAATAAATTCCAAAGTCAAACTTAAATTACTCATAAATTACTATACAAAACATCTTTACCTTTTAAATAACTCTAGGCTCTGATACCATTTGGAGGGAGGTGCGGATAACTTGGATAACTTAAATATATCCATTATAACATATTGATATATTTGACATATCTTTTATTTAATATTACTATATTCAAAAAAAAATATTTTACTTTTTTATATGTCGTACCAAATTAAAATAGATCAAACAAACTGGAACAGATCGAGTATTAAAAGAATAGTGCATTTCTAAGAAAAAAATACAAAACATGAAGATGTTAAATTATGCTTCAGAATATATATATACATACATATATACATACATACATACATACATACATATATATATGTATGTATGTATGTATGTATGCATTTTCAAAGTCAATGATGGTTAAAAATCAACCAAAAAAAAAGAAAAGAAGCAACTTTTAAAAACTTATGTGCAGTGTGGGACAAAATTGCCTTTGCTAGGGAGAGGCTTTTCGACATAAATCCTTACCTCAATTTTAAATTTCTTAATATTAGAATTTTTTTTTTTGGTTTCCCATCCGGTGTTCGGTACCCACATTGGAGTCCGACTAATTCGGATTCGCGCCGCGTAGGGCCCCATTCGAGGGGGAAGCGCTCCCAACAGGGTTTTCTCCATGCTCAGGATTGAACCCTCGACCTCTGGTTAAGGGTGGAAAAAATACACTTTGAACTTCGAACTTATAGTTCAAAGAAGGAAAAAAGTGAAATAATTCTTTCGAACCTATATTTTTGGTCCTTAAATTCAACCACAAGCCTTTTTTTCTGCTAATACCAGAAAAAATGTAGTACACGTGTTATTTTTTAATAATTGAAACTAAACACAATGTAATAAACATATGAACAATTTAAATCCTAATGATAAATAACTTCATCGCATAGAATATATATCGCAGAATATGAAATTTATTCTGTCCTAAATTTTAGGTACATAATTCAAATAAGGAAAGGTTTAATATCTAAATCTTAATAATTTTAAATTTTTAAAAATTAAAAAATAGTGAAAAAATGATTTTGTGTCTTTTAATGAAGGGCAAAAAGTTCAAATAATATTTCCAAGGCGCTTCACACTTTTAATTTCACGCGTGTACCTTACTTTATTGAGTTTAAACATTACACTAAATAATATATTTGTTTAAATAATAAAGATGAATACAATAATTAAATTCAACATCTTTTGGAAAGTTTATTTAATTAAACCTAACCTTTACTAATTTTTTTTTTCAAAACTGATCGACATTCATTTACCACCTGTAAACTTCAACAAAATAATACGATGATAGAGACATTAAAACAATATAATTAAATCAACTTTTACACAAAAATTTACTCAAAACCTTCTGACACTCAACTACCACCTGTAAACTATAACAAAATAATACGACAATAGAGATATCAAAATAATACAACTAAACTTTACCTTTACACAAAAAGAATTCTCAAACCAGAGATATAAAACAATATAATTAGACCTAACCTTTACCTTAAAAAATTCCTCCAAGCCGGCTGACATTCATCTACCACTTGTAAATTCATCTACGACCTGCAAACTACAATAAAATAATACAATAGTAATCACAAAGCTTCAGTTTTGATGAAAATAATTCTTTTCTGAGCGAAAATTTTGACACTAAAGAATGACTTGAATGAAAATAAAGAAGATATATATAATATTGACGAAAATAGTGAAGAAGTTGAGGTTAGAAAATTAAGCATCCATCAATCTAGACATGCAACCAAATCAAGTTAGATGAACATCAATCATATTTTCACAATAAGTAAACTAGTTTCTTCTCTAGTTTAACGTGCATCTCAATATTTATAGAAGTATTTTCTTAATAGAGTCCTATTTTAGGAGTATTTTTCTATCCTATTTTAGGAGTATTTCTCTAATTGATCAGTATAAAGGAAAATATTAATTGATTCTTCTTCCATATATTTTAGGAGTCCCATATATTTTAGGAGTCTAGTTAATATAATAAAAATAATTAAAAAATAAATTGAAGAAAATAGTGAAAAGACGGTTTTGTCTAAATGAGAGTCTTTTAATGAAGGACAAAAAGTTCAAATCACTTTTCAAAGGTCTTCAGACTTTTAATATTATATATATATACTCTTCACGTCGAGCCATTGATATAAAATCTATAAAAGAAGATAATTTATTAAAAAACAACGGTTGACTTTAAAGACTAAAGATAGTCACATAAATAAAAGTTTATTTTTCAACGTCACATAATGGATAATAACAACCAAAACAATAGATACTAATATATTATAAACTACAACAAAACAAAGGTCGAATATTCATCTACCACTGGTTAAAGCCGATAAAACAATATGATGATCGAACTTTGACTTATATACTAAATCCCAATTTTGAAATACTATTTTAAATGGAAAAAACATGTTTCCAAGTTACAAAGTATCATCTATTAGAGAAAGGTAGTTCTTTGAATTGATAAAAGAAATTAAAATTACCTCTAAAAATACTTCTTGATATTTTATATGTGCGATAACCATTAAAGCCTGTACCAAAAAAATAACAAAAAATAAAGTTTGTTAACAAATATAATGATGATACGTTAGATCTCATGATTTATTCACTACTAAAATTATTGTGTATAATTAAAAGTTTAAAAGTGAATTCATATAATGCAGAAAGCTAGAAAACTCTAGTGATGAATGCAAGAAGAAAGCTTTAATTAATCATCAATCATCAAATTCAAAACAAAATAAGAAGAAGACATAGAAATAGAAGAATCACACGCATTTTTTCAAGTAAAATTTGATCAAACTACTATTTAAATAGAATTATAGACATTTTTTTTATATAAGGTAAAATTCTATATGATTTAGAGGTTTTTATATAAGGTATAATTCCAATTGATTTCGAAGTGTTAAGTATTACGATTTCTTACCTGAATCAAATAATTTTTTTCTTTCTATGCACAGATTTTTTTTTTAAAAAAGTATATTTCGATTAGTAAAATTTTTTCCTTAAAAGCTGCATGCATATTTTTTTCAATAACCATAAATTTGATTCTTAATTTTGTTTCCTTTTCCATCATTTTCTCCTATTAAGTTGCGGAGGACTCCAAAAAAAAAAATTACTTCTTACATTTAATACTTTTAGTTGTGAGATTCCTCATTTTTTTTGCTTTTCTGTATCTTAAGTATTTAAATAATAATTTAATGTTAATTATTTTAAAAAAATAGCAAATGACGATTTTGTCTATTATGAAGTGTTTTAATGAAGGGCAAAGAGTTCAAATCACTTTTCTAAGGTTCTTCACACTTTTAATATATTATAGATTGTTCCTGACATTATTCTAATAAGTCTCTAAGTATTTATAGTTTTGATAGTTTTCATTGTTTATATATTCCATTTTATGTTAATCAAAGGTAAGTGAAAACTCTTCCCCTCCCCTAAACTCTTCTCCTCCCCTATGTTAAATTACTTCTCTTGGTTAAATTGTCACGACCCAAAAGTGAGGGTCATGATGACACTTGTTGCGACTTACCTTGACAAGTAAGCCTATCACCCAAATTGATACGAAAAGAGAAAAAGATAGAAATATCTCAAGGTAAGACTTCTAGAACGAAGCTGAACCATATAAGTAATCATAACAATGCAGAAAGAATTTCTCCAAAATATCAATCATACCCAAAACTAGGTATCAATAGTGTAAGAACTACTAATACAATTTAGGAGTCAAATACATGAGAAAAATACCCACAAGGAAATAATAGTTGTCTCCGAATACAAATAAAGACATAACTACTATAGAAAGATAGAGGTGAACTCCAGAGGCACCGAAAGGGCGCAGTAGGCATGAGTACAGTTCATTTATACTCAGTAGGTATCATTGGCCGATCAAGCAAAGTAGTAAATAAAGAATACAAAATATACACTAAGGGCACATCACCTGCAGTAAAAAAATATCTACAACGGTAGTCCACATCGCTTGCACTAACATTTCTAATATATCACATACACACCAAGATAGAACACGAGTATGCATTATATCACATATAAGTAGAACAAGGGGGAACATGCATATACAAGATCATCGAATACAAGTAAAAGAAGATAAGACAATTACATAGATGGCAAGTCAATACGATAATACAACACAATATAAACACAATAAAGTAAGTGCAATGTATATGATGATGATGATGATGCACTAGGTCATCACACAACCTCCAGGATCATCGCACAATCCCCATATACACCTACGGAGCTAAAGCTTTTTGACGTAGGATCCATGTAGGGTTCGTCAACCCATATACAATCCACATATCTCATATCTCCTTTTCGGTATATCCCTCAGAAAGAGTTTTATAAAGTGTTGCAATATTTCTCCCCAACATATCCCTCGGGAAAGTATTTAAAAAGGTGTTGCTAGTGTTTCTCAGATGTTGCCACGGTGGTGCCAATGCCTCATGAATGAGTATTTAATGAGGATGTAATGCTCACAACTAATCATAATGAGTATTTTCACCATCAACCATATATCCACTCATTATTTCAGCTTCATCCACGAATTTCTACATGTCTCATATGTCAAAAAAGTATGAATATAATTAAAATGAGCCAATGGTACCATATTAAGCATCTTAATAACACAATACAATTATTCACATGTATTCAAGGCTATCAATATTCCATAGGACCCCACAAGGTTACAAATAGCACATAATAACTCAATTTCGATAATTACATCACATATAGACCCCCACACGGGCACAACACATAAATAGTCATTTTCATGATTAGTTCCCACTCTTAAAATGCCTTTTGTATCATCATTTACTACCTAACGCAGTCTGAAAGAGTTAAGCCATAACCTACCTTAAAAGTCGAAATGGGTCTGCTACACCTCGAACCCACGACCTTACTTTTCATGAATGATTCCGAACTCTACTAAAAATATAAAATATGAAAACTACATGACAAAACCACCGACACCCATATTGACTACTTTTGGTTTGGGGTCAAAACGGACCCCCAGAATGAGTTTTCAAAAAAGAAGGGCAAAATCAAAACATTACTTTAAAAATATCTTCCCCATATTTTTAGGAACCTATGGATGAAAACCCAAGTCAAATCTAGTCAAAAACAAGGTTCAAATCGAAGAAAAACCATTTTTGAGTTTTACCAGGTAAAATCTTTGAAATCTGGATTAAAATAAAAAACCAGAGTTGTTTTGAAGGTTAAATTGATGAAAAATTAGTAATTATAAGATAAAAATATTATTCAAGTGAAAAAAAGTGAAATTGAGGTCTAAACTCAAACTCTAAGATTTTTGGAATTTTGAGAAATTAATCAAGAAATTACTAAGAAAAAGGTGAATTCTTACCTTAAATCCGTAATAAAACAAAGAAATGAGTGTCAATCTAGCTTCCCACGCTCTCACAAATTTACTTTTAAGGTTCCACACTATTTTAGAGTTTAACTCCCAAGAGGCAAGATGAAAATGAGCAAAATGGGCCTAAAAGAGGGGAAAATCTGCTATTTATAGCAGATTTTTCTGCAATACCTATTTTTTTTGTCGATCGAACTTTGATGGGGTGCCGAGATTCATTTGGAGTCCGATACATGCAAACGAACTATACAACCATACTAAATTTGATGTTCTGGATGCGATGACGATATCAGATTTTCAAAAAAAACATCATTTTCATAAAGTTGACCCTCGAAATCCGAAATCACAATTTTCTGAATTAAGGGTCCAAATGAGATTTAAAAGCCTTAAATTCATACCAAACATGCTAACACCCTAAAATCGACATTTCGGATCTGTTGGAGAAGTCCTATTTTGCATCCTAAGTTATTTCGACCAAATGTGGGTCCCACACCCATATTTTTAATTTTTCAACTTTCCGACCAATAGGTCGTAATGAGCTCGGGTGCACCAGGACCTGAACCAAAGGTCTGCCTAGCCTAAAATAGATATTCTGGAGCTGTTAGCGCAGTCCGTTTGACCATCCATCATACTGATAAAAAGATATCCACATAAGTCCAAAATAAAGCTCTCGAAGCCATCAAAAACCACAGTAACACATAAATAATACCAAAATTCATTGGAAATCATGTCAATCCCACACCCCAGAAATACCATAATGCAACTAAGGGAAGGGATAAAATAGTCAAATCACATACAATCACAAATTCCACATATTTCATCAAATTTTGAGATCGTTACATTATCCACTACTAAAAATCTTGTTCATCCTCAAACTAAGGCAAAGAAATACCTAAATCAATGGAGAGCTGAGGATAAGAGCTACGCATATCAGACTCGACCTCCCAAATAGCATCATCTACATATTGATGTCACTAGACCTTAACCACATGGATCCCTCTAGAGCACAACCACCTAACATCCCTAGCTAAAATGAGATCGGCTCTTTAACAAACGACAACTGCTCATCTAGCTGAACTGAATCCCAATGAATAATATAAGACTCATCTGGAATATAGCGACGAAGCATAGAAACATGAAAAACTGGATGAACAGCTGATAGATTAGAGGTCAAAGACAAATCATAAGCCACATCACCAACAGTCCAAAGAATCTCAAATGGACTAATATACCTGAGGCTAAGTTTGCCCTTCTTCCCAAACCTCATCACACCCTTCATGGGTAAAACTCAAAAGAAAACATAATCACCAACACCAAATCTCAAGGCACGAAGTCTGCAATCAGCATATCACTTCTGCCTACTCTGAGCCGCTCTAAGTCTATCCTAAATGACCCAGACTCTATCCAAAGACTCACAAA
Source organism: Capsicum annuum (assembly GCF_002878395.1). NCBI lineage: Eukaryota > Viridiplantae > Streptophyta > Magnoliopsida > Solanales > Solanaceae > Capsicum > Capsicum annuum. Next base: position 151,348,146 of record NC_061120.1, on the reverse strand, counting down.
GCAAGTCTGTACCTCGAGGTCTCACCTCTGAAACATCGAACCAACCTACTGGGGAGCGACAACTCCTACCATACAATGCCTCAAAATGAGCCATATCAATATTAGAATGGTAACTATTATTATATGCAAACTCTGCTAAAGCCAAATGTTGCTCCCACTGGCCACAAAATCCATCACGCATGCGTGAAATATATCCTCCAAAACCTGAATAGTCCGCTTTGACTAGCCATCAGTATGGGGTGAAACGATGTACTAAGATCCACTTAAGTACCCAAATCATCCTAAAAATTCTTTCAAAAGTGAGATGTGAACACGGGACCTCAATAAAAAATAATGGACATTGACACACCATGCCGACGCACAATCTCACGAATGTAGATAAGGGCCTACCTCTAAGCACCAAATAAAACCTGAATTAGAATAAAACTAGCTTACTTGGTCAATCGATCCACGATGACCCGGACACTGTCAGAACCATAAGATGTATGAGGCAAAATAGCCATAGAGTCCATGGTGATCCATTCCTACTTCCACTCGGGAATGGGTAATCTCTAAAGCAATCCACCAGGTCTCATATGCCCGACCTTCACCTGTTGAAAACATAGTAAAAAAGCCACAAAATTATCTATATCTTACCTCATACCACCCCACCAGTGGTGCTGTCTCAAATCACGATACATCTTAGTCACAGTTAGATGGATGGAATATCTAGAACAATGGGCCTCCTCCAAGATCAACCTAATCCAGTCACCCACTCTCGACATACAAACTCGGCCTCCAATATGCAAAACTCTATCTGAATCAAATGAGGCTTCCTTAGCCTCCCCACTCAACACCTTATCTTGAATCAACCTCAATCTAAAATCATCAAACTGATGAGCTCAACTTTGCTCAATCAAACAAGATCTGGCCTCCACAAATGGCAAAACATGCCCAGGTGTTGAAATATCAAGTTTAACCATCTGGTTAGTTAAAGACTGAAACTCTAAGGACAAAAGCCTCTCCTGGGTCAAGAGATGCGCCAAGCTACCCATGCTAGTCAACTTTTAGCTCAAGACATCTGCAACCATATTAGCCTTTCATGGATGGTAGAGAATAGTCAAGTCATAATTCTTAAGCAACTCAAGCCAACGATGCTACCTCATATTAAGATCTCGCTGGGTAAAGAAGTAATAAAGGCTACGTTGATTTGAGAAGATCCTACAACGTACTCTATACAAGTAGTGCCTCCATAACTTCCTGACAAACACAACTACGCATAACTCTAAATCATGGGTAAGATAATTACTCTCATAAGGCTTCAACTGATGAGACGCATACGCTATTACCTTGCCTCCTATATCAACACAACACCTAACCCAACACTTAAAGCATCACAAAAGATGGTAAAGACAATGCCCTCTTTGGGCAAAGCTAATATATGAACTGAAGTCAACAAATCCTTGAGCTTTTGAAAGCTCACCCCACAAGCATTGAACCACTAAAACAAAATCTTCTTCTGGGTCAATTAGTTAATGGATGAAAAATCCCCAACAAAATACTAATAATACTTCGCCAAGCCAACAAAACTTCGAATCTTGATGGGCAAAGAAGGTCTAGCTCAATCATTAATCGCTGCAACCTTGGCTAGATCAACTATAATACCTTTCTTAGTCACCACATGAACCAAGAAAGAAACAGACTCCAACCAAAACCTGCACATAGAGAACTTAGCATACAACTTCCCATCCCTCAATCTCTGAAGCACAATTCGCAAATACTCTTCATGCTCAACTTCACTCTTGGAATAAACTAAGATATCATCTATAAAATAAATAATAAAAGAGTTATGATATGGTCGAAATACTCAGTTCATCAACTCCATGAACGCGACAGGGGCATTGGTCAACCTAAAGGACATGACCAAGAACTCAAAATGACCATATCAAGTCTAAAAAGTTATTTTTGGATTATTCAAAGCTCTAATCCTCAACTGGTGATAATTGAACCTCAAATCAATCTTTGAAAATACCACAGTATCCTGAAGCTGATCAAACAAATCATCGATGCAAGAAACGTGATACTTATTCTTAACCGTTACCTTATTTAACTATCGATAATCAATACATATCCATATAGACCCATACTTTTTCTTCACAAACAAGACAGATGCACCCCAAGGTGAAATACTAGGTCAGATAAATTCTTTATTCAACAACTTATGCAACTGATCCTTCAGTTTCTTTAACTCTATTAGGGCCATCCTATAAGGAGAAATAAAAATAGGCATGGTGCCCAACTCAACATCTATGGCGAATTCAATATCTCGATCCGAGGCATACAAGGTAAGTCCATAGAGAACACATCTATAAACTCACGAACAATGCAAACAGAATCTAAGGAAGGAGGCAAAACAACACTGGTGTCACAAATATGGTCCAAGTAATATAAACATCCCCTCTCAACCAATTTGTAAGCCTGAACATAAGATATAATCCTCTTAGGACCCAAATAAAGTGTACCCTTCTAAGCTACCCTTGGCACACCCAACGAAGCTAAAGTCATGATCTTGGCATAACAATCTAGGATAGCATGATAAGGAGCCAACTAATTCTTTTCCAAAATAACATCAAAATCAATCATATCTAATACAGGCAAATCTACCAAAGTATCACACCCAGAAAAAGTTAAAACATAAGATAAATGCACCCGATCCACCACTAAAGAATCACCTACCAGGGTAGATAAATAAATAGGCATGGCAAGAGGCTCACTAACAAAATCAAAATCCAAAGTAAAATATACAAACACATAGGAGAAAGTCAATTCGAGATCAAATAATACTAATGCAAGTCTAAAATAAACAAGGACAATACTTGTAATCATAATATCAGTAGCCTTTGCCTTAAGTCTGGATGGTATAGCATAACACTGGCCACGACCACTAACTTTCTAGGTAGCCCCAAGACCACCAACTGCTTGAGTGGCCCCATGGCCAACCCCACGAGCTCTACTACCTCTACCCCTTATACCTCTGGTAGCACCCCTACCCCTCACAGATGAAATAGAAGTAGCTTGAATCACCCAGTGGGGATAATCCGCGGACACATAGCTAATCTCATCACATATATAGCAACCTCTACGACCAGTCTTAATAAGAGAAGGTACTACTGGGTCCAAACGACCACCCTAAACTGATAAACTAGAAGGTCCACCACCTAAATTTTGTAATGACACCCACAATGGCCTACCATGGTATCCACAAGAACCACTAAAATCTTTACCTCGAGAGGCCTGACTCATGAACTCACTAAAATACCATGCCTTCTTGGCACCTCCCTGAGATGCACTAAGAATACCCTCTGCCATCTTAGCATGATCAACAATACTTTGAAAAGAATCCCTAAATACAACCATTTGAGACATAGCTAACTAAAGAAAGACATCCAAACCCTTCACAAACTTACAAATCTTTCCAGACTTGGTGGAAATACTATCATAGAAATATCTAGACAGGGTATAGAAGCATGATTCATACTCAAAAACTATCATATAACCTTGCTTCAAATGATTAAACTCATCCTGCATACATTCTCTCAAACTGAAAGGCATAAATCTCTCAAGAAAAGAATCAACAAACTGATCGGGAGAATCATGAGGTCTATAATTGACAAGCGATCTCCACCAATCTCTCATCACATCTTTCAACTGGTTGGATGTATAAGCGACTCCATAGGTCTTGAGCGAACCCAAATTTTGCAACTTCTCTTAGTAATTAATCAAAAACTCGAAGGCACCCTCTCCCACTTCACTACTAAATCTGGGAGGACCCAATCGAATAAACCTCTTGAACCTTTTTTGATCGCTAGAAGACATCACTGCACTAGCCATAAAAAGAGGCACAATAAATTTGGCAGGATGTGATCTCATCTAAGGAGGTAACGAAAATGATGACTAGACTTCAGATCTTGAAACCCCATGATCAGGTGTCAGAACTGAAGGTGGAATAGAACTTAAGGTCTGAGGAGTACCCAAACTAGAAGCAGGTGCAATAGAAGGATCCATACTCTGAACTAGAAGAACACCCAGCATAACTAATGGCGAGCCCTCTAAATGGTTCAACAAACGTACCAAAAATCCCTTTAACACTGGGGAAGACAAACTTTGAAGAACTAGAGTAGGACCTATACCTCCAACCTGCTCAACACAAGGTATAGGGGAAAGTCCTCTAGTACTCCTCCTAGTCAGGGTAGCACCACAGGGCCATCCTCTTCCTCGAGTTCATCCATGACACGAGTCTCGCCCTCTAGGTAAAGGCTCTAAATCACTACTCTCGCGGGACCTAGTCAACACCATCTGCGCAGAAAAAGTGAAATATAAATTAGAATACAACATATGAAAGAACATCACATGGTAAGGAATAAAAATAAGAAAAGTTTCCTAGAGACATCCTATAGCATCTTGAAGATAGATACAAATATCTACATACTGATCCACGAGACTCTATTTGATATACCGTTCATACACAGTTGACACCAATGAATACTGGTGATGTGCTAGCCTTCTGTTAGCATATTTAAGACTTTTCACTTGAAATAATTGTAAGTTCTTAAGTAATTACTGTTGTTTTTTATTATATTTCATATGATTTTGTAGGAAAGTCAAGATGAATACACATATATGAAAGCTACATTAAGAAGGATGATTTTTTGTAAAAGAGGCAAGAAATTAATTTTTAGAGATTTCATATGACTACTTGGTTTGATAAGCTATCAAATCTGTGATAAGCTATCAGAACATGTCATCACACATAAGCAGATAAAAAGAAAGGTGAATCATTTTTAACGATATTTTCTGATAAGTTATCAGATTTATGATAAGTCAACACATATGTCATCATATATGGGCAGAAGGTCTGAAGATATTTTTTGATAAGTTATCAGATTTCATAAGTCATCGTACATGTCGTCACACATGGGCAGAAGGTCTGAAGATATTTTCTGATAAATTATCAGATTTGTGATAAGTTGTCATACATGTCATCACACATGGGTAGAAGGTTTGACGATATTCTCTGATAAGCTATCAGATCTGTGATAAGCTATCAGACATGTTGTCAGCTAAAGGAGCAAAAAGCTAAATTTTTAACTTTGATTTTTTCTTAAAGTATGGATATAAATAGTAGCTTTTAGGGTTTCATAGAGTATCGGGAACTTATTCCAAAGGCTAGTTTACTTCTTTTCTGGGTCTCGTAACTTTGAATTCAATTTTCAATCCTTTGATTGAGTTGTGGGATTTTCTTTTTGAACTTCGAAGAGCATCAACCTCAAACTTCATCTTTTGTAAGTTTAGTTGCTATGAATGATGAATACTATGATTGCTATCTTTTTCTTTCTCTTTTTTTAACTAAAACCCATGACTAGGGTTGTGGGATCTATGATTATTCCTCCATGGATTTAATAGTTGGTTAGGGTTTGAGTGATTGTGGGAAAATCTTGATAATTCCTTTGTAATGATTGTTTTCTATTGGTTGCAAACAATAGATCTAGCATTATGTTTGTTTGCTTGAACTGAGAAGTAAACTAAAGGTAGTGAATTATCAACAAGGATTTGGAAAGGTTAATTTTCTATCTAATGATTAATGTTGTAACAAGATTAATCAAATCGAGAATAAATTAGTGTCAATAGAAGGTTTTCCTAAGTTCGAGAGAATTAGGGAGCACAACATCTAGGTAGGTTGAGAAACACTTAGATGGACTATCGATACTGATAATTTGGTGTTTCTCACAAGTCATGAGAATCCAGTACTACAACTATTATTCAATGAGGGGTTAGTAATCATAGTGATCACAACCCTAGTTTCTCTCTATCATTGATTTGAACCACTAAAATTTTATCTTTGAGTTCTGAAGCAAGTTGAAACTTTAATCATTATTTGATTAATAAAACCCCCAATTAAAGGAAACCATTATCTATCAGTGATTTTAATCACAAATAGACTTGATTGACACCTTATTTCTTATGGGATTCAACCCCAACCTAGTTGGGTTATATATTTGACAACGACCACTTACTCTCTCATAAGAGAGGTGTAATTTGGGCGTATCAAATTTTGGAACCATTTCTGGGGAATACGGTTTTAAATTGAGTATATCTGTGATAATTGGCTCATAGTAAGTTTCATGGTTTTACCCTTATTTGTTGTTTTTGTTATCTGCAAGGTAGTTAGTGTGTATGCCAAGTATATGGAGTTCAGGTGAACTGTTATTACCAGTACATCCAAAACCTCAGTTGATCTGTAGAATGGTAGTACCATAAGAAGTAGGAAGACTAGACACATTATCTAGGGTTCAGTTAAATTAACAGAATATAGATAACCCAGGTCGGGTACCAAATCCAAACAAACAGGACTTAGGAGATGATGATCTCTTGGGACCAGGAAATCATAGGCGCACAGAAGATATAGTGGCATTGGTTGATAGAAATGTAAACATAAATTACCTATTCAGAGCGAGGAAGGATTGGCAACTTGTGCAGTATAATCTTAATGATGATGAGGATGGAGTAGATGGAGAAGGTGCAATTGGAGCTATTATTCCTCCACTTTTGGCACCCGAAGCTAAGTTCCATATTACAATCATGGTGATTCAACTCCTTCATCTTAAGGGGTTATTTGGTGGACTCCCAGGTGATGATCCCAACATGCATTTAGTAAATTTTGTCACTATTTGCAAGTCTTTTGATAACCCTAGAGTAGGCTAGAATGCCATCTGCTTGTACTTATTTCCATTATCTCTGTCTGGAGAGGCAATATTTGTGGCTAAATAAACTGACGCCTGATTCTATAACCAACTGGAGGTAGTTGAAAAAAGATTTCCTAGAAAGGTTCTTTCTGCCTTCCAGGAGGGTACAACTGAGGGATAAGATCAATAACTTTAGGCATCTCCCAACTGAAGCCCTTCATGAGACATCAAAAAGGTTTTAAAAAAAGGTAATCAGTGCCTGAACCATAATATAATAGATATTCATCTGATAGAGACTTTTTATCGGGCGTTAAACTCTATTACGAAGCCAGTTATTGACAATGCTGCAGGGGGATCATTTGTGGATCTCACTTTTTAAGAGGCTTCTAAGATGCTTAATCGGATGACTAAACAAAGTAGAGCTTGGCATACCAGGGATTCTGTGGTAGCAAGCCCTACTATTTCTATTGGTGTGACTCTTGAGCAATATAGAAAGGAGGAGAAGTGGGATAAGGATATGGCACACTTAAAAATGCAGATGGACTTTTTGACGAAGCATTTATTATCTGTAAAGACAAAGAAAGTAAAAGTCGTCAAGTCCTAAGGATGGGTTGATTCTGTTTCTTAAGAGAAAGCAAACTATCTCAATAACCAGGGGGATTCCCAATGCAGTAGCCAAAGGAATCAAGATCGGACTTATCAAGATAAATTGGGTTATGGAGATCATGACCAAGCGACTTAGATGAATAAGATTGACAAGAGAGGACTTTATGTGCCTCCTAGTAATTAAGACAATGCTACTATTAGCTTAGGTAAAATTTCCATGGAGGACATGATAGAGAGGTTGATAAAAGGAGTGGAGGCCACTAATACAGGTGTGACAACAATGAAAAGTGACTTTTTTTTATTGAGTTAGTTGGTAAAGTCACACTCAACTTCAATCAAAGAGTTAGAGCAGTAGATGAGCCAACTTTCAGTTGTATTGAATCAGAGAAAGAGCGAAGCGTTACCTAGTGACATAGTTTAAAATTCTCACAATGATGATACTTGTATGGAAATTACCACTCGGAGTGGTAAGATATTACCGGGCCTTTTTTATGGGAAAAACTGTGAGCCAATATGTGGTTGGAAAAGATTGTGAGACTGAGGAAAGTAATTTAGTGGAGTCTAAAATGCTTGATGGCATTGATATCCCTTCTAATCATCAGCAGAGTGATGAGTTGGAAAAAGGGAAAGACCAGGAAAAGGATGTAGTGCTGAACACTCTCCCAAAACCACCACCTCTCTTTCCTCAAAGATTGAAGAAGAAGACCGAAGACACAAAGTTTAGTAAATTTATGGCAATATTGAAGCAGTTGACAGTCAATGTACCTTTGGTAGAGGCACTTGAGCAAATGCCAGGATATGCTAAATTTATGAAGGATCTTGTAACGAAGAAAAGAGCAGTGAGCTATAAAACGGTGGATAATCTTCATCATTATAGTGCTATTTCTACATGGTTCTTGGTGCATAAGAAGGAAGACCCAGGAGCGTTCATCATTCCTTGGACAATTGGATCTCTGGAATTTTCTAAGGCCTTATGTGATTCGGGAGTGAGCATTAATTTGATACCTCTAGATTTTTATAAAAATTTGGGTTTGGGAGACACCACACCCACTAACATAAGACTAGTTATGCCGGATAGATCTATGAAAAGGTCGATCGGTATGCTACATGATGTACTTTTAGAGGTAGCTGATTTTATATTCCTTATTCACTTTGTGATCCTTGATTGGGAAGTAGACTTCAAAGTGCCCATAACTTTAGGCAGACCGTTTATAGCAACTGGGAGAGTATTAGTTAACATGGAGATGAATAAGTTAAAGTTTAGTCTTAACGAAAAAGAAGTTAGTTTTGAAGTGCATCAATCCATGAAATAACAAAAGGAGATAAGTGTCTTGTCGATCGTCGATGTATTCTATGAAGATGGGAAAGATGCACCAGTAGGACAAGGGATGAAGCACTTTCAAGGTACCTTGATAAATTCTGAGTAGTCAAGATAACCTAGTCATACCGCGATATTAAATCAGGCGCTGCTTGGGAGGCAACCCAAGGCATTTTGTTGTTTGTATTTGTATTATGTGATTGACATTAGATCTTTGCACCTATGGTGCCACATGTACATTTCTAACTCTTTTATTTTAGTTTGATGCATTGGGGATATTACATGATTTTAAGTTGAGGGTGAGACTGCTTGTGGGTGTTGATGTCCTCTTGGGGTTTTTGTTGTTGTGCCTCTTTTTCCTGGAGTCTTGTTTCTAGTAGAGCCGGTATTTTTAGGCATACTGTGTTTTGTTTTGTGATGTGTTGTAGTTAATTAGGAGAAAAATAAGTAGCTGGGACAATTGACATATTTTTTTTTGTTGATTTTTGGGAATGATAAATACCTCTCCAATTGTCTATTTTGTAACTGTGTGATGTGTATCTATATCTGACTACTATGAATCTTTTTATGGCATTAGTATTAGGGACATGATAATCATTGCTAACAATTGCATGAACCGGATAGGTTGTAGCTTGTGATGTACCTTTTTACCATGTGTTTGTGAGATACTACCTAGTTCTCGTTGTGTGTTAAATCCAGAACTTTCTCAATTGGTCTTGCCTTGGTTGTGGGAGAGTGGTTAGGAAAGGTTCATAGGCCATTTTTTATATTAGTCCACTTTTAGCCTAAATGACCTTCCATGTTTGAATAATATCCGTTGATCTTGATTTTAAGCCTGAATGCCTATATTTTTTTTTGTTATACCTATCACCTTCCCACTTGTATCATAATGAACCCGTTTTGGCCCTGGTCCTTCTTGGGCATTGTGTGTGTACTTTTACTTAGACAAATCGCCTAAGTTGAGGGTGGCTATCATAGGGGTTCATGATTTAAAGTGAGTATGAAGAAGGGTAAAATAAAATAAAAAAATGCAAGGCTGGGTGTGGTAGAAAAAGAATAATAAAAGAAAAATTGTGAAAAAGAGAAAATAAAAGAGTAAAGGACCGCATCCAGCCTGAATTTAATTCAATAAAAAAAGGGAGAAATAACTTAAAGGTTGATAAGTAAGACCCCAAAAATAGTGTAGTGCCAAGAAGGCTTAGTCACTTTAAATATCCTTGCGTATCATAACATCCCTAAGCCTACATTACAATCTTAAGAAAAGTCCTATAGTGGTCCTAGCGTAACTGTCTGAAAGTCTCGGTGATGAAAATAAGGTCAAGCTTATGGTATTTGTCTACATTGACTGGAAATTCTATCTGAGAGTAAGTGTCTCTTGACCATCCCTACATTTAGGTGCTTGATTTCATATATGAGTGAAGAGGGAGTTCTTTGTTGTAAGGGCATATCGGTTGCATTGCTAGTTTCTGACTTATTTAGGAAGTTTAACTTGTACATATTCATGGTTATTGTTTATAATTTGATGCTATATCTTGATTCCTTTATGTCACATTGTTGATCTTCATTAATATACACAGTTGGGTTTGAAGGTGATTGAAATTGGAGAGGGTAATGTGTTTTGAGAAAAAAATTAATAATCAAGCGTCATAGGTATTTTATGTTTCTCTTGATTAAACATCGTAGTATGGTGTTATGTAGTTGATTGAGGACAAGCAATGGTTTTAAATTGAGGGTGTTGATGTGCTAGCCTTCTGTTAGCACATTTAAGAGTTTTAACTTGAAATAATTGTAAGTTCTTAAGTAATTATTGTTGTTTTTTATTATGTTTCATATGATTTTGTAGGAAAGTCAAGATGCATGAGCATATATGAAAGCTATATTAAGAAGGATGATTTTTGGTGAAAGAGGCAAGAAATTAGGTTCTGGAGATTTCATTTGATGACTTGGTCTGATAAGCTATCAGATCTGTGATAAGCTATCAGAACATGTTGTCACACATAGGCAGAGAACAATAAAGGTGAAGCATTTCTGATGACATTTTCTGATAAGTTATAAGATTTGTGATAAGTCGTCACACATGTCATCACATATGGGCAGAAGGTTTAAAGACATTTTCTAATAAGTTATCAGATTTGTGATAAGTCGTCGCACATGTCGTCACACATGGGCAGAAGGTCTGAAGACATTTTCTGATAAGTTATCAGATTTGTGATAAGTCATCGCACATGTTGTCACACATGGGCAGAAGGTCTGAAGATATTTTCTGATAAGTTATTAGATTTGTGATAATTCGTCACACATAGGCAGAAGGTCTAACGATATTCTCTCATAAGCTACAGATTTGTGATAAGCTATCAGACATGTCGTCAGCTAAAGGAGCAAAAAGTTGAATTTTTAACTTCAATTTTTTCTTAAAGTATGGATATAAATAGTAGTTTTTAGGGTTTCATAGAGTATCGAAAACTTATTCCAAAGGCTAGTTTACTTCTTTTCTGGGTCTCTTAACTTTGAATTCAATTTTCAATCCTTTGATTGAGTTGTGGGATATTCTTTTTGAACTTGGAAGAGCATCAACCTCAAACTTCATCTTTTGTAAGTTTAGTTGCTATGAATGATGAATACTATGATTGCTATCTCTTTCTTTCTCTTTTTGAACTAAAACCCATAACTAGGGTTGTGGGATCTATGATTATTCCTCCATGGATTTAATAGTTGGTTAGGGTTTGAGTGATTGTGGGAACATCTTGATAATTCCTTTGTAATGATTGTTTTCTATTGGTTGCAAACAATAGATCTAGCCTTATGTTTGTTTGCTCAAACTGAGAAATAAACTAAAGGTAGTGAATTATCAACGAGGATTTGGAAAGGTTAATTTTCCATCTAATGATTAATGTTGTAACATGATTAATCAACTCGAGATAAAATAAGTGTGAATAGAAGGTTTTCCTAAGTTCGAGAGAATTAGGGAGCACAATATCTAGGTAGGTTGAGAAACACTTAGATGGACTGTTGATACTGATAATTTGGTGTTTCCCACAAGTCATGAGAATCCAGTACTACAACTATTATTCAATGAGGGGTTAATAATCACAGTGATCACAACCCTAGTTTCTCTCTATCATTGATTTGAACCATTGAAATTTTAGCTTTGAGTTATGAAGCAAGTCAAAACTTTAATCATTGTTTGATTGATAAAACCCCCAATTAAAGGAAACCATTATCTATCAGTCATTTTAATCACAAATAGACTTGATTGACACCTTATTCCCTGTGGAATTCGACCCCAACCTAGTTGGGTTATATATTTTACAACGACCGCTTACTCTCTCATAAGAGAGGTTTAATTTGGGTGTATCAACTGGTTGCTCTGATACCAATTTGTCACAACCCAAAATAAGGGTCATGATGGCACTTGTCGTGACGTACCTTGACAAGTAAGCCTATCATCCAAACTGATATGAAAAGAGGAAAAGACAAAAATGTCCCAAGGTAAGGCTTTTAGAATAAAGTCGAACCATATAAGTAATCATAACAATGCAGAAAGAATTCATCAAAAATACCGATCATGCCCAAAACCAGGCGTCAGTAGTGTAAAAACTACTAACATAATTCAGAAGTCAAATGCATTAGAAAAATACCTACATGGGAATAATTGTTGTCTCCGATTACTAATAAAGACATAACTACTATAGAAAGATAGAAGTGAACTCCGGATGCCTAAATGTCCAACCAGTACCTCAAAAGATCCAATAATCGCTTGAATCAACCAAGCTGAGGCACACTCGAGCTAGGACCTACACCAAAAGGGTGTAATAGGCATGGGTACGATCCACTTGTACTCAGTAGGTATCATAGGCTGACCAAGCAAAGTAGTAAATAAAGCATACAAAACATACACTAAGGGCACGTCACCTATAATTTGAAAATATCCCAAAATAGTAGCCCATACTGCTTGCACTAATAGTTCTAATATATCACATACACAACAAGATAGAACATGAGTTTGCATTATATTTCATTCAATTAGAATAAAGGGGAGCATACATATACAAGATCATCAAATACAAGTAACAGAAGATATGACAATTACATGGATGGAAAGTCAATATGGCAATACAATACAATATAAAAACAATAAAGTAAGTGCAATGTATATAATGATGATGATGATGCACGAGGTCATCGCACAACCTCCGGGATCATTGCATAATCCCTATATACACCTACGGAGCTAAAACTTCTCGACGTAGGAACCATGAAGGGTTCATCAACCCGTATAAAATTCATATATCTCATATATCCTTTCTGACATATCCCTCAGAAAGGGTTTTATAAGGTGTTACAATTTCTTCCCTACACATCCCTCGGTGAAGTTTTAAAAAGGTGTTGCCAGTGTTTCTCAGATGTTGCCATGGTGGTACCAATATTTCATGAATGAGTATGATATGAGGATGTAATGTTCACAACCAATCACAATGATTATTTTCACAATCAACCATAATGATTATTTCCATAACCACGTGAGCTAATATCCACCCATTATTTCAGTCTCATCCACGAATTTCCACGTTTCATCTGCCAATAAAGTATGAATATAATAAAAACACACCAATAGTACCATATTAGTCAACTTAACAACACAATACAATTATTCATATGTATTCAAGTCTATCAATATCTCAGAAGACCCCACATGGTTACTCATATCACATAATAACTCAATTTTGACAATTACATCACATATAGGCCCCACATGGGCATAACACATAAATAGTCATTTTTAATAATTAGTTACCACCCTTAACATGCACATTGTATCATTATTTACTCCCCAGCTAATGTTTCGGCTTTTGATAAAATATTTTACATCTTTTACAAGGGATAATTATGCATTTTCAAGCAACTGTTATTGTATTTAATGTTGGATTTTAGTGTTTTTAGGTCAAGAACTTAGTTGAAGGGATAACTTAGAAAAATGAAAGAAATAGGAACAAAAAAGGAGAATGACGACCAAACTAATGGGTCATCAACCATGTGATAGACCATCAGAGTGTCCGTCAAAGCTAAATAAAATGGGAAGAATGGATAACCCAAGTGACGGTCCAAGGTTTGACAGGCCGTCAACCTAGCCGTCAGACCTCTGATGGGCCGTCAACCTCGCCATCAATCTGAGATAGAAATTTGGTTCCCCGAGTGATCAAGCGATGGTCCAAGTGACTTACCCTCAGACCAGTGATGGTCCATCAACTTGGCTGTCACCCCTTAAATAGAATGAAGCAGCTCGTGACCTTCAGTGATGGTCCAAGCAACGAACCGTCAAGCCACTGATGGGGTATCAACTTGACCGTCAACTGTGATGCGGCAATACTAAGTTTAAATTTTAAATCTCCAGTACCTGGGAACATATAAATACAAAGTCTAGGTTTAGATTAGGTATATTTTATCTTATTTCCATCTTTTAAAACATATTGTACGTATTACTCTCTGAGATTACAAGCTACTATTGTGGATTTGAGGATTTGAATAGTTATTCTCAGCGAAGATCAAGAAAAATTGTGGGAACTTTCGTAAGTAATTCTTTGAATTAATTTATGAATCAATCAATGGTTTCTTCTTCCTCTTTTGAGATGTGTGGCTAAAGCTTCCATAACTAGGGTTATTAGAGCCTTAATGTATTTGCTGATTGGGATTGTTAGAATGCTTAATTTCCTTAACTAATTGAGATTTTTTAAACTTCTCTTCACAATCATGACCTTTATTTGTTGCAAAATCAAAGGGTGAGCCAAAGAATATCACTTGTTTGAGTAGAAAAGTGTATGTTGGCTAAAGAGGAAGTTTACAAGGAATTCAAAGGCTTTAACCTTTGGGTTAAGGTTTGATGCCTTAATAGGATCAACCCACCTGAGAAACTCATAGAATAAGTCAGTACATTCTTTGAGTTAGAAAGAATTAAAGAGTAATAATCCATTCAGGTTGAGAAACAAATGGGTGAACTTTAGAATTTCAATAATTCTTGCAATTAAAATTGTGAGTTGGAAATTTAGGTCAACTCACAACCCTGACTTCTTGAAAATCTTGGAGAACATAATCCTAGTTTGTCTAATCTTATTTAATTAAAACCTGCAATAACACTCATTAGTTGGAACAATACTTGTTAACAAATCAAACCCCCTCATTACTTCAGAACCTTCGATCAATCGTCCATTAATAATCATAAGTCTTAATTAGCATAGTATTCCCTGTGGGATTCGACCCCAACCTAGTTTAGTTCTATATTAGACGAAGACCACTTACAGTTTCTAATGAGAGTTATAATTTGGGTGTATCAAATTTTGGCGCCATTACTGGAATATGATTGTCAATTAAGCTTATGAATGTTAAGTTAACATTTGGTCAAGTTCCTTATTTTACTTTTATTTGTTATTTTTGTTCATTACAGGATCTTTATTTTGCATGCCAAGTATGAGGAGGTCAGTAGAACCATTATTACCATATCATCCAAAACGTCAATTAATTAGCAGAATGGAAGATTAACAAGAAGCAGATAGATTAACTGCCTTAGCTAGAGATCAATTAAACCAATAAAATAATGGTCATCCAACTCGTATTCCTAACCAAATTAAGGATGAATTGGGATATGATGATCTAATTGACCCTGTAAATAGGAGGCGTGCTGAGAATGTAGCTGCGCCAGTAAATAAAAATTAGGTAGCTAAAGAAAGAGCAAACCGCCAACTTGCTGTACAGTTTATAGCTGATGAGAAAAATGACACAAATTTAGATAAGGATGGTGCCACATGAGCAATTATTACACCATCATTAGCACCAGGAGTGAAGTTCAACATCACAAGCACCATGATACTATTGCTTAACCTCAAAGGGTTGTTTGGCGGACTTCTAGGGGACGATCCAAATATGCACTTGGTGAACTTCATCAACATCTACAAATCTTTTGACAACCCTAGAGTTGGACAAAATACAATTTGGTTGCGGTTATTCCCGTTGTCTATATCTGGGGAAGAAATAATGTGGCTGAATGAATTAGCTCCTGATTCTATAAAAAAACTGGAGGCAGTTGAAAGGAGCTTTCTTAGAAAGATTTTTTCTGCCTTCCAGGATGTTATAGTTGAGGGACAAGAATAGAAACTTCAGGCAGTTGTCAAATGAGGCACTCCATGAGAGATTTAAAAAGAAGTTAACATAGTTCCCTAGCTATAAGATGACCAATGAGCATTTTATGGAGATATTCTATAGAGCTTTAAACTCTATTACTAATCCAACCGTAGACAATGCTGCAGGGAGAGCATTCATGGAGTTTACTTTTACTGAAGTTGCAGATATGTTGGAGCAATTGACTAAGACTAGTAGAGCTTGGCATACTAGAGATTCTATGGTAGTAAGCTCTACCAGGTCTAGTGGTATATCTATCGAGTAATAATGGAAAGAGGAAGAGCGCGACCAAGTTATGGCCCACATGAAGACCTAGATGGACCTGCTCATAAAATATTTGCTATCTGGGAAGATTGAAAAGTGAAAGTTGTTGGGTTACAAGGTTGACCTGATTCTTATTCTGAGGAGGAAGCTAATTATCTAAACAAATAGGGTGGTTTCCAAGGCAATAGCAAAGGGAATCAAGGTCAAACTTATTATGATAAATCTGGTATAGAGATCATGAGAAAGGGAGCTAGAAAAATAAGAGTGATAGGAGTGGATTGTATGTGCCTCTTGGAAATCGTGACAGTACTGCTACTAGTTCAGGTAAGATGTTCATAAAGGATATGATGGAGAAATTATTGAAAGAGGTGGAGTCAACTAATGCTGGTGTGACAATAATGAAGGGTGACTTATCTTCTATGAGTCAGTTGGTCGATTCATATTCAATTTTAATAAAATAGCTGGAGATGCAGATAAACTAACTTTCAACAACACTTAATCAGAGAAAGAGTGGTACTTTGCTGAGTGATACTATGCAAAACCCTTAGAATGATGGGTCTTGTATGGCAATTGCTACCCACAGTGGTAAAGTTTTATAGGGCCTTTCTATGGGCAAGCCTGTGATTGATGATGTCGTAGAGTTAGATGAAGAAATAGAAGAAGACCATCCAATAGAGTCTGAGAAGTTGGATATTGATGACACTCCATCTAACCATTAAAAGACTAATGAGTTAGAAAAAGATAAGGGAAAAAAGAGAGAAGTAGTGGTTAAAGTAATGCCAAAACCACTTCCTCGATTTCCTCATCAATTGAAGAAAAAGGTGGATGACATAAAATTTAGCAAATCCATGGCAATACTGAAACAGTTAACCGTGAATGTGGCCTTAGTGGAGGTACTGGAACAAATGCTTGGCTATGCTAAATTTATGAAGGATTTTGTCACAAAGAAGAGGACGGTGAGCTATGAACCGGTGGACAATATTCACCATTGTAGTGCTATTTCTATAAGATCCTTAGTGCAACAAAAAGCGGATCCTAGAGGATTTACCATCCCATGTACTATTGGATCACTGGATTTTGTGAACGCTCTGTATGATCTTGGGGTGAGTATTAATCTGATGCTACTAGCATTTTATAAGAAGTTGGGTTTGGGAGATCCCACACCGACTAACATGAGACTTGTGATGGCAGATAGATCAGTGAAGTGGCTACTGGGTGTGTTATATGATGTGCTCATGAAGGTGACTAGTTTTATTTTCCCTGCTGATTTTGTGATCCTGGATTGCGAGGTAGATTTTGAGGTGCCCATAATCTTGGGTAAACCTTTACTCACAACTAGGAGTGTATTGATTGACTTGTGGGCAAATGAGCTACAGTTTAGGCTCAATGATGAATTAGTCCGATTTGATGTTTCCCAGTCAATAAAGTAACACAATGAGATGAGTGTATTCTCTATTGTCAATGTTTATTAAGAACATGAGAGAGAGGTGCTGATTGAGAGTAAATTTGCTAGTGAAACTTTGGTTGCGGTCTTGATGAACTTTGATAGTGAACATATTGAAAAATATGAGGAAATAGTATGTGCTCTAGCGGGAATGAGATCATATTCATATGCTTCCAAGAAGCTAGATTTAGATCTAAAAATTTTCCCAACACCACCAGCTAAGCCATCTATTAAAGAGCCACCGATTTTGAAGTTGAAGGAGTTGCGGGCCATCTACAGTTTGTATTTCTAGGCAGTGGAAACACTTTACCTATGATTATCACAACGGATTTGGGTGAGCAGTAGGTTAAAGCCCTTATCTCTGTTCTTAGGAGATACAAAAGGGCCATAGGATGGACTATTACCGATATTATTGGTATTCCTCTGGGTATATGCACTCACAAAATTCATCTTGACGAAGATTGCACACCAACTATTTAAAATCAACACAGATTGAACCCACCAATGCAAGAAGTAGTTAAAAAGGAGATCATTAAATAGCTTGACATAGGGGTAGTGTACCCCATATTTGATAGCAAGTGGGTGAGTCCCGTGCAATGTGTGCCCACGAAAGTGGGCATGACTATGGTCGCTAACAAGAAGAACGAGTTAATTCCACTTAGGCCATTCACTGGATGGAGATTTTATATGGATTATCGAAAGTTAAAATTGTGGACTCTGAAGGATCATTTCCTAATACCCTTCATGGATCAAATGCTATATTGCCTGGTAGGAAGGGGTTGGTACTGCTTTCTAGATGGGCATTCGGGATCCAACCAGATTTTGATTGCTCCCAAAGACCAGAAGAAGACAACATACATGTGCCCGTATGACACATTTGCATTCAAATAGATGTTGTTCGATTTATGTAATGCACCCGCCATATCCCAATGGTGATGATGTCTATTTCTCTGACATGGTGGAGGACACCTTGGAGGTGTTTGTGGACTATTTTTCGGTAGTAGGTGACTCATTTGAGTTGTGTCTGGTAAATTTGAGTAGAGCGCTGCAAGATGTGAGGAATTTAATCTCGTGCTAAACTAGGAGAAATGCCACTTTATGGTGAAGGAGGGCATTATGCTTGGAAATCGAATTTCATCCAAGAGGATTGAAGTTAATGGGGAAAAAGTAGAGGTGATACAGAAATTACCCCCTTTTATCTCTGTGAAGAGAGTTCATAGTTTCTTGGGGCATGATAGATTCTACCGTCAGTTTATTAAGGACTTCTCCAAAATTTCAAATCCACTGTGCAAGTTGTTGGAGAAGGAGGCTAAGTTTGTACTTGATGATGATTGCAGGAAGGCATTTGAATGCCTTAAAGAAAACTGGAGGCTGCCCCAGTTATTGTTTCTCCAGATTGGTCTAAGCCTTTCAAAATTATATGTGATACAAGTGAAGTGGCACTTACGGATGGGCTTGTCTAGATTAAAGAAAAATTGTTCCACCCCAATTACTATGTGAGCATGGAATTAAATAGGGCACAGAAAAGTTACACTGTTCCTAAGCAGGAACTTCTTGCAGTTTTTTATGCTTTTAAGAAGTTTCATGCTTACTTGTTAGGAACCAAGGTGGTGGTTCATAGAAACCACGTTGCCTTGAGATATTTGATGGCCAAGAACAATGCTAAAACAAGGTTAATCAGGTGGGTGCTGCTTCTACAAAAGTTTGACTTTGAGGTTAAAGATAGAAAAGGATGTGAAAATTAGGCCGCAGACCATCTATCCAGACTTGAGGGAGAACAAAAAATCACTGATATCTGTGAAATTGATGATGCATTCCCTGATGAGCACATCCTTTTTGCTGTGCTTGAAAGAGTACCTTGGTATGAAAAATTTGCCAACTATTTGGTAAACAATCTTATTCCTAAAGATTCTTCCTTTCATTAAAAAAGAAAATTCCTCCACGATGCCAAAAGTTACTTCTGGGATAAGCCATATCTATTCAGGCAGTGTGCTGATAATATTATCAGAAAATATGTCCCAGAAGTTGATATGTTGAATATTTTGGAAGCTTTCCATGCTTCACCAATCGGGGGTCACCATGCAGGTGATCGTACCGTAAAAAAGTGCTGCAAAGTGGCTATTATTAGCCAACCTTGTTTAGGGGAAGCATAAGAATTTGTGAAGAGATGTGACCAGTGTCAGAGGCAAGGCTCAATTTTGAAGCACCATGAGATGCCCATGACAAAAATGCTAGAGGTTGGATTATTCAACGTTTGGGGTATTGATTTCATGGGGCCCTTTATTAGTTCCAATAGGTTGAAATATATCTTGGTTACCATAGATTATATATCTAAATGGGTAGAAGATGTGGCTCTGGATGACAACGAAAGTAAGAGAGTGGTTGCTTTTCTCAAAAAGAATATTTTCTCTCGCTTTGGAGTACCGCGTACTATCATAAGCGATGGAGGATCTCATTTTTGCAATAAAGTATTTTGGGCTGCCTTGGCAAAATATGGGGTGAAAAAACATAAAGTAGCAACTCCATACCACCTATAGACTAGTGGGCAAGTGGAGATTTCAAATCGGGAGATAAAGGCTATCCTAGACAAAATGGTGAACACAAGTAGGCAAGATTAGTCTCAAAATATTGATGACGCCTTGTGGGCGTATCAGACTGCTTTCAGGACACCCATTGGGATGTCACCGTACCAGCTCGTCTATGGAAAAGTATGTCATTTGTCATTAGAGTTAGAATAAAAGGCTTTATGGGCACTCAAAAGATTAAATTTGAATTGGAAGGAGGTAGCGGAGCTAAGACTGGGGCAGCTGAATGAGATGGATAAATTCTGTCTCGGGGCTTATTAAAGAGCAGACCTGTACAAGGAAACAATGAAGAAATATCATGATTAGAGGATTGAAAATAGGGATTTTCAAAAAGGTGATTAGGTATTACTCTTCAACTCCAGACTGAAGCTCTTGCCATGTAAAATTAGGTCTAAATGGTCGAGCTCGCTTAAAGTTGCACACGTCTAGTGATCTGGAGTAGTCAAACTTGAAAACAAAGATGGAAGCGCATTCAAAGTCAATGGGCAATGAGTCAAGCTATATATCGGTCTAATGGACTCGGTTAAATGCTTAGGTACTGTCTATCTCGATGAAGTTGGAGTAATCAAGATTACTAAGTCATGCTGCGACATTAAATTAGGCGCTAGTAGGAGGCAACCCATAATGTGTTGTTGTAAGCGTAGTTAGAGTATTTTTTTTGTTTTGGCGCAGAAAGAGAAATGCAGGAAAACAGAAACTGAACAAGGTTAGGATGGTCGATGAGAATGTTGGCAGGCCGTCAGATGTCTGATGGACCATCACTGGAGCCGTCAAAAGAATTTAGAAACCTGACTTATTGGAATGAGCCCAAAAAAAACTTGACAGACCATCGCAGTCTTGTCGGACCGTCAACATAACCATCACCGATAAAGAGGAAAATTTGGTCACTGAATAGACCTGAACGAATTTGTGATGGACTCTCACCTCTGTTATGGACCGTCCCTTTTCTCGTTGCAACATGGTAGGTTGATCAAGGTTCTAGTAAGTCTTGATGGTGAACATGACGGACCGTCAGGTACCTGACGGACTGTCGGTGTGTCCATCAAATTAACCCTAATTTTTAGAGGGTTGGGTCAATTCAATTTAAAGATGATCAAGTTATTATTATCTAACTGAAATGTCTTTAAATTGATAAGAGAAAGCGGTTATTTACGTTGACACCTTTTCAAATCCTAAAGCTATTTAAATTCATCTGCATTCAAAGTACTAAGGATCATTTATCTCCTCTTAGGACTCTCCCTCTTCCCTACCTCTCCTATTTAAACAACTCTCTCCTTCCCTTATTCTCATCACAAAGTAAGTTAAGTCGCTCACTGATAAAGCAATTTAATAGCCGTAGTTATTTATGAAGTTCTGCAAATTTAGAGTAGTGAAGAATACTACAAAAAAGAAGGTATGATCACAACTTTACTCTTCTTTTCAGAATGTTAAACGTTATTTGTTTGAGTTTGGTAATGTTCGAAATGAACTTCATCTTTTTCTTTTACATTGTTGTGCTTCTAATTTAGTCGAACTCTAGTAAACATTGTTCTAGGTGAAGTCTGAATAACCCATGTACCAAAAATGGCAAAACTAGTGTTTTAAATTTGAATTAATGTCATTCTTGTATGAATAATTAAGTAATGCATGCCAGATGCTTGAAAGATTGCCAAAGTGAAACCTGATGTTGAAAATTCAAAGTGACGGCCAA
Organism: Capsicum annuum; assembly: GCF_002878395.1. Lineage (NCBI taxonomy): Eukaryota > Viridiplantae > Streptophyta > Magnoliopsida > Solanales > Solanaceae > Capsicum > Capsicum annuum. Next base: position 151,326,347 of record NC_061120.1, on the reverse strand, counting down.
CTTGACAGACCTTCGTATACCCGACGAACCGTCACTTTGACCGTCAGAAAGTTTTTAAAGGATTTGGTTACTAGTTTAGCCAAGACGGACAACCTGATGGACTGTTAGACCCCTGATGCACCATCACGGTGACCTTCGCAAGGCTATGTGATAAATGCTTTATTGGTTAAAACTTGACGGTCAGGGCGATGAACTATCATAACCTTGATGGACCATCAACCCACCCGTTATGTCAGGTTTTTCATCAATTCTTTTTGATTCTGATCCAACTATTTCTTTATTCCTTGTTTAGGCAAATGACACAAAAACTACCATGAGCAGAGGTGGTGGTAGGACTCAACATAGAAGGGGAAAAAACAAAACTGGCATCAAGTGAGGAGACTCCGACCTTCAACACTGGCCAAAAGGACAGGATGAATCAAGAACTCTCCCCATCTAAAGAGGAGAGTGAGAGCGATAGCAGTAGCACAAGTTCGAGCCCCCCAAAAAAAGGGGTAACACATCAAACCCTAACCAAGTTGAGGCATTAGAAGTTGAGGATGCCAATGTGGTTAAAAGCAAAGACCCTCAAACACTGGAAGCAATTAGGTGATAAATTGAAGAAGCACAGGATAAATATCTTGATGGGCTTGAGCCAACAACAACCAGGCAAATATGAAGCCCATCTTAGAGGAGCATCACATTGTCACTTTTGATTTGCATGAATACCTGAAACTTGAGCAGCGGTTTAATGAGTACGAGTTAGGGTGGATGAGTATACCTCCAGGGATTTACTACCCCAATATCATATGGAAGTTTTTAATCAATTATTTTGCACTAGTAGAGAAGGACTATCCTAAGGGTAGAAAAGTTTCAGATTTGCCTAATAGGGAATCAATTCTGGTAAGAAAGGTCACCATTGATATCTCTACCCTCATGCTGAACAGGATGTTATTTGGACCCAATTATGAGGCACCAGCTACTATACCAAAACTTGAAAATCGTCTAACTATGGCCTCCACCCAACGACCTTGGTTATCTAGGCTTCTTATTGACGATGGTAACCCATCATGGGCATTCAATCCAAAAGAGCGCATTGCTAAATCATCTCTCAGTTTTTGGGCTAAGTTTAGGTTGGCTATTGTCAGACAACATTTGATGCCAATAGGGTGTGATTCTAACTTGGACAGTCATAGAGCAGTGTTGTTTGCTATTCTAGTTGCTGGACTAAAGATTGACTTTGGTCAAATTATTGTTGATCAGTTATTCATTCGGGCACACAAAGTGGCAAGCGCTTTGCCATTCCCATATTTGATCATAGACCTATGTAGACAAGCAAATGTGCCTTTATTCAGAAGGGTCAATGAGGTTCGAGCAAGCCATGGGAAGGACATTGAGAAAATAAAGGACGACTCAAAATTTGAGATGCGAGTCGATAAGCAACCTACCTATCAGTCACAGTCAGCTCCAGCCCTAGGGACATCTGAGATCCTCAAAGGTATGTCGTTGCCTATTATTACATATCTGCCGCCTGATTATGTGTCACCTGGTACTTCTATAGGATCATCATCTATGCCACCAATGGGTGGGACTTCAGATACTGTATCTATCCTACCTCAATATTCTGAGTACAGGCTAACACCGGAGAATTTTACCAAGTCTATCAGAGCACAGAAAAGTTTGAGAAAAAGTTGAGTGCATTGGAAAAATAGTTCAAGCCACTATTTGATTGCATCGTTGATGAAGCCTTAAAGCTATATCAGCATATTCAGGCTAGAATGGATGACATGGAAAAGCGTATAAACAAGCGGCTGGACGAGCTATCATTGCCAGATTTTGCAAAGTTTGTGGCAGAATTTAGGCATGCACAAGCTGATATTGCTGAACTAAATAAGAAGTCATCACAGCCTGCTTTTGACCCCACACTGATAATCAGCGATGAATATGAGAGCCTTGTTGATTTTATGGAAAGGCCGCTGAAAAATAAAGGCAAGCAAATTGATGAAAGTGTTGATAGTAATGATTCAAGGAGAAAGAGGCAAGAGGATATGGAACCAGAAGAAAAGGAAGCTAGAGATTTAAAAAAGGTTGTGAAGAGGTCAAAGAGAGATAAAGATAAGAGGCAAAAAAAAGCCGGCAGATAAAGTAGCAGGATTGTCTACTAGTTCAGCTCCATCTAGGGGGCCAATTCCAGAATTTGTTCCTTTTGAGATACCTCCGATCCAGGAGAAAGCTGATTTGAATACCCCTACCACTATATGGGTAAACTTTGTTGCACCCGAGGCTAAAGAAGCCTCACCATATTTGACCGACTCATTATCTTGAGAGGATTTACAATTATTCCACTCCTTTGAACTTTATTTTGATGCATTTGAGGAAAAATCATTCATTTTTAGTGAGGGTGGTTATACTTGTACTTGTTGAGTTTTAGTCACTATGGGGGTTTTCGTTGCCTATGTTCTTTTCCTCCCGTATGCTATCTAGTAGAACCGACATATTTAGGTTGTATATTTGTTTTTTCCTTTATTGTTGTAATGCATATATTGTTCAAGTGATTATATTTATGTATTGTCTTTTCTTTTAGCACTCTTTTGTATGTATGGATGATAAATGAATGTTGCAAAGTACTTTGAACATTTTTGTATTACTATTCCTTCTTGTCACTTAATATATGTTGAACAACCATTTGTGATTCAGTGGTTGGCATTGGGATGCAGAAACAAAGTGAGAATGATCATGTGATGTAAATCCCAAGAGTTGGTAGAATAAGTGTTAAGTCATTGCCTGTGTGTGCGAGTATTTGTTATAGTTCTTGCATAGTGTGTACAACTAGAACTTGCCTGGTTCATTGATATTGCCTTGTGATTGATTCAATAAGATAGGACAGCAGGCCCCCATCAATTATTAGTCCACTTAGCCGTACAAAAAATGACCCACCAAAAAGATTTTTTTTCCCTTTTAACCCTTTTTAAGCCTGTGTTAGGTTTATTCATTCCCAATAACTCTGATTCACCCTCTTTAGGATGTTAGCACATAACTTTGGTGCTGGTCTAATTTTGGATATCGTGCACCTTAACTTAGGCAAAATGCTTAAGTTGTAGGTAGCTACTGTCAGAAAGTTCACCGTTTGATGTAGATGATTTGGAATTGAAATAAAATGTTACATTTGGCCCTGATCTAGTTAGATATTATGCACCTCAACTGACTGCATCAGCATAAGTTGAGGGTGGCTGATGCAGACTCTAAAAAAACTGGGTTTATTGTGAAATCGTGGATGAATAGTATGGATTGTAAGTGAACTAGAAAAGTATTAGTCTTGGTGAGTAGCAATCAAGGGAAAGGAGAGTGAAGTTCGAACTTGAAGTCACTTTTCCCAAAATTAGTCCTCACCTAACGTCGAAACATCATTACACGCCATAGAAAGACCTGTTTGATTTTTGCGAATCAACCATAGGGGAATATTGGATGATAAGGGCAAGCTTATGGGTGTGTATGCAGTGTTTACAACTTTCTTTGTGAGAGAAAGAGTCTTGGTTTTCGTCCACAGGCTAAATGAATAATGTGTGGTGGACTTCTTTGACTGTGAGGGCAATTTGAGTTAGACTTAGTTTTGCTGATTTCTATAGGATATTGTATCTATCGTTGTGTATGTTCTAAATTGTAAATAATGCCAGTTATAGATCCTGATATGTTGAGACCACATGAGTGAGATGACAGTTGAGTGGTTGTATGAAATCTAGCTCAACAGTTGAATGCCCATCGTTATGTTTGTTCATGCATGCGATTGGTGTTGAGTTTCTTGAGGACAAGCAGTTGTCTTAAGTTGAGGGTGTTGATGTTCCAACTTTTCACGAAATATTTTACATCTTTTACAAGGGATAATTGTGCATTTTCAAGCAACTGTTGTTGTATTTGATGCTGGATTTTAGTGTTTTTAGGTTAAGAACTTAGCTAAAGGGATAACTTGAAAAAATGGAAGAAACAGGAACAAAAAGGGACAATGACGACCAAACTGATGGGCTGTCAACCATGTGACGGACCGTCAGAGTGTTTGTCAAATCTAAACAGAATGGGAAGAATGGATAACCTAAGTGACGGACCGTCAGACCTCTGATGGGCCATCAACCTAGACGTTAGGCTGGGACAGAAAGTTGGTTCCCCGAGTGATCAAGTGACCGTCCAAGTGATGGACCGTCATACCAGTGACAACCCATCAACTTATCTGTCACCCCTTAAATAGAATGAAGTAGCTCGGGACCTTCAACGGTGGGCCAAGTGACGGACCTTCAAGCCACTGACGGGCTTTCAACTTGACCATCAACTGTGATGCGGCAATACTGAGTTCAAATTTAAATCCACAGTACCTGGTAATATATAAATACCCAGTCTAGGTTTGGATTAGGTATCTTTTATCTTATTTCCATCTTTTGAAGCACATTGTACGTATTACTCTCGGAGATTACAAGTTACTATTGTGGATCTTAGGATTTGAATCATTATTCTCACTGAAGATCAAGAACAATTGTGGGAACTTTTGTAAGTAATTCTTTGAATTAATTTATAAATAAAACAATGTTTTCTTATTCTTTGGAGATGTGTAGCTAAAGCTTCCATAACTAGGGTTATGAGAGCCTTGATGTGATTTGCTGATTGGGGTTGTGAGGATGCTTAATTTCCTTAACTAATTGAGATTGTATAAACTCCTCTTCACAATCATGACCTTTCTTGGTTTCAAACTTGAAGGGTGCGCCCAAGAACATAACTTGTTTGAGTAGAAAAGTGTATGTTGGGAAAATATGAGGTTTACAAGGAATTCAAAGGCTTTAACCTTTTGGTTAAGGATTGATTCCTTAACCGGATCAACCCACTTGAGAAACCAATTGAATAAGTCAGTGCATTCTTTGAGTTCAAAAAAATTAAAGAGTAATAATCCATTCAGGTTGAGAAATGAATGAGTGAACTTTAGAATTCAATAATTCTTGCAATTGAAATTGTAAGTTGGAAATTTAGGTTAACTCACAACCTTGACAGCTTGAACATCTTGGTGAACATAATCCTAGTTTGTCTAATCTCATTGAATTAAAACCTGCAATAACACTCATTAGTTGGAACACTACTTGTTAACAAATCAAAACCCTTTTTACTTTGGAACCTTTGATCAATCGTTCATTAATAATCATAAGACTTAATTAGCACAGTATTCCCTGTGGGATTCGACCCCAATCTAGTTAGGTTCTCTATTTGACGACGACGACCACTTACGCTTTCTAATGGGAGTTGTAATTTGGGCATATCACCAGCGCAATCTGAAAGAGTTAAGCCATAACCTACCTCAAAATTCAAAATTGGTCCGCTACACCTCGAACCCACGACCTTACTTTCCACGAGCGATACTGAACTCCACTAAATATATTAAATATAAAAACTATGCGTCAATACAAAACCAATGACACCTAAATTGACTACCTTTGATTCTGGATCAAAACGAACCTCCGAAATGGGTTTTCAAAAAGGAAGGGCAAAATTGGAACTTCACATTGAAAATATGTTCCCCATATTTTTAGGAACCAATGGATTAAAATCCAAGTCAAATCGAGTAAAAAATCATTTTTGAGCTTTACCAAGTAAAATCTTTGAAATTCGGATTAAAATTAAGAATCGGAGTTGTTTTAATGTTAAATTGATGAAAAATTAGTAATTATAAGATAAAAATATTATTCAAGTGAAAATAAGTGAAAATTGAGATTTAAAATCAATCCCTGAGATTTTTGGGGTTTTGAGAAATTAATCAAGAAATTACTAAGAAAAGAGTGAATTCTTACCTTAAATCCATAAAAAAAAAACCAAGAAATGAGTGTTAATCTAGTTTTCCAAGCTCTCACAAATTTACTTTTAATCTCCCGCATTATTTTAGGATTTAACTCTCAAGAGACAAGATGAAAATGAGAAAAATGGGCCGAAAGGAGGTGAAAAATCTGCTATTTATAGCAGATTTTCCTGCAATACTAGTTTTTTTTCGGTCGAACGAATTTCGACGGGGTTTTCGAGATTCGTTTGGAATACGATACATGCAAATGAACTATGAAACCATACTAAATTCGACGTAATGGACGTGGTGGAGATATCAAAGTTTCAAAAAAACATCATTTTCATAAAGTTGACCCCAAAATCCAAAATCACAATCTTCCAAACCGAGGAAAATGAGATTTAAAAGCCGTAAAATCATACCAAACATGCTAACACCCTAAAATCAACATTCTAGATCTTTTAGCGAAGTCGGATTTTCCATCCGAGGTCGTTTCGACCAAATGTGGGTTCCACACCCATATTTTCAATTTTTCAACTTTCCGACCAATAGGTCGAAATGAGCTCAGGTGCATCGGGACCCGAACCAAAGGTCTATCTAGCCTAAAATCGATATTCTGGAGCTGCTAGCGCAGTCGTTTGGCCATCCATTGCACAGATCAAAAGATATCCAAATAAGTCAAAAATAAGGCTCTCGAAGCCATCAAAAACCACAATATACATAAATGATACCAAAATGCATCGAAAATCACGCCAATCACTACCACACCCCAGAAATACCATAATGCAACTATGGCGAGGGATAAAACAGTCAAATCACATAAAATAACAAATTTCACATATTTCATTAATTTTTTAGGTCGTTACACATCCACCACTAAAAATCTAGTTTGTCCTCGAACTAAGGCAAAGAAATACCTGAATCAATGAAGAAGCTAAGGATAAGAACCAAGCATATCAGACTCGACCTCCCAAGTAGCCTCATCTACAGTTCTATGTCACCACTGGACCATAACCACATGGATCACTCTAGAGCACAACCGCCTAACATCCTTAGCCAAAATGGAGATCGTCTCCTCAACACAAGACAACCGCTTATCTAGCTGAGCTGAATCCCAATGAATAATTGAGACTAATCTGGAATATAGTGATGAAGTATAAAAACATGAAAAACTGAATGAACAACTGATAGATCAGGGGCAAAAACAACTCATAAGCCACATCACCAACAACTCGAAGAATCTCAAATGGACCAATATACCTGGGGCTAAGCTTGCCCTTCTTCCCAAACCTCATCACACCCTTCATGTGTGAAACTCGAAGGGAAACACAATCACTAACACCAAATCTTAAGGCACGAAGTCTACTATAAGCATAGCACTTCTGCCTACTTTGAGTCTCTCTAAGTCTATCCTAAATGACCCAGGCTCTATCCAAAGACTCACGAAGCAAGTTCGTACCTCGAGGTCTCACCTCTGAAACATAGAACCAACCTACTGGGGAGCGATAATGCCTACCATACAACACCTCAAAAGGAGCCATATCAGTACTGGAATGGTAGCTATTATTATATGCAAACTTTTCTAAAGCCAAATATTGCTCCCACTGGCCACCAAAATCCATCACGCATGCGCGAAGCATTTCCTCCAAAACCTGAATAGTCCGCTCTGACTAGCCATCAGTCTGGGGGTGAAATGTTGTACTAAGATCCATTCGAGTACCCAGCTCATCCTAAAAAGTCTTCCAAAAGTGAGATGTGAACACGGGACCTCAATCTAAAATAATGGACACCGACACACCATGCAGACGCACAATCTAATGAATGTAGATACAGGCCAACCTTTCAGTTCTAAATGAGACCTGAATCAGAATAAAATGATCTAACTTGGTCAATCGATCCACGAAGGAATGGGTAACCTCTTAAGCAAACCACCAGGTCTCATATGCTCGGCCTTCAGCTACTGACAACATAGGCAACAAGCCACAAAATCTGCTATATCTCACCTCATACTACCCCACAGTAGTGCTGTGTCAAATTATGACACATCTTAGTCACACCTAATTGGATGGAATATCTGGAACAATGGGCCTCCTCTAAGATTAACCCAATCCAGTCACCCACTCTCGACACATAAAATCGGCCTCCAATCTGCAAAACTCCATCTGAATCAAGTGAGGCTTCCTTAGTCTCCCCACTCAGCACCTTATCTCGAATCAACCTCAGTCTAATATCATCAAACTGATGAGCTCAAATTTACTCCATCAAAGAAGATCTATCCTTCATAAATGCCAAAATATGCCCAGGTGTTGAAATATCAAGTTAACCATCTGGTTAGCTAAAGACCAAACCTCTAAGGCCAAAGGCTTCTCCTGGTCAAAATATGTTCCAAGCTACCCATGCTAGCTGACTTTCGGCTCAAGGCATCTTCAACCACATTAGCCTTACTCGGATGGTAAAGAATAGTAAAGTCATAATCCTTAAGTAACTCAAGCCAACGATGCTGCCTCATATTAAGATCTCATTGGGTAATGAAGTACTGAAGGCTACGATGATCTGAGAAGATCTCATAATGGACTACATAAAAGTAGTGCCTCCACAATTTCAAGGCAAACACAACTGTGCACAACTCCAAATCATGGGTAAGATAATTTCTCTCATGAGGCTTTAATTGACGAGATGCATACGTAATTACCTTGCCCTCCTGTATCAACACAACACCTAATCCAATATTTAAAGTATCACAAAAGATGGTAAAGCCCACGCCTTCCTTGGGTAAAGCTAATATAAGAGCTAAAGTCAACAGATCCTTGAGCTTTTGAAAGGACGCCTCAGAAGCATCGAACCACTAAAAAAATCTTATTCTAGGTCAACTTGGTTAATGGAGTTGTAATGGATGAAAAACCCTAAATAAAACACCGACAATACCCGACCAAGCCAACAAAACTCCAAATCTCGATGGGAGAAGTAGGTCTAGCCCAATCACGAACCGCTGCAACCTTAGATAGATCAACCATAATACCTTCCTTAGTCACCATATAACCCAAGAAAGAAACAGACTCCAACCAAAACAGGCACTTAGATAACTTAGCATACAACTTCTAATCCCTCAACCTCACTCTTTGAATAAACCAAGACATCATCTATAAATACAATAACAAAGAAGTCAAGATACGGTTAAAACACTTGGTTCATCAACTCCATGAATGCGGTAGGGGCATTGGTCACCCCAAAGGACATGACCAAGAACTCATAAAGACCATATCGAGTCTGAAAAACTATTTTTGGAATATCCGAAGCTCTATCCTCAAAGGGTGATGATCGGACCTCAAATAAATCTTCAGAAACACCACAGTACCTTGAAGCTGATCAAACAAATCATTGATTCAAGGAAGAGGATACTTATTCTTAACCATCACCTTATTCAACTGCCGATAATCAATACACATCCGCGTAGACCCATCTTTCTTCTTCACAAACAAGACAGGCGCACCCCAAGGTAAAATACTAGGTCAGATAAATCCCTTATCTAACAACTCCTGCAACTGATCCTTCAGTTTTTTCAACTCTGCTGGGGCCATCCTATAAGGGGGAATAGAAATAGCCTTAGTTCCTATCTCAATATTAATGGCAAAATTAATATCTCAATTCGGAGGCATACCAGGCCAGTTCGTAGGAAACACATCTATAAACTCACAAATAATACAAACATAATCTAAGAAGGGAGGTGAAATAATACTGGTGTCATTAATATGGGCCAAGTGAGATAAACATCCCTACTCAACCAATTTACGAGCCTGAACATAAGATATATAGGACCCAAATGAAGTACACCCTTCCAAGCTATCCTAGGCACACCCGGTGAAGCAAAGTCATGGTCTTGGAATAACAATCTAGGATGGCATGATATGGAACAAACTAATCCATACCCAAAAGAACATCAAAATTAATCATCTCTAATACAAGAAAATCTACCAAAGTTTCATGCATGACAAAAGTCACAACTCAAGATCGATGCACCTGATCCACCACTAAAGAATCACCTACCGAGGTAGATACACGAATAGGCATAGCAAGACGCTCACTAACAAAATTAAAACTCGAAGCAAAATATACCAATACATAGGAGAAAGTTGATTCGAGATCAAATAATACTGATGCAGGTCTGAAACAAATGAGGACAATACCTATAATCATAACATCAGAAGCCTCTGCCTCAGGTCTGGCTGGTATAGCGTAACACTGACCATGACCACTAGCTGCTTGGGTAGCCTTAATACCTTCAACTGCCAAAGTGGCCCCACGGCCACCCCAGGACCTTCACTACCTCTACCCTTCGCACCTCTGGTAGCACCCCTACCCCTCAAAAATGAAATGAGAGTAGCTCGAATCACCCAGCAGGGATAGTCCCTGGCCATATGGCCAATATCATCACATACATAGCAATCTCTATGACCAGTCTTTATAAAAAAAGGTACAACTGGGCCCGAACGGCCACCCTGAACTACTAAACTAGAAGGTCCACCACCTCAACTCTGTAATACTGCCTGTACTGTCCTACCATGGTATCTATGGGAACCTCTAAAATCATTACCTCGAGAGGCCTGACTCCTGAACTCACTAAAACATCACACCTTCTTGTTGCCTCCCTAAGATGCACTAAGAATACCCTATGTCATCTTAGCATGATCCATAATATTTTGAAAAAAACTCAAACACAACCATCTAAGATGTAGCCAACAGAAGAGAGACATCCAAACCCTTCACAAACTTTCAAATCTTCTCAAACTTGATGGAAATGCTATCATAAAAATATCTGGATAGGGCATAAAAGCGTGCTTCATACTCAACAACTGTCATGGAGCCCTGCTCCAAATAATCAAACTCGTCCTGCATACGGTCTCTCAAACTGAAAGGCACAAATCTCTCAAGAAAAGTATCACTAAAATGATCCCACGTTATCTCAAGAGGATCACGGGGTCTACAACTGACAAGTGACGTCCACCAATCTCTTACCATATTTTTCAACTGATTAGATGTATAAGCAACTCCATAGGACTCGAGCGAACCTAAATTGTACAACTTTTATCAAAAAACAATCAAAAACTCATAGGCATTTATGCCTACTTTATCACTAAATCTAGGAAGACCCAATCAAATAAACCTCTCAAACCTTATCTGATCCTTAGAAGACATCACTGACCTAGCCATGAGAGAAGGCATAGTAAATTTGGCAGGCTATAATCCTATTTGAGGAGGTAACGAAGATTTCAACTGGACTCCAGATCTCAAAACCCCATAGTCAGGTGTCGGCACTGAAGGTGGAATAAGACTCGAGGTCTAAGGAGTACCCAAACTAGAAGCAGGTGTAATATGAGGATCCACACTCTGAAATTGGAAGAAAAACCGACATAACTTAAGGAGAACCCTCTAATCGGGTTAGTAAATGTACCAACAATCCATCCAACACTGGACAGAAAACTCTAAAAAACTGGAGTAGGACCCACACCTCTAACCTACTCAACATGAGGCTCAGGGAAGAGTCCCCTGGCACTCTTTCTAGTTGGGGCTGCACCACGAGGCCGTCCCCTCTCTCGAGTTCATCCATGACTTGAGGCTCGCTCTCTGGGTGAAGTCTCTACATCACTACTCTCGCGGGACCTAGTCAACACCATCTGCATAGAAAGAGTGAAACATAACTTAGAACACAATATATGAAAGAACTTCGCACGATAAGGAATAAAAATAAGAAAAGTTTCCTAAAGACATGCTATAGCTTCTCGAAGATAGATACAGATGTCTATGTACCAATCCATGAGACTACATTAGACATCCCATTCTTACACAGTTGAGACTAATTAAACCTGGCTGCTCTGATACCAATTTGTCACAACCCAAAATGGCACTTGTCGCGGTGTACCTTGACAAGTAAGCCTATTACCCAAACTGATATAATAAGAGAAAAAGACAGAAATATCCCAAGGTAAGGCTTCTAGAATGAAGCCGAACCATATAAATAATCATAACAGTGTAGAAAGAATTTATCCAAAATATCAATCATGCCCAAAACCAGGCATCAATATTGTAAAAACTACTAATATAATCCAGCAGTCAAATACATAAGAAAATACCCACAAGGGAATAATACCTATCTCTTAATACTAATAAAGACATAACTACTATAGTAAGATAGAGGTGAACTCCGGATGCATAAATGTCCAACCGCTACCTCAAAAGCTCCAACAATCGCCCAAATCAAGCAAATTGAGGCACACTCGAGCTAGGACCTGCACCGAAAGGGTGCAGTAGGCATGAGTACGGTCCACTTGTACTCTGTAGGTATCATAGGTCGACCAAGAAAAGTAGTAAATAAAGTATACAAAACATGCACTAAGGGCATGGCACCTGTAATCAGAAAATATTCCACAACGGTAGTCCATACCGCTTATACTAACAGTTCTAATATATCACATACACACTAAGATAGAACACGAGTATGCTTTATATCACATATAGGTAGAACAAAAGGGAACATACATATACAAGATCATTGAATATAAGTAAAAGAAGATAAGACAATTACATATATGTCAAGTTAATACGACAATACAATAAAACAAAATCAGTGCAATGTATATTATGATGATGATATGTTGTTGATGATGATAATGTATGAGGTCATCGCACAACTCCAGGATCATTGCACAATCCCCTTATACACATACGGAGCTAAAGCTTCCCGACGTAGGACCTATGGGGGTTTCGTCAACCTATATAAAATCCACATATCTCATATCCTTTCAAGAATATCCCTCAGAAAGGGTTTTATAAAGTGTTACAATATCTTCTCCCTGACACATATCTTGAGGAGGATTTTAAAAAGGTGTCGCCAGTGTTTCTCAGATGTTGCCACGGTGGTACCAATGTTTCATGAATGAATATGATATGAGGATGTAATGCTCAAAACCAATCACAATGAGTAGTTTCATAATCAACCATAATGATATATTTCCATAACTATGTGAGCTAATATCCACTCATTATTTCAGTTTCACCAACGAATTTCCACATGTCTTATATGCCAATAAAGTATGAATATAATCAAAATACGCCAATGGTACCATATTAAGTATCTTAACAACACAATACAATTATTCACATGTATTCAAGACTATCAATATCCCATAAGACCCCAAACGTTTACACATATCACATAATAATTCAATTTCGATAATTACATCACATATAGGTTCCCACACATGCATAACACATAAATAGTAATTTTTTCATGATTAGTTCTCACCCTTAACATGAATTTTGTATCATCATTTACTACCTAGCCCAATCTGAAAGAGTTAACCCATAACATACCTCAAAAGCCAAAATTGGTCTACTACACCTCAAACCTACGATCATACTTTCCATGAACGATCTCGAACTCCACTAAAATATCAAATATAAAAATTACGCATCAAAATAAAATCAGCGACATCCATATTGACTACTTTTGATTTTGGGTCAAAACGGACCCCCGAAACGCGTTTCCAAAAAAGAAGGGCAAAATCAGAACTTTACTTTAGAAATATGTTCTCCATACTTTTAGAAACTTACAAATGAAAATCCAAGTCAAATTGAGTAAAAAATGAGGTTCAATCAAAGAAAAACTATTTTTCACTTTACCGAATAAAATTTTTAAAATCCAGGTTAAAATCAAGAATTGGGGTTCTTTTGAAGGTTAAATTGATGGAAAAATAGTAATTATATGATAATAATATTATTCAAGTGAAAAGAAGTGAAATTGAGGATTAAAATCAAACCCTAAGATTTTTGGGATTTTGAGAAATTAATCAAGAAATTACTAAGAAAATGGTGAATCTTACCTTAAATTTGTAATAAAACCAAGAAATGAGTGTTAATTTAGCTTCCCAAGCTCTTACAAATTTACATTTAAGTTTTCACACTATTTTAGGGTTTAACTCCCAAGAGGCAAGATGAATATGAGCAAAATAGGCTAAAAAAAGCTGAAAAATCAGCTATAAATAGCAGATTTTTCTGCAATACCAGTTTTTTTTGTCAATCAGACTTCGATAGGATGCTTGAAATTCATTCGGAGTCTGATACATGCAAACAAGCTATTCAACTACACTAAATTCGACGTTACAGATATGGTGGAGATATCAGATTTTCAAAAAAATATCATTTTCATAAAGTTGACTCCCGAAACTTGAAATCATAATGTTCTAAATCAAGGATCGAAAAGAGATTTAAAGGCCGTAAAATCATACCAAATATGTTAACATCCTAAAATCAATATTCTGGATCTTATGCTGAATTCGGATTTTCTATTTGAGGTCGTTTCTATCAAATGTGGGTCCCACACTCATATTTCTAATTTTTCAACTTTCTAATCAATAGGTTGAAATGAGCTTGGGTATACTGAAACCCGAAACAAAGATCTACCTAGCCTAGAATTGATATTACGGAGCTGCAGGTGCAGTCCGTTTGGCCATTTGTCGCACGGATCAAAAGATATCCACATAAGTCCAAAATAAGACTTTCGAAGCCATCAAAAATCACAATATCACATAATTGATATCAAAATGCATCAAAAATTATGTCAATTACTTCTACACCCCAGAAATACCATTCTTCAACTACGGGGAGGGGTAAAATAGTCAAATCATATAAAATCACAAATTCCACATATTTTATTAAATTTTTAGGTCGTCACATAAATACTCAATGATTATGACGTTTAGCTACTTCTTTTTTTATCAATCATTTAAATAGCTTTAGAACTTATTAACCTTCACATATTATAATAATCTCCTCTTATTATTCTCTTCATTTCTTTAATTTGCATATGGTGATAAATAAGGAGTAATATAAATAATGTATATAAATTCAAATAAAATTATTAGTGAAATTTAAAACTTGCTGGAACTAAATAACATATAAATTTTCCTACATGTCACTGGTTGAAGATGGATAAAATGACCCAGTCGTGCTGTAGAGAATGGCAGAATAAATGTATATTTAGGAAACCTTCTGCTAGCCCAAAATTGTTAACTAAGATCGGAAGATTCAACTAAGAAGAGAAAGCTATGAAAAGAGAAGGAAGAACTTTAATATGAAGAACACTACTTGAATTGATTTATTTTTTGGTTATGTTTTTGGTTAAAAATGTACAAGACTCATCCCTATTTATACTAGTCTATAGATGGTTCTAGAAATTCTTCTAGATACTTCTACCAAAAAAATCTAGTGATCTTTATCTTCTACCACTACTCTAGAATATTTAGATAATTTTACAAGAATAATCTAGACAACTTTATCTTCTAGCTATCTAAAAATAATCTTGATATTTTTCTAAGATAATTATCCTAAATCCTATGTTAAAGTATTCTAGAAACTTTACTAGAAAATTTATGATTCCAAAAAATCAACTTTAATATTTTCACACTTTCCCTTAAAGTGATTTTTTTAAAGCTACCCTAACCATGTTGCAGAAAAACTCAAACGAAGCTTTGAGCCGTGCCTTAGTGAAAATCTTAGCAGTTTTTGTGTGACCCCTATTACTTCTTCAAATGATGAAGACACTCCGTTAATGACTGGCCCTGCGAAGAAACAAGAATATGTTTTGACAAAATTTCATCTTTGTAGTGGACTGGATTGACAATAGTCCTCAGTGGCCTTTGCATACCATATGAATCACCTCCTTGCAAAGTTTTAAATTATTGAGTTTTTTGACTCCCCCTTTCTCTTAGCTCCTCGATAACTATATTGTTCAGAGAAACACCTATGATAGGAAAGTTAGAAACTTCAAGGTTTAATTTTTTGTGTTACCTTAACTTCCAACGCAACTCCATGATATGAGAAAATTTCATCAGTATCAATTACTTCATTTGAGTTGGTGATGATCTGACTATTAATTTCCTTCAAAACCTCATAACCATTAGAGGGTTTACCACCAACTCCTTAATAAACTGTCTAGTAGCTTCAGATATTTCAAAAATCGTATGTTTTCTCTCTAAGGTAGAGACTTTATGTTCAGCTTCTTCATTTATTTGGTCTTTTGCTTATTAATCTACTTCTGGTATTTTTCCTACATTAGTGATTAACTTCTATAGTGTAGATGATTGATCGAAGACTTCAACTTTCATTATATCTCCCTCAATGTTTTCCTCAAAAAGGTCAACACTAGCGTATATAGTTGTAGACACTGCCTACTTAGGTTTTATTTCAACATCTTTCACGTTCAGACTTTTATTATCAATTTTAGGATCTACTTCTTTGAATTCTTCAATAGCAGCTACTAAGTATCTAGTCTAAACGTCTTCTGTATTATCTTGCTTCTTATTAGTACCTTCCTTTTCCACATGATGGATTTTATTATATTCGATCCAATCTCTTTCCAAATTTATGAAGGCCAAGGCATCTATTGCTCGACTCTCATCTGCTAAGTATCTTCCCCAGTCTTCTTCTTCTTCAATAACTTTTTCAATTTAAGCCATGTTGCTCTCTATGGCTTGATAATATCTTTTTATGTGTCCTATTTTTCCACACTGATAACATTTGAGAGGCTTTTTACTGTAATTGTTAAAAATCTCTTCTTTCTTTTCAGGCAAGCTTAAACCAACTGAGAATTGAGAGTGAAGTATATCTCTTGATTTTACTTTAAGGATCCTCTTGTCAGCTACAAGAGTATTTCCCTTCCTTTCTTTGACAAATTCACTAGCTAATTGTTTGTCTAGTAACTCATATGGCAACAATAAATTCTCAAATTCAAGGATGGTTGTTGATCCCATCCTTGAATCAATGTCACAAAGGGAATATATTCTAGCTTTAAACCACAAATGATAATTCTTCTTATTCGTGCTTTAGAGATAGCCTCATCCAAATTTAATAAGGAGATCACAGAACATAAATTCTTAATCCTTAAGAAATACTCGGCAATAGAAAGATTATCTCGATTGGCGTCAGCCAATTCATTCTTAAATATTTGTAGCCGAGCTTCATTCTTCTTGTTGAATAGTTGATCGAGATTTTTCCATATTTCATGGGCTGATTTGTACTTTATAATATGATCAAATAAATTGGAGGAGATGGATCTCTTTAAGATGAACTCTGCCTTTTCATTAGTCTGCTTCCACTTCTTATATGCACTATTATTTTATGGTTCATCGACATGAGGACTTGTGTTACTTCCGTTGACAATATCCCACAAGTCCTCACCCATAAGGTATGATTCCATATATGTCTTCCATACCATTTAATTGGACTAATTTAACAACTTCATGTCCAGTCCATTACCACAAACACTAAAATCCATAGAGAGAAATTAGTTGAATCTAAATCACTAACTCAATATTGAATAAAATCCAGAAGCCAATGAGTGGCAATGGCTATGATACCATATAGAGAATAGCAGAAGAAAGATATATTTAGAAAACCTTCTGCTAGCCAAAGATTGTTAACTAAGATCGTAAGATTCAACTAAGAAGAGGAAGCTATGAAAAGAGTAGAAAAAACTTTAATGTGAAGAACACTACTTGAATTGATTTGTTTTTTGGTTATGTTTTTGGTTACAAATGTACAAGACTCATTCCTATTTATACTAGTCTATAGATGGTTCTAGAAATTCTTCTAGATACTTCTACAAGAAAAATCTAGTGATCGTTATCTTCAACCACTACTCTAGAATATTTAGATAATTTTACAAGAATAATCTAGACAACTTTATCTTCTAGATATCGAAGAATAATCTTGATATTCTCGAAGATAATTATCCTAAATACTATGTTAAGAGTATTCTAGAAATTTTACTTGAAAATCTATGATTCAAAAAAATAAACTTTTCACATGCACATTGCCGATGGTCGCGTAGGACAAGGGTTGTAATATGTTTTTATACAATAGTGACTTGCAGCCGCAGGAGACTCATGTCCGTCTTTTCTAGAATCATTGTTTATTTTTTGAAGCATCACCTTTTGACTATAGATACTTAATTTTTTTATCATCTATATGCATAAAAATTTGAAGTGAAAAAACTTTTTTTTCTTGAAAAACTCAAGTGTGATTTATGAATCACTGAGTGCATTCGTAGTTGATAGAGTTTGGGGTACCACTTTTCTGTTGAAGTAATTTATTTTATCCTTGAAGGATATATTTTATAATCTCAGGTACTTAAGGGATATAATTTCCTCAAGGACATACGTGAATTCAATGAACTTGAATCTTTCAATCTCCATAGCTTTCTAAATGTTTGATTTTACTATTTTCTAGAAAATAGTTTGAATTTCAATTTGTTGATGTTCATAAGTTGGATTGAACTCATTGTTGAAGTTCAAAGTTATGAATATAGAGTTGCAACTTTATTTGATTGTTCATATGTTAGTTTTAACATGTGGTTGAAGTTATTATTGAAAAATACAGTTTTACTAAACCTGAGAAACAACAATCTTGAGGAAAGTATTAAGTCATTGGTTAATCTATATTGAGTTTGATTTAGTGGAGACTAAAATATTTTGATTTCTACTCCCTTAGTTAGAAGAATATAAAAATTTCACTAAGAAATTGGATTGGTAATTCGTTTTGAAGAATATAAGAATTTCACCATTCATTGAATTCTCTGTATTGATTTCTGGAGTTTATAACCTATGGTTTTTCACCCTGTTTGAAATTGACAGTGATTTGAAGAGATAAAAACTTCAACATGAGTAAAAGTTCATTTGGTTGATGATTTGAAGACATAAAACTTCATCGTTAACTAGAAACAAGTTACTTAAACTTAAGTCTTTATTGTTAGTGTTCTGAAATACTTAAGTGTTATCGTTGACTAGAAACAAGTTGCTTAAGCTTAAGGGTGTGTTTGGTATGATGAAAAATGTTTTCTGAAAAATATTTTCTTATTCTTCCTTGTTTGGTGGCAATATAATTTTGGGAAAATATTTTCCAAAGGAACTCATTTTCCTTCATTTGAAAGAAAATGACTTCCCACATAGGCCAAGGGATGTCATTTTCTAGAAAATATTGAGATGTGACTTATAAGAACTTGGAATCAAAATAAACCAATATGAACAAAGTGATCAAAATAGGTCATCTATTTAATATATTATCAAAATAGGTTAAACGCAATAATTTATTACGTTTTATAACTTTTTTAAACGGTTTGTTAGCGAATATGTACAATAAAAAAGTTTTAGTAAAACGTAGTAATAATTTATTAAGTTTTACAAAACTTTTTTTATAAAACGTAATAATTTATTACGTTTTACAATTTTTTTTGTAAAACGTAATAATTTATTACGTTTACATGATTTGACATAAAGAAGTGATGTGATAATATACTGAGTTTTTTTAAAAAACTTATAAATTAAAACTTTATAAATTTTATAAATTAAAACTTTTGGTTACAATTTATAAATTATAACTTTTTATTACGTTCCTTACCAAAATTTTTTTTTTAAAAAAGTTATTGCTTCGTTTTGTCAAATCAAGTACCACCTAGCTCACTCCTTTTGACTTTTTCTTTCATAAATCGTATTAAGAAGTTAATTTTTAATAAATAAAAAAATAAAAAATACGTAATTACAAATTTATTTTACTAATACATAATAAAAAATTATGAATGTATAATTGTTGATGTCACATCTCATACAACCTGACCAAATGGTTAAAAATGTGTAGTTAAATATTATATTTTAGAAAATATATTATATTTTTAATTAGAGGGCCACACACTTATGTAAAGTTAAAATTTAGGTAGAAGAAAAATATGTTTTCTATTCACCAACCAAACACCATAAAATCTTTTTTGAAAAATATTTTCTACTCACCAACCAAACATAAGAAAATGAGTAAAACACCAACTTATTTTCTATGAGAACATTTTCTAGAAAAATATTTTCTATGAAAAATATTTTCCATCATACCAAACACACCCTAAGTCTTTACTGTTAGCATTCTGAAATACTTACGTGTTTGTCAAAGATTGAAAAGAAAATGATGAATGAAACTGAACAATAAATAAATTCGGTTGTGAATGGTGTTGTCCTAATAACAACCAATGTTGCGTCATTATAACGTTCAAATATTCTTTTAGCAATGACATTAGTAAAAAAGATGAAAAAAATTCTGGTGTGAACTTCAAAGAATGACAACAAATGATGTATTTTTGGATTACCAAACTTGAAATACAGATGTTCACAATTAGAGATCCTTATGGTCTTGAAGAAGGAAAGTTTGAAAACCAATTGTCTAATTTGAAAGATCTTGTGATTCCTCTCATGATGGAAGAAGATAAAGAGTTGAATGAGAAATCATCAATGATGGTTGCAAATTCTGTTAAGGATGATGCTCCAACTATTAAAAAAAACCTTCTGGATATGAGAAAGAGCAGAACAAGAAAACGCTCAAACGAAAGTGCTACAATTATTGTAATGTTGATGACAAAGATCTAAATTGTAGAGTTTTGAATAAGAACAAGAAAAGAAAATAGATAAATATGTTGGAAGCAACTAAAGAAAATTAAAATTTGTGTGTAATGATCAATGAATGCAGTCTAGCTAGAAATCCAAATGAATGGAGGTTTGATTCAGGAGCCACTAGATATATTTGTGTGGAAAAAGAAGCTTTAGCTACTTATGATATTGCTTGTCCCAAAAAAGTGACCTTCATAGGAAATAATGCAACAACCAAGGTTGAAGGATATGAAAAGATATTCTTAAAGGTGACTTCCGGCAAGGTGTTTGCTCTCAACAATGTTCTCCATGTTCCTACTATTAGGAAGAACTTAGTGTCGACAATATTTTTCATTAAAAATGAGTTTACGTATGTGTTCCTTTTGGTGAACATTGTAATAAGCAAGAGTTAAATATATGTAGAAAAGGGTTACCTCAATGAGGGACCTTTAAAATTTAATGTAATGGCTGTTGAAATGAATAAAACTGAGGCTTCTTCATACTTGCTTGAGTCAAATGAATTATGTTATGAACATTAGGACATGCAAATTACAAAACCTTATGAAAACTGATTAGTTTGAAAGTTTCATCTAATTTTGAGTGCAATAAATCTAAGTGTCAAATGTGTGTTGAATAGAAGTATGCTAAGCATCCGTATAACTCTGTTACAAGAAATTCCAATCCCCTAGAGTAAATTCAAACAAGAGTCAACACCATCTCATGGTGGAAAAAAGTATTTATAACTTTTATTGAAGTTTGCACTAGATATTGTTATGTTTATTTGCTAAATAGTAAAGATAAAGTAATAGAAGCATTTAGATATAAAAATGAACTTGAAAATTAGTTGGATAAAAAGATTAAAATGATAAGAAGTGATAGAGGTGGAGAGTATGAATCTCTTTTTGTAAAGATATGTTTGAAAAATGAAATTGTCCATCAACTACAGTCTCATACTCATCTCAATCAAATGGAATTATGGAAAGAAAAAACTAAAAGTTAAAGAAAATGATGAAAGCCTACTTATAAGTACAGGTTTACTGCAAAACTTATGAGAGAAATCTATCCTTACAATAAATTAAATACTCAATAGAGCACCCCATAACAAGACACAATATTTTTCTTATGAGAAATAAAAAGGAAGAAAATCCAACTTGAACTATTTCAAAGTGTGGGGATGTTTAGTCAAAGTTCAAGTTACTATATCTAAAAGAGTGAAATGAGGCCAAAAACTGTAGACTATGTTTTCATTGGATACGCTACAAATAGTAAGGCATGTTAAATTTTTTATTGATAAATCTTAACATTCGAATATTCATGATAATATGCTAATTGAATAAGATAATGCTGAGTTCTTTGAACATATTTATTCGTATAAGACTAGGCATGAGCTGTCTAGTGAAGGGTCTAAATGACCTAGGGATGAAACAAGAAAGAATGTGCTTAATTAAGAAAATTCAAGTTGTAGTAAACGTCAAAGGATGTCAACTTCCTTATGATTAGATATTGTAACATTTCTTATCCAAAATGAGCCTTAAACATTCAAATAAGTGATATTGTCTACGGACTCATCCTTTTAAAAAGAGGCTATTAATAGTGAGACTGATTCAATCATGAGTAACTATACTTGGGAGGAGGTTGATCTTCCTCTAGTAAATAAAATTTTAGGTTCTAAATGGATCTTTAAAATGAAAATGAAAGTTGATGATACTATTGACAAACACAGGAAAAGACTTTTTGTGAAAATCTTTAGATAAAAAGAAGGCCTTGATTATTTTGACACATACTCACCAGTAGCAAGGATAACATCCATTCGGATGTTGATTGCATTAATAACAGTAAATGATTTTTAAATTTATCAAATAAATATGAAAACAACTTTCTTAAATGGAGAATTGGAGAAGGAAATTTACATAAAAAAAACAAGGGTTGTGTGATTCCTAGTAAGGAAAGAAAAGTGTGCAAACTTGTTAAGTCACTCTATGGATCAAAGCAAGCACCCAAACAGTGGCATACAAAGTTTGATCAAACCATGTTTGCAGACAGATTCAAGATAAATGAAAGTCATAAATGTGTTTGCATTAAAGACACTCCAAATCATAAAAACATTATTTGTTTGTATATGCATGACATGTTAATTATCAATAGAGATATTTCTGACATGAATACTACTAAATGAATGCTTGAAAGCAAATTTTATGTGAAAGATCTTGGAGTTGGTGATGTGATCTTAGGGATAAAAACTCATTGAGCTCCTTAAGGGTTGGAATTTTCATAGTCTTCATTACATTGAAAAGATACTTGATAAGTTTAGGTGTTTGGACTTCAATATTGCCAAGACACCATTGGATGTGAGCTTTGCACTTCAAAAGAATAAGGGTGAAAGTGACTCACAATCAAATTATGCAAGAGTATTTGAAAGTTTGATGTGTATCATGAATTGTCTGCAAGAAGGCATGACATGCGCTATTAATAAATTGAGTCGGTACATAAGTAATCCCAATAAAACTCATTGGATGACAATTAAAAGAGTTTTAGAGTATCTAAAACATACTCAAGACTGTGCTTTGCATTAAAATAAATATCCTATGGTCATTGACAGATATAGTGATGCAAATTTGATCACCGGATTGAATAAAGTAAAATTCACGAGTGAATATATATTTACTTTAGGTGGAGGAATAGTCTCTTGAAAATCATACAAACAGATATATATTGCTCACTTCATGATGAAATTTGAATTTATTGCATTAGATAAAGCCAGTGAAGAAGCCGAATAACTCTAAAATTTCTTGGATGAAATTTCTTATTGGCCCGGACCTTTGGCACCAGTATACATACCCTGTGATAGGAAAGCTGCAATAAATACGACAGGGAGCATAATATATAATGGTAAATCTCATCATATTAGATGGAGACATACCCGTAGAGAACCACTCTCTAGTGAAATTATCACTCTTGACTATATGAGATCAAAGGATAATGTGTCAATCCACTTATAAAAGGCCTAACTAGAGAGTGAATTGAGAGATCATCGAAGGAAATGGGTTTACAACCTAGGACATGTCATCACTGCGGTAACTATACCTAAAAGATTCGAGATCCTAAGAGATATTTTCAATGAAATAATAAAGTTTTGGATGATGGTTCAATATTGTCAATTAACTCAACCCATTATCACGATGAAGACAATTTTCAGAAACAACGATAAGGATTAAGGTTTGAATCTTTTTAATGGTTTCTTAGTTTGGAAAGTATGACCAAATTGTTTGATTTGTAAGATTTAATGTTTAGGAATCACCTTGAAGTGGAAGCCGCTTCAAAGAGAATGATGGTAAAGTCCTACTCTCTATGATCTCATAAAACTAAGTAGTGTTCATAGCTGAAATGAACAAAATCATGAGAACCATAAAGGGTAAAAAGTTGTTTATGTGAATTGTGTTATTTAGGTCTACATAAAAGATTGACTGTTCAAGGATATTGCATCTATCTATTGACCGAGTATATCCAATGTAAGTTCACAGTAAAAGTTTAAAGAAAAACCTACTTATCCAAATACAATTAGTCTTTACTTGTAGATCTCACGCTTGTTCGTAAATTTTTTGATGAAATAGCCATTCCCCATATAGATTATTAGGTTCTTGAAAAGGTGAATGGAAAATACAGAAAAGAAAATGGAGGGAAAATAAAATGTATGTTCACTTTATAAAAGGAGTGTTCTCCCACATTGGTCGGAGAAAGTAAAATCCTTGGGCTTAAATATAGATGCACTCCTTCTTGTGCATAGTGAGGAAATAAGAAGACAAGCCTGATATCATTGTTATCACCACTTGCTCAGCTCGGCTTCAGTTTCTGATTTAGATTTGAGTTTGAATTTGTCAAATGATTGATTGAGAGATTATCTTTTCAAACAAAATTTATTTGAAACTTGAGAGCTATGATTGTTTAATCTAAAAATCTGATATGAAAATACTCTCCATTTACAAATGCACATGTGGAAGTGTGAACACATGTCATAACACACATCAAAGGAACGTGACCTTTTGAGGCACTAATTAAAGGCAAAAAATAACCTATGCGTGCATGTGTTGATATGTGATCACATTTGGCTTCATAGATGGCCGCATAGATCAAGGGTTGTAATCTATTTTTTGAAAATAATTTCCTGCAGCTGTTGATGACCCATGTACAGGTATTTATGTGTTTGTAGATAGCCCAACAATCTAAAAGAGTGCGTCATTTTTAGAACCATTTTTTATTTTCTAATGCACAGTCTTTTGGTTATAAATTCATGATTTTTCCTCAGGTATCTGCATGAAAATTTGAAGTGAAAACACCCATTTCTCTTGAAAAACTCAAGTGTGATTTACAAATCATTGAGTGTGTTCGTATTTCAATAGAGTTTAAGGTATTGCTATTCCATCGAAGTGATTTATCTTGGGAGGATATATTACATAACCTCGGGTACTTGAGGCGAATAATTTTATTAAGGATACACCGTGAATTCGGTGGACTTTAATTTTCCAATCTTCATCTCTTTTAAATGTTTAATTTTGTTATTCTCCAGAAACTAGTTTGAACTGCATTTGTTGATATTCATAAGTTGGGTTGAACTTATTGTTGAAGTTCAGAGTTATGAATAGAGAGTTGCAACTTCATTAGATTTGTTCATATGTAAGTTTGAACATGTGTTTGAAGTTATTGTTGAAAAATACATATTTTACTAAACTCAAAAACAACAAAACTTTTTTGAGATAGTGCAACCCGCAGGCAAGTTCACTAGTAAATGGTATAAAAGCATTATATATTGCTATTCGTTTGTCATGATTTTCCTTTTAAGTTTTTCCACGTGGATCTTTTTAGTAGGTCAAGATGTCTTTTTTTTAGAGAACCTTTTTAGTAGGCAAAATGTTTTTTTGTTTTATTAGAGAGATAAGGCACAACTACCCATTAAACTATATCCCAAATTTTTATGATATACCTAAACTTTATGGGATTCTATTATCTCCAAAACTCATTTTTTCTTTGTTTTTATCCTCTTTTTATGCCAACATGGTTGTTTGATATCTATCCTAATCCAAAAACTAGGATCAAAACACGAAAAAGTGAAATAAACAAAAAAGATATGTGGAATAACAAAATTCAATTGAATTTATAACCAACAAAGGGCTCTATATCTTCACATTTGAATTGAATATGAAGGAACAATAATAAAACTTCAATCAAAAACAAGAAAAATCAATTGAATCCACAAATGGATGACTTTATATGATTTATCAAGTAAAAAAGTTAGAGAACAATTAAGAGAATCCACCCCTAATTGCTGAATCTAAACTATTAGGGATCCACCTAATAGACTACTAAAACTCTACTTGATAGATTTATCTACTTAGTTGAGAATCCACCCAAAAATACAAGATAATTTAGAAGCTACAAGTATTTCAATACAAATTCATCATTCAAAATAATATGCCATCAAAATGAGATTAAGGCATCTATTTATAGTTTGCCTTGTGCAACTAAGGCCCAGAAGTAACCTTTGAATGATAGGGTGGCCCATTAAGTAATATTTGCATTTTTAAGCTTCTATCCATGTAGATAGGTATTTTCCCTCACATTTCACTAATTTACCTCATAGATTAGGATGCAATTGCTACTGTTCATTTTGTTAGAGCATTTGTGGTCATAGATGGCAAAATGTGGGCACACATCCCTATTTTCAACTCCAGTTTTGCATGATCTTCCTCTTTTTTATTTTCTTGATATCCCATATGTTACATGTCTTAATTTGGTATGTTCCAAGCATCTCCAATTCTTCAATCTTCATAACCATGACTTGAAGTCCTTGGAGATCTTTGGCTTGACTTTGAGTGAAAGGTCGTGATTGGTATGTGTCATCCATGCTAGTATCATTGAAGCTCATACATTTTTGTTGATCCATATAAGATATTACCATGACTTATGTAGCTCAATATATAGAGGTAGCAAAAATTGAGATAACCATGCTCGTATCATCCTTTCTTTTTCCAAAAGGGTCCATCCTTGAATCTAAATTCTACAAATGCATAAGAAGGATAAACACCCAAGAACTCCTAATAGAATAATGGTTAATATAAGGGTTAATATCATAAACATCATTTCAAGGAAGCACAAATCTGAAATACAACCAAGAATCTCTTTAGTGATTAAGATTAATTCATTATACAACTTACAGAGGATTAGACAAGTAGAAGAATCATGGAACAAAGAGACCAAAAATGTCCTAAGGAATATTTTTTTCCTTATTACACTATGAAAACATGCTAGGGGGTGTCTGTTATGATTTAATAACCCAGATGGGTTTTCCAGAGTCAAATATATGAAATACCCATACCGTTTTTTCACACAAACATGTGGACCATCTCGAAGAATCCTTAACCCCATATAAAGAAAATCAAATACCAACATGGATGTCATCATAGTCAAAGAGGTAATAGAAAAAGGAATCAAGAATGTAAGTCTCATCCAAGTTGATCCCATATACAATTGTGCTAATAGGCTTAAAATAATTAGAAAACAATTTACTATAAATTAGAATAACCAAGGATGGAGTCAAGTTATTAGGGTAGTTACGATCCAAGACAACATCTCAAGCAAATTGCATCTACTAATAGAGTCATTCTAAGAGTAGAATTGAGCAATTTATTAGGCACCACCAATTCAATCCAAGAAAAATAGTCTCTTTAAGAAGTTGAATTCCGTATATATTCACGATATTAAGCATGCTCCCAAGAGTCCCATTTGATACTTCAAATCATCCATCCTTAAGAAGATGACAAAAAGTCTTAAATAACCAAGAACTCTCCCACAAACAATTAGTAAGCTTAGTATCCATAAGTTTCAATTCACACAACTTAAGCATAAATGTGTCAAAAAAATGCAAGTAGATAATCTATATCCAATGTAGCGATGATATATTTAACCTAGGGTTCACAACCATGAGATCATCTACTAGGAAAGGTTCATCAAATGCAAACAAGTAGTAGAGAAAGGATTGAACGATACTAAACTCAATCCATTCGTTCTTAATTGTAAATCTACATTTAGAATCTTGAACGCTAGCAAGTACATCATCACAATTTTGAATATAGGGAGGAAATTAAGGAATTTCAAGTACAATACAACTTATTTTCTCACAAAGCTCCCTAAGAGAGTGTATAAACATATGGAGATATGCTATTAGAGAAAAAGGACTTATATACCACATAATTTAAGAAGACATAAAAAATAATAAATAGGTTTAAGAGACATCAACACTCTTATGGTAGAACAAGAAACTGCAAACATCTAAGAATCAACCTACCATAATAAATATGTCATCATGTCTCTATGAATTGCTTGGAATAAGAGGGAAAGGGTACATACCTCGAACACAGGTCCTTATGGTTGTACTTTTTCCCACCAAACTTGGTCTCCCAAAGTTTTTCCTGCAATTTATCATCTTGGACCTATAGATTTGGTCCATATATTTCTTTTTAAGAGTTGCCTCGACAGGTACTCCTCAATAAAGCTTAAAAGGTTAGATGTATTAACCTCTTTTACTAAGCATCCATTAACCCATGGGAGTTTATTTAGGATCCTCCGCTAATTTGAACCTTTATTAACTTTGGGATCCTTAGATAGGAATCCATTAGGCCTTTAGGCCCTCAATTAGGAACTCTCATTGGATCCTTTTTTAGAAGTAACTGCTTTTGAACCTACAAAAGAGAAGGAACAGTATTAGGCAAAATGTTAGTACTACGGTTAGCATGTTTCAAGAGATTGGTATTGAAAGTCCTACTATTAAATATTCCTTATCCACACTATTTATGTCACTTCTTATCTCCTCAATAACATATATTTTCTCTTCTTAACCCAAGACTTTCTATACATAAATAAGAGATAATTCTTTTTTTTTCTAAACCTTTTCCCTCTTAAGTACTTCCTGGAGCTCCCTCGTTATCTTGTAGTCCTCACTCACTTGATAGGGTGTTAAGAGCACCAAAGTGTACTTTTGTCCTCCAAATATAAGTGAGTATTTATCATATCCCTCTTGATATCAGATATCCCTATCAACTTGAAAGATTTACCAAGAAATATATGACAAGAATGCATGGTAAAAACATCACATATCGCCTCATCTTGATACTTGCCAATGTTAAAATTCACAACCACTTACTTGGTTATCTCTATTACATTTTCAAGGAGCCATTGGGATTTGTATGGCTTGGGGTGCCTTTCTTTATAAAGTTTGTTTAGTTGAACTATTTTGCAACTCACAACATTAGTACTGCTCCTACCATCAATGATCAAGGAACATATCTTCTCCATTATCCCAAACCTTGCATGGAATAGGTTCATACTTTGATCAAGTTCCTTTTCAGAAAGGTCCCCCATTTTTTGCTTTAAAGCTTATGAAGACATCAAGTCCTCCTATTTCTCAATATCTTCTTTCAAGGTTAGTTCATTATGACTAACCTTAGGCTCATTATCAACACACTTAACCTCACACTTCACATCACCATTATAATAAGGTCAATCACATACTACTACTCTTAACTTCTTTTGTGGTCACTTACCTACAATATGCACTTTTCCTTGACATGACATCAAATAATAGAAGAAAATGAGAAGTAAGGTAAATCTTGATTATCTCCATGAGAGTTGTCTTCCCAAACCTTGTATTTAGCTTGAATAGATTGACTATAATTTTGGAGCTTTGAAATACTCTCCATGTTGTCACTTATACCTTGACCTAAAATACTTCTATCATTGTATAGACTACCTCAATTTCCATATCTTTAACCTTTCTCCATATACCTATCTCTACTATATGTATTCCCTTTACATCCCCTACCTTGGTCTCTACTAAAGCCTTTATATTTTTTCGACCATCTATATGAACTAGCCTTTTTACATATCTCATCATAAAGAGGGTTTTGATAATATATTTCTTGGTAGCATATTGTTAGGTAGTGTTGTTGAGTTAGAACATAATATGCATGCAAATATGCCTGTGATACATTTTGTGAAGGTGCTTATTTTATAACTTGGTTTCCATATGAGATGACTCCATCATGGGAATTATATGGCTATTTATTTAGATATGAGGTAACTCATCTAATATAGATCGAAGGCTTGTTGATTTTAAATATAGGTTGGTGGTGGATTTGGTTTCAATTTGGTTGGTGATAGTTTAGGTTTGCATCTCATACAAAGCCCCTTCTTTCACTTCCCCAACCATACTTCTAACCCTCTAATCCATACCTCAAAACTTCTCATTTGATTCGACCACCCTTCCATTCATGTTGTTCACTTGCCTTGACATTTTGGCATATGACCCAAATATTTTTAATCGATCTCTTTTCTCTATGTTTATAAGAAAAGTAAGACATTATAACCTGCAAAACTAAACAAATAAGGTTAGTAATAATAGGATTGTAACGCCCCAAAAATGGGTTCTGAGATGTTACACGGTGCTCCAAACTATGAGTAGCCTCAAGATAACCCTGTAAGCCATTTACTAAATCTAAAGCTCATAATAAAGAAATATAGGCATATAATCAAAGATAAAATACGGAATTCGATATGAGCTAAGCTAAAACTATCTAAATATAATATCTAAAAATATTAAACTCAAGAGACTGACAAGCCTCTATTACTAATAACTAGAGAGTTATTGGGACAAACCCCCAGTTGACTCAAACTATCTGAAAATACTGAATCATCTATACTAATAAGCTGAAAAATTGAATGACTGGGTCCCCGAACTATAAGGACTCATCAACTATTGGGATGCAGATAGAAATGCTCAAAATCACTCACGCTGCTGAAACTAAGCACCTAAACCTACATTATGAGACAATGTAGCACATAGACGTATATGTGGATCAGTACTTTTTGATTATACTGAGTATATGGGGGTGAATGCATAAGTAAAACAATATCTCAACATTAGTGTAAATTTGCAAAAGAATGCATGCTAAGTGTATTTGACTCACAATAGCTTGAATAACTGAAAACTAAGAATCATGATCATGAGTGATAAAACATGCTATATAAATCTAGCGAGTCATAACACTTAGTTCTAAAAGCTGCACTTGTATTCTATCTTGAAATCATACTGTCTAAGTGTAGAAAGGACTCGCCTTTAAATCTGTAAACTGAAAGTTGAAATCTAGTAGCTAATGACTTATATAAAATAATATCTGAATAAAATTGTGTGCCTTTACACTTAGTTACTAAAGCTTTTTTGTTATTCTTTACACTTTTTTGTAAGCTGTAGGGAGGTTCTTCTAACCGACATACACTATGTGAACTATCATAGTGTCCCACGTCTAGTCCCCTTATGGGAAAACCTCACGTTGGGGAGAGGTGTCATACTTTTGCCAAGGAGTATAACCTAATATAAGTGATCACATCTGTATTTGTCATCTATGTAGAAATTGGAATAATCTAATA
The DNA here is from genome assembly GCF_002878395.1 of Capsicum annuum. Classification (NCBI taxonomy): domain Eukaryota; kingdom Viridiplantae; phylum Streptophyta; class Magnoliopsida; order Solanales; family Solanaceae; genus Capsicum; species Capsicum annuum. Next base: position 151,295,627 of record NC_061120.1, on the reverse strand, counting down.
ATCTGAACCTATGTTGGCTCATTGTTCTGGGGCATGTGAACATACCCAACTCGGTGCTAAATGCTACTCCCTTTAATCTTGTATGCTCATTCTGTAGGAAATTCACTTTAAAACTAGTATAATGGTTTATAATGAAAACAAACTCTATATCTGTTAATTTAAACTATAACTGAAACTGCAAAGTGGATTCAATGTCTAAGCTGAGGTCAAAAGATCAAATCTTTATTAAAATTTAAAAATAACTTATCATGGGATGCTTAGAGCATAGTCATTCTTGAAATATAAACATTCAGACTAGGGCTTAGTAACCTATGCATCAAATTCATGTCAAATTATGATAAAGTTCATTCTTAATAATAAAAGCATTGAAATTCAATTCTAAATATGGAAATGTATATCATACGCATGAAAATACTAAAATAGCCATGCAATTCATCATCTAAATCATTTGAAATCTCATAATCTTCAAATAGCAATATTTGGGTATGAACCCTAAATTTAAATTCATGGGTAATCATACAAAATCATGTAACTTTGTAATTAAAAACTAATTTTGAGCACAAGGATGAAAGAGTATCCTTGTTCATAACCTTACGTACCTTAATTGGTGAAATTAATAAACAAACTTGAACTTGAATTCCTATTTGTGCTTTTGAAGACGATTTCTTGAATATCTTGAATTGAAAATCTTAAATTTTGGGTTATCTTGGATAAAGAATGGTGAAATTTGGATTTCTTGGGGATTAAGATTTGAGTTCTAGGGTTTTATTGGAGAATGATTTTGATGAAAATATGCATATAATGGTTAGAATAGGATTAAGTATCTATTATTAACGGATTAGGGCTTGGGGAGCCCCACCGTGATGCAGTACAATCACGGTGGCTCACTGGAAAAAGGTCGAACACCATTTTTGGATCTGCCATGACACACACAATCACATTGCATCACTGGAAAAGGACGAGTGCCATTTTTCACTCCACCACTACGCGGTGTGTGTCTAATTTGGAATTCTGATGCGATATAGAAAAATCGCACTGAGCTACTGGAAATGGATGAATGGGAATTGAAACTTTTCCATGACGTGGGCTAATCACGGTGATCTATTGGAAATCGGACAATTGCAAATTTTTCCTTCACCGTGACATGGTGCTTATCTTATTTCCCTACTGTTTTCACTAAAATCACCATAACTTCTCAATTGAATATCAGATTAAGGCGAAATTGGTATCGTTGAAAAGATGATTCATTATCTACACATTGGTGGGTCTAGAGATGGAAAATTCTATATGCATCAAGATTTAGATTCTTTTAAAGTTAATCCTTGACACACTAGGAGCTAAACTGAGTTAAGAAAAGTATTGGGTATTACAAGGATCCTCACATCACTTGTATTAAGCCCTCACCTTATATTGTATTGTGTTTTCTGAAAATTGTTAAGGAACTAATTCAACTTAATCAAGTCATATAGTCACCTATAGAGGTGAATGAGTTTTGTTGACTAAAAGAAAAGATGACTCAAAGTCTACCAGAGGGAGCTAACAAAGTTTAGTGATTATATAAAAGTAGAAAAGCTTAAAAGAATTAGCGCGATGAAATTTGGACTCAAGAGTCAATATACAAATAAGTTGGATAATTATTAGTCGTAAATTAGCTTTAAGAGTTAAGGAAAATGTTTAAGAATCAAAGAAAAGGAAATAGGAGATTAGAACCTGAGATTTATAGATGAAATAATGATTTCAGAAGTTGAGTCTATATTTCTTGGATATGTAGGCATACTTAGGGATCTGTTGGCGCATATAAGGGTGCAAATATTAAGGCAGAAACTCATCAGTTTATTTGTGTTACAAGATGTAGGCATACTTGGTGAGATGTTTGCGCATATCGTGATGACTGAATGCTGGCAACTTTTGAAAATTGTGGTCCTATGGTCCCCCTTTGTACTTCCTCAACCTAGTATATGTCACTTTTGGTAAATTCCTTTTGTACCAATAACAACACCTTTTGAATATTCCTCTTCACCAATCTATGAAGATTATGAATAAAACTTAAACATTCAAAAATTAACCCTTAATTTAATGAGCTCAGGATTCAACAAAATTTTAACCATGAGCTCCTATCGACCTCTCGAATCAAGCCTAAACGTTTTTAGGCTCAAATTTTCAACTAATTTCTCTCAAAAATTGAACCCACTTTCAATTTCTTCAAACTATGAAGAACACCATGAAGATGATGAACGTTTAAAATTAGACCTAGTAGAATGCAACTTTATTTGCCTGTAATTTTTTTTATCCAAGTCCAATTGACTAGGAGAACAATCTCTATTACAATTAGAATACTAATTAAGATCCAATCAAAGTACACACTTCACCTTTTTCAAGTTCAATAATAGTGAAATTTCTAAATAATTCCAAATTGAACAAATCTCAGACCCAAACTTCAAAAATTCCAGAGAACACTAATCTAACATTTGAAACACAAAACAAGACACAGTTCAACTTTGATTTACGAATTTCTTTTTTGAAATATTTAGATTTATTAATTTTTTGTGATTTCCAAATTTATGAAACTTGGATTGAAATTCATACCCTCGTAGTGACGAATCTCTAACCTGGATTTGGTACCAAATAATAATGATTCTAATCTAGAAACTAGGATCAAAATGTGAAAATTGAAAAATGAAAAGGATATGTCGAATATTTAAATTCAATTGGATTTATGGGCAACAAAGGGCTCTATATCTTCACCTCTCAATTGAATTTGAAAGAACAACAATAAACCCTCAAATAATTGAATTCACAAATGAATGACTCTATATGATTAGTTAATTAAAGAAGTTAAAGAACAATTAAGAGAATCCACCCCTAATTGCTAAATCTAAACAATTAGGAATCCACCTAATAGCACTACTAGGAACACACCTAACTGATTTATCTAGTTAGTTTGGAATTCATCCAAAACTACATGCTAATTAAAAAAATACAAGTGTTTCATGACAAATTCTTGATTCAATATAATCTACCATAAAAATAAGACTTTTAGTTCGCGTTGTACAACCAAGGACTAAAAGTAACCTTAGAAAGATAGTCATTCTTGAAATATCAACATTCAAACTAGGGCTTAATAACCCTGCATCAAATTCATGTCAAATCATAATAAAGTTCATGCTTAATAAAAGCATTGAAATTTAATTCTAAATATGGAAATTTATATCATACGCATGAAAATATGGAAATTGCCATGCAATTCATCATCTAAATCACATGAAATCTCATAATCTTTAAATAGCCATATTTGGGTATGAACTCTAAATTGAAATTCATGGGTAATCATACAAAATCATGTAACTTTGTAACTAAAAACTAGTTTTAGGCATAAGGATGAAGGAGTATCCTTGTTCATAACCCCACATACCTTAATTGGTGAAATTGATATAGAAACTTGAACTTGAATTCCTATTTGTGCTTTTGAATACGATTTCTTGAATATCTTAAATTGGAAATCTTGAATTTTGGGTTATCTTGGATAAAGAATGGTGGAATTTGGATTTCTTGGGCATTAAGATCTGAGTTCTAGGGTTTCCTTGGAGAGTGATTTTGATGAAAATATGTATATAATGGTTATAATTGGATTAATTATCTGTTGTTCACGGATTGGGACTTGGGGAAATGACAAAATTTCCCTTTAAAAAGTTAACTCAAAACTAGAAGTCCCGATTTTAAGCCCCACCGTGATATGGTACAATCACGGTGGCTTAGTGGAAAAAGGACGAACGCCATTTTAGGCTTTGGTGCGATGCGGTGTAATCGCGTTGTGTCACTGGAAAATAATGAGTGCCATTTTGCAATCCACCACGATACAGTATCTGTACAATTGGGAATTTTGATGCGATACAGGAAAATTGCGTTGAACTACTGGAAAGAGACGAATGGGAATCGAAAATTCTCCGCGACACATGCTAATCGCAGTTCTCCATTGAAATCGAACAAGTGAGAATTTTTCCTTCACCGCGATATGGTGCTTATCATGATGCCTTACTATTTTCACTAAAATTGCCATAACTTCTCAATCGAGTATCAGATTAAAGCAAAATTGGTATCGTTGGAAAGCTGATTCAATTATCTACACATTAGTGGGTTAGAGCTAGAAAATTCTATACGCATTAATAGTTATATGCTTTTGAAGTTAACCCTTGACATACTAGGAGCTAACTGAGATAAGAAAAGATCAGGGTATTATAATATCTCCCTCTTGGGAACATTTATTCTCAAATGAGGATAATTAAACTAAAGATATTGAGGAACTGAGGCAGTATACTAGCATGCACAACTGAAATTATTTGCATGACTGAATCTTAAACATACTGAGCGATTGAACTAGTCTACGAGTGCATGAATTTTCATTAAGATAAATATATAGCTGAATATGAGACTGGAAAAGAATTGAATTAAGAAGGACTGTTACCTTCGGCTGAATCTGAGTTCGTGGAGAAAAGGTGAGGATAATTGGTATGCATGTCTGCTTCTGTTTCTTCTTCCTAAGTAGCACCCTCAACGGACTGATTTCACCACAAAACTTTGACCAAGGGAACTTCTTTGTTCCTTAGTCTACAGATCTGATGATCAAGAATCTCTACTAGAACTTCTTTGTATGAAAGGCTATTCTTAATATCCGTACTCTCTAGAAGGATTACAACAGCTGAATCGTCCATGCACTTCTTCAATAAGGACACATGGAACACTGGGTGAAATAATGACAAGTCTGCATGTAGCTCAAGCTCATACGCTACCTTTCCCACACGACTCAAAATCTAGAAGGGGCCTACATAGCAGGGACTATGCTTCCCCTTTTGCCAAATCTTTTCACCCTCTTCATGGGTGAAACCTTCAAATACACAAGATCATTTACTTCAAACTCAAGATCTCTCATTCTTACATCTGCATAAGATTTCTGATGGCTCTAAGTTTCTTTTAATCTCTCTCGAATCAAATGAACTTTCTCCATGGCTTCAAATACCATATCTGGCCCAATCGAAGTGGCCTTACCCACTTCCAACCAAATGACTGGTTATTGACATCTCTGTTCATAAAGAGCCTCAAATGGGGCCATCTAAATACTAGAACAGTAACTGTTATTATAGGCAAACTCATTCAACGGCAAATGGTCATCCCAATTACCTTTGAAATCAAAAAAGCATACCCTCAATATATCCTCTAAGGTTTGAATGGTCCTCTCTGCCTGACTATCTGTCTGTGGATGAAAAACTAAACTGAGATGAAGTTGGGTACCAAGACCTTTCTGAAAGGCTTTCCAAAACTGAGAGGTAAACTGAGTACCCCTAGCTGAGATGATGGACAAGGGAACTCCATGCAATCTAACCAACTTTTTGATATACAACTTAGCATAATCTTCAATGGTATAGTATGTGTGAACTAGAAAGAAATGGGTTGATTTGGTCAATCTGTCTACAATAACCTAAATTGAATCATGCTGATGACGTGAATGGGGTAATCCAGTCACAAAGTCCATATTCACCTCTTCCCACTTCTAAGTAGGAATACCAAACTCCTGCAATATGGCACCAGGTCTTTGGTGCTCTACCTTAACCTGTTGACAAGTCACACACTTGGCTACAAATTCTGTTATATTTTTCTTTATACAAATCCACCAATAGACTTCCCACAAATCACGGTACATCTTGGTGGCTCCTGGATGAATGGAGTAACGCGCACCATGCGCTTCTTCAATAATTCATTGCCTTAAACCATCAACACATGGTACACGTAATCTACTCTAGTATCTCAATACTCTATCTCCCCCTTGGGAGAAAACCTCTACCTTTTGGTCTTTAACTGAACCCTTCAGTTTGACCAGACTAGAATCCTTGGCCTGCTTCTCTTTCACTTCAGAAACTAGAGAAGATTCTGAATAACTCTGAACCCAAACATTTCCTTCAGCTGAGTCAACCAACCTCATACCCAATCTAGCTAATCGGTGAACTTCCTGAACTAACTCTCTCTTATCATTCTCCACATGAGCAACACTTCCTATAGACAATATACTAAGGAAATCTATTGCTACATTTGCCTTACCTGAATGATACAACTGTAACGCCCCAAATTTGGTACCCAGAATGCTACACAGTGCTCATGACCCCGAAGGACCACAAGCTAACCCATGACTAATAGTTGTACCTGTATAATGCATAAAATACAGAATAATGCAGAAACATGAACTGAAAGGCCATAAGGTTCACATAACTGAAGTAAAATATAACATCTAAATGGGGTATGAAATACCCAAAATAAAACTAAAAATACTGAAGTCTGAAATATGATAATGTATTAAGCCTCTAACTGACTAAACTGTCTGAGTAAGGAGTTGATGGGACATGTCCCCAACTAACTCCAACTAATAAACTAATTAATAAGATAATAGAGAAATAATCATTTCCTTGAATGATGAGTTCATGAGATCATGGAGATTTCCTGAGTCATAAGAATATCTGAAGTCTAAGTATTACGGCTTGACAGAGAATATCGTGAAAACATGACCTGGCTCTAAGCACACATCTAATGTTTCGGGTACAAGTACCCCCAGGACTTGATGGAAGAAAACTAACCAAGCATAACTTACTTGAATATATAATTAACATCATAATCCATAACACATTTATAGAAGCATTCCATCAAAACATGTGATAGGCATAACTTGTACATACATGGGGATTTCATGATATCATACTAGTTAGGCATTGTTCCTTCATCTAGCCATTTAATCAAACACATGGTAGGCATAGAACATGTAGACAACATTATACAACAATTAATCATCAAGATTCATCTCTAATTTCATCATCCTAGGGTTTATTCATAGGTTCACATGAATATACATCTATACAAATCAATTCCACATAAAATTGATCACCCAACATGGATTTGAATTCAATTGATCATTCTCAACATAAACAAAATGAACCCAACATGAAATTCATAAAGAAACCCATAAACTTAACTTAGAAAAGAGATTCTTGGGATTCATGGATGAAAGGAGTCCATGAATAAACACTACGGATACCTTAGTTCATTATTTCACGAAGATTGACAGAGAAACTTTCTTGGAATTAGATCTTCTACGAAAACCCTAGCTTGGTCTTGAGAGGTTTTTGAGAGAAGAGAGTGTAGTTTGGGTAAAGAGTGGCTGAATCACGTGTTAAAGGGCTTAAATAGGGTTGGAAAGTTGACCCTTTTAACCCTGGACGCGTTATTTAATTTTAGTAAATTTTCCCGAACTGAGCCCCTGGCACAACGTGGAGCTATTGTGCCGTGTCACTGGAATTTGACAATTAGGAAACTAAGGGATGGCGCGACGCATAGCCATCGCGTTGTCCCTTCTTTTCCAATCTAGAATTTTAGTGTGACGTGGAGGAAATTGCACTAAGACACTGGAAAAGGACAATTTTGAATTTGGACCCTGGCGCGATGTGCCATAATCACGGACCCATATTGGAATTTGCTAAATGCCATTTCCTCTTGTGACGAGGTGTGCCACTGACTAATATGGCATTGTTTTATGACGGAAACTTAAAATTGTCGTAACTTCTGACTCGGTTATTGGATTTGGGAGAATCTTATATCGATGGAAAGCTTATTGAATTTCCCACATGACAAAAAGTGAAAATCTTGAAGATTCCTCATAGAATAACCATCATTTAATTTAGAATATAATACTAGACATTCTTGAGATGAAATTAGCTAAGAAAAAGTATGGGGTATTACAATATCCCCCCTTTAAGAGCATTCATCCTCAATGAGACTGACTGACAGGAGGGAAAAGACAACTTACATACATACTATACATAAATAATTGGAACATGATCTCATGACTGACATGACTGACAAGCTGAACATATAATACTAAATATGCATGTCTGATGCATGTGTAACTGATTCATGAATGCATGACTAAGTATGCAATGGTACTTGATACCAAGTTTATAATGAAAACATGATCATGAAACTGCATACCAAGTTTATGATGAACACTGAACATGAAACTGAGTAAGCTTAAAAAGAATTGTTACCTTGAGCTTGATCTAAGTTGGTGAAGAAGAGGTGAGGATACTTGGTATGCATGCCAGCCTCTGCTTCCCAAGTAGCTCCCTCGATGGACTGATTTCGCCAAAGAACCTTAACAAGAAGGACTTCTTTGTTCCTCAATCGATGATTCTAATAGTCTAAGATTTAGACTGGAATCTCTTCATAAGAGAGGGTGTTCTGAACATCAATGCTCTGAATAGGGACTACAACTGAGGGGTCACCTATTCACTTCTTGAGCAAATAGACATGAAAGACTGGATGAACTGAGGCTAGATCTGAAGGCAATTCAAGCTCATAGGCTACCTTACCAAAGCGACTATGAATCTTGAATGGACCAACATATCAGGGACTGAGCTTTCCCTTTTTGCCGAATCTTTTCACTCCTTTCATGGGAGAGATCTTTAGATAGACATAGTCACCAATCTCAAACTCAAGATCTTTTTTACAAATATCTGCATAAGACTTTTGTCGACTCTGAGCAGCCCGGAGTCTTTCTCTGATCAACTGGACTTTTTCTAAGGCATCAAATACTAAGTCAGGACCTATAACTGAGGCTTCACTAACTTTGAACCAATCAATTGTAGATCTACATCTCCTACCATAGAGAGTTTCGAATAAAGCCATCCGAATATTGGAATGATAGTTTTTGTTGTGTGAAAACTCAATCAAAGGTAAGTGGTCATCCTAACTTTCCTTGAAATTGATTTTACACGCCCTTAGCATATCTTTTAATGTTTGAATAGTCCTTTCTGTTTGACCATCTATCTAAGAATGAAAAGCTATACTGAGATAAACTTGGGTACCAAGACCCTTTTAGAAAACTTTCTAGAAATAAGAGGTGAATTGGGTACCTCTGTCTGAGATAATAGATAGCGGAACACCGTGCAATCTGACCAACTCCTTGATGTAGAGTTTGGCATAATCCTCGACTAAGTAAAAGGTATGAACTGGAAGGAAATGAGCTGATTTGGTCATTCTATCTATAATGACCCAGACTAAATCATGTTGATGACGAGTTCGAGGTAAACCCATCAAGAAGTCCATGTTCACAACTTCCCACTTCTAAGTAGGAATACTGAACTCCTGCATGGACCTAATAGGCTTCTGATGCTCTATCTTAACTTGGTGACATGTAGAGCACTTAGCCACAAACTCTGCAATGTCTCTCTTTATCCCACTCCACCAATAGGTTTCCTATAAGTCATCGTACATCTTTGTGGCCCCTGGATGAATAGAGTAGCATGCACTATCCACTTCTGCAAGAATTTACTACCTTAAGTCGTCTACCTCTGGAACACAGAGACGACCCTGACAAAGCAAAACACCATCTCCCCTTGGGAGAAAACCTCTACTTTCTAATCCTGAACTAACTCTTTCAACTTGACAAGGCTGGGATCTCTATCTTGCTTTTCTTTTACCTCAGAAACTAGAGATGATTCTGAACTACTTTGAACCCATATATCACCCTCATCTATATCGACTAAGTGAACGCCTAATCTGGCAAGCTGATGGACTTCCTGAGGTAACTTCTTCTTACTGTCCTCAACATAAGAAATACTACCCATTGATAGTCTACTGAGAGCGTCAGCCACTACATTGGCCTTTCTCGGATGATAGAGGACACTTATGTCATAATCTTTCAAGAGCTTTAACCACCTTCTCTGATGAAGATTGAGATCTTTCTGATAAAATACATACTGAAGACTCTTATGATCTGTGATCATATCTATATGAACACCGAATAGATAATGCCTCTAAATCTTTAAGGCAAATACTACGGCTGCTAACTCAAGATCATGAGTAGGGTAATTCTTCTCATGGGGCTTAAGCTGTCTAGAGATGTAGGCTATGATGTCACCATGCTCCATGAGGACACAACCCAAACCTACTCTAGATGCATCATAATACACTACAAACCCATCTGGACCATCTAGAAGAGCTAATACTGCAGCTGAGGTGAGTCAAGTGTTCAACTCCTGAAAACTCTTCTCGTAAGGATCTGACCATTAAAACTTGACTTTCTTTTGAGTCAATCTGGACATAGGGGATGAAATAGAAGAAAATCCCTCAACAAACCGTCTGTAATAGCCAGTTGAATCCAAGAAACTCCTAATATCTGATGGAGAGATAGATATGGGCTAGTTTTTTACTGCTTCAGTCTTTTGTGGATTAAATCAAGTGCCATCGCCGGAAATGATGTGACCAAGAAATGCTACTGACCTTAGCTAAAATTTGCACTTACTGAATTTGGTGAATAGTTGATGATCTCTGAGAGTCTGAAGTATTGTCCTAACATGGTCTACATGGTCACGCTCACTGCGGGAATAAACCAGAATATTATCTATGAAGACTTTGATGAATATGTATGAATATGTCCAAGTACTGCTTGAACACATGGTTCATCAAGTCCATAAAAGTGGCTGGGGCATTGGTAAGACTAAATAACATGACTAGAAATTCAAAGTGACCATAGCAAGTTCGGAAAGCTGTTTTTGGAATGTCACATTCCCTAACTCTGAGCTGATGATAGCCAGATCTGAGATTTATCTTAGAGAAATAACTGGCACCCTGGAGTTGTTCAAACAAGTCATCGATTCTGGGAAGAAGATACTTGTTCTTGACTGTGACCTTATTGAGCTAGCGATAGTCTATACACATTCAGAAAGAACCATCTTTCTTGCGCATGAATAATACTAGAGCACCCCACAGGGAAACTTTGGACCTGATGAATCCCTTATCTAAAAGATCCTTCAATTGTTCTTTCAATTCTCTGAGTTCTGCTAGTGCCATTTTGTATGGCAGATTAGAGATAGGCTAAGTATTTGGAAGAAAATCAATGCTGAAGTCTATTTCCCTTTCGGAGAATTCCTGGAAGATCTTCGAAAAAGACATCTAAATAGTCATTCACTACTGGGACTGATTCAAGGCTGGGAGTTTCAAAACTAGTATCCTTAACTCGAACAAGATGATAGACACATCCTTTAGATATTATTTTTCTTGCCCGAAGGTAGGAAACAAGCTGACCCCAGAAAGAGGATACACTACCCTTCCACTCAAGGATAGGTTTATTTGGGAACTAAAACTAGACTATTCTATTTTTGCAATCGACTGTGGCATAGCAGGAATGAAGCCAATCCATGCCGAGAATGATGTCAAAATCAGTCATCTCTAATTTGACTAAGTCTACTGAAGTGACTTTCTAAAATATCATAATCGGGCAGTTCCTATATACCCGTCAGGCTATGATGGTTTTACCTACTAGGGTAGAGACAAAAAAGGGCTCTGCTAGGATTTTGGGATTGATTCTTAAATCACCTGCTATATAGGGAGTTACAATAGACAAAGAAGTCCCTAGATCTAGCATAGCGTAAGTATGCATATGAAAGATCTATAATGAACCAGTAACTACTTCAGGAGAATTTTCCTGATCTTGTTAGGACTGAAGAGCATAGATAAAATTTGGGCATTGCCCACTAGTAGCACTGGAGGTGGCACCCTGCTGAGTTGGGTGACAGAACTGAGCTGAGGAGCGATTCTGTTAACCCTGAGGACCTGGCCGAGGATAGTCTCTTACTCTGTGGTCTAGCTTACCACATCCAAAACAAATACCACTGCCAGCTCTGCAAATACCCTGATGGTGCTTTTCACAAGTCTGGCAAAGAGGATAGGTGTGGGCACTGCTAACACTGCCCTAGGACTTAGAGCCTGGAGCTCTATATTTGTTACCCTCTCTGAACTTAGGAAATAGAACACTGGATGAAGAAGGAGATGGAACTGATAACTTAGGCTGAAACTGAGAATGGCTTCCTCCTTCTGACTTAGGCTGAGCGAAGTATAAACTAACTGTCTTCACTTTCTTATTTTGCTTCTCCCTCATCTTAATATTTTGCTCCTCAATCTACTGAGCATGAGTCATAAGACTTGCTAAAGTCATGTCATTATTCAGTATGGCAGATCTGTACTCATTAACCATGCTATCATTCACCCCTGAAATGAACTTACTCATCCTTGCCCTACTATCTGCAACCACACGAGGGGAATATCTGGCTAATTGAGTAAACTTAAGAGAATACTCTTTCACTGTCATATTTCCTTGCCTGAGGTTGATGAATTCTAACACCTTAGCTTCCCTAAGCTTTAGGGGAAAGAATCTATCAAGAAAAGCAGATACAAACTCCTCACACTTAACTGGCCCTACATCATCTACCGTCTCTAACTTCTACTGCGTGAACCAAGTGTAAGAAATATCCTGCAACTGATATGTAGCTAGCTCAGTACTCTCAATAGTAGTCACCCCCTTGATGTCTTTCACCTTCTGCACCTGATCTAAGATCCTGAGGATCCTCATCTGTCTTAGACCTGAGAAAGGATGGAGGATTCATTCGGATGAAGTCTCAAATCCTAGCTACATCTGAATTGGCCACTGGATTGGATGAAATAATAGCTGGTTGTTCATTCTGAGTAGCAACTGAGTTAGCAAGAGTAGTGAATGCTGCTCGAAACTCTTCATGACAAAAATGATCGCCCAAAGGATCTTCGGGCTGGAGGACTGACTGATTTTTGCTTCTTCTTTTAGGAGGCATATTCTGTAGAAGAAAGGGAGAAACAAATTAGACTGAGAGATTGACTTGAGATTATTCTCACTGTCATGACATGAATACTGAAAGAGGTGAAACTATTCCTAAAACATCTTATAGCCTCTTGTACATAAATGTGGTGCGCAACACACCCATGTACAAGACTCTACTAGATATGGATTTTAGACTTTCTAGGACTCTATTGAACCTTAGGCTCTAATACCAAGTTTGTAACGCCCTAAATCTGGTACCCAAAATTCTACATGGTGATCATGACCCTGAAGGACCACAAGCTAACCCATGGCTGATATCTATATATGTATACTACATAAAATACTAAATAATGCAGAAACATAAACTGAAAGGCCATAAGGTTCACATAACTGAAGTAAAATATAACATCTAAACGGAGTATGAAATACCCAAAACAAAACTGAAAATACGGAAGTCTAAAATATGTAGTCTAGAAAGACTCTAACTGACTGAACTATTCTCTAACTGACTGAACTATTTGAGTAAGAAATTGATGGGATATGTACCCAACTAACTCCAACTAATAAACTAATTACTGAGATAATATAGAAATAATCATATCCTCGAATGATGAAGAGTCACTTCTAACTCTGACTGCTGAAACTGGAATCTACTGCTGATCTAAAGCTCGTATCTCTAAACCTCTAGTATAAGACCCCATAGCATAAATATGTCAGTACTTTGAATATAGTGGTATACATGTGGGGTAGGCTGAATGCATGGGGTTCATATGCATGAACAATACTGGCTAACTGACTAATATGAATGCGAGAATACATGCATGAATACATAGTAACTATATCTGAAATCATGATAACATGAATACTGAATCTGAATACCGATAACATGACATACTGATAACTAATATAACTGATAACATGAGTGACTGTATCTAATAGTCTTGAATCTGGTGGAACTATCTGAGTTTTGTTCTGTATCCGAGTTGACTATATATGACAGTCCTAGATTCTGAAGAACTATCTAAGTTCTTTTATTGAGACTCATACTAAGACTGTGGGAGGTATTCATCTAACTGACATGCCCTAAATGATTCATTATAGCTGAATTGGGGTCCAATCTATACCCTGATTGGAAGGGTGTCAATACCGCTCCACTGGTAAGGACAATATGTGAGTGACCCTAATATAACAGGTAACTCTAATGAGAACGGTGGGAACCCTCATATAGAAGGTTAAGTCACCTCATCCACCATCATATAGCAGGCTATGATGTCTCAACCTATGTTGGCTACATAGTTCTGGAATACAAGGATTGCTTCTAAGAATCACACCCTCATATAACAGGTGACTTCCCACACTTGGGTTCGCTCGGTGCTAATTTCTACTCCCATCTGAATAGAAATTGAACATGATTTAATGAACTGAACATGGACTGAGTTACTGACTTCCATTGACTGACAGAATACTACTAACATCTGACAACTGACTGAGTTCATGAGATCATGGAGATTTCCTGAGTCATAAGTCTGTCTGAAGTCTAAGGATCATGGCTTGACTGAGAGTATCATGAAAACATGACATGGCTCTAAGCACACAGCTAATGTTTCGGGTACAAGTACCCCTAGGAATCGATAAAAGGAAACTGACCAAGCATAACTTACTTGAACATATAACTAACTTCATAATCGATAATACATTTATAGAAGCATTCCATCCATCAAAACATATGATAGGCATAACTTGTACATACATGGAGATTTCATGATATCATACTAGTTGGGCATTGTTCCTTCATCTAGGCATTTAATCAAACACATGGTAGGCATAGCACACGTAGACAAAATTATACAGCAATTAATCATCATGATTCATCTCTAATTTCATCATCCTAGGGTTTATTCATAGGTTCACATGAATATACATCTATACAAATCAATTCCACATAAAATTGATCACCCAACATGGATTTGAATTCAATTGATTATTATTAACATAAACAAAATGAACCCAACATGAAATTCATAAAGAAACCCATAAACTTAACTTAGAAAAGATATTCTTAGGTTTCATGGACGAAAGGAGTCCACGAATGAACACTACGCATACCTTAGTTCGTGATTTTGTAAAGATTGACAAAAGAAACTTTCTTGAAATTGGATCTTCTATGAAAACCCTAGATTTTTCTTGAGAGGTTTTTGAGAGAAGAGAGTGTATTTTGGATGAAGAGTGGCTAAATCACGTGTTAAAGGGCTTAAATAGGGGTGGGAAGTTGACCCTTTTAACCCTGGACGCGTCATTTAATTTCAGTAAATTTTTCCAAACTGAGACCTTAGCACGACGCGGTGCTATCGTGCCATATCATTGGAATTTGAAAATTGGGAAATTGAGGGATAGCGTAGTGTGGAGTCATCGTATTTCCCCTTCTTTTGTGACCTGGAATTTTGGCGTAACGCGGAGAAAATTGCGCTAAGACATTGGAAAAGGATAATTCTGAATTTGGACCCTGGCGCGACGTGCCATAATCGCGGACCCATACTGGAATTTGCTAAATGTCATTTCCTCTTGTGACGCAGCGCTCCACTGACTAATATGGCACTATTTTACGATGGGAACTTAAAATAGTCATAGCTTCTGAATCGATTATCGGATTTGGGCGAATCTTATATCGATGGAAAGCTTATTGAATTTCCCACATGAAAAAAAGTAAAAATCTTGAAGATTCCTCATGGAATAAGCATCGTTTAATTTATTAGCTAATACTATACATTCTTAAGATGAAATTAGCTAAGAAAAAGTACAGGGTACTATAGCAACACACTCATATCATAATTCTTCAATAATTCTAACCACCTTCTCTAACGAAGATTCAAATCCTTCTGAGTAAATACATACTGCAAACTTTTGTTATTCGTTAACTCAACCACATGCACCCCATAAAGATAGTGAGGCTTAAGTTGTCTAGAGGTACAGGCTATAACCTTAGCTCTCTGTATAGGCTATAACCTTACCTCTCTACATCAAAAAATAACTAAACTAATTTTAGAGGCATCATAATAGACAATGAACCCATTTGTACTATCAAGTAGCGCTAAAATTGAGGCTAAAAAGACTCGAGTCTTCAACTCTTAAAAACTCTTCTCATAAGAATCTGACCACTGAAACTTAACTTTCTTCTAAGCTAATCTAAATATAAGGGATGCAGTAGAAGAAAAACCTTCAATAAAATGTCCATAATAGCTAGCTAAAGCCAAGAAACTTCAGATGTTTGATGGAGAAATGGGTCTAGGATAGTTTCTTACTGCTTCTGTGTTATGGGGATTAGCTCTTGTCATCACTAAAAATAATATGACCGAGGAAAGCTACTGATCTTAGCCAAAATTCACATTTGCTTAATTTGACGAACAACTGGTAATCCCTATGAGTTTGCAATATAATTCTAAGTTGGTCTGCATGATCATCCTCACTACCAAAATAGACAAGAATATCATCGATAAAGACTATGACAAACATGTCCAATACTGTTTGAACACTTTGTTCATCAAGTCCATGAAGGTTTCTAGGGCATTTGTAAGACCAAATGACATAACTAGAAACTTGAAATGACCGTAACATATTCTGAAAGCTATATTCAGAAAATTACATTCCCTTACTCTAAGCTGACGATAGCTGGATCTAAGGTCTATCTTGGAGAAGTAACTTGCACCTTTGAGTTGGTCAAATATGTCATCAATCCTAGGAAGAGGATATTTGTTTTTGACTGTGACTTTATTCAACTGATGATAGTCAATGCATATTCGGAAAGAACCATCTTTCTTTTGCACGAATAGGATGGGAATGCCCCATGGAGACACACTGGGCCTTATGAAGCCTTTATCTAAGAGATCTTTAAGCTTCTCTTTTAACTCTTTAATCTCGACTGAAGCCATATGATATGAAGGAATGGGGATGGGCTGAGTATTTGGAAGAATGTCAATACCGAATTCTATTTCCCTATCGGAAGGTACCCCTAGCAAATCTTTGCGAAAAATATCAGGAAAGTCATTCACTACACAAACTAACTAAACTGTTGGAGTCTTAAACTTAGTGTATTTGACTCAAACTAGATGATAGATACACCCTTTTAAGATCAACTTTCTGGATTTAATATAGGATATGAAATGACTCTTAGGAGACACTAAATTTCCTTCCTAATCAAAGACTGCCTCAACTCCACATCTATGGATGCATAATAGGAATAGAGCAATCCATACCAAGAATAAGGTCAAAGTCGACTATATCTAACTATATTAAATATTCTAACATGATTTTATAAAGGACAGTGATAAGCCGATTTCTATAGATTTGTTTGATAATAACTGACTCACCCACTGGGGTAGAAACTAAGAAGGGCTCAGGGATCTTTTCAGGACCTATTTTAAAATTTACTGCAACTAGTGGGGGTCACATAAGAGAAATTCGACCCAGGGTCTAACATCACATTAACATCAAGATAAAAGACACAAAACATACCAGTAATAATATCTGGTGAACTCTTCTACTCTTGATGAAATGGTAAAGCATAAAACCAATTCTAGCACTGATCACCACTGATACTGGAAGATGCGCCCTGAGGAGGGACTGGGTGACCTAGAGGAGCTAATGCACTAGTAGCCTGAGCCTGGGGATGAGCATCCCTGCTTCCCTACTTAGCATGAGGACACTCTTTGATCCTATGTCCCTACTTAACATAACCATAACAAGCTTTCTATGCCAACAAGTACTCACTAAGATAATTCTTACCACACTTAGCACATGGAGGATAACTGGGTTTTCCACTCACACTATTCTGAGATATGGACATAGAAGTCTTACCCCACTACTATTGTCTAGATTTGGGGGTGGGAGTACTAGCTGAAGATTGCACTAGAATAGATGAACTATTCTAAAACTGCAAATGATTTCCCCCTCCAAATCTAGTTTGGCCATACTCAAACTACCTGATTCTAGCCTTTTCATTTCCCATCTCCTTCTTTTTAAACTTTTTTGCCTCAATTTTTTGAGCATGAATCATCAACCTAGCAAGATCTATGTCCTCAATAAGCATGGCAGTCCTACACTCCTTGACTACCAAACTAGATACTCCAGTAACAAACTTACTCATACTTTCCCTAGGGTCAGCCATCATATCAGGGGAATACTTAGACAACTGGTTGAACTTAAGGTAGTACTCTTTCACTGTCATTGAGCCCTGCCTCAGGTTCATAAATTCCTCTACCTTAGCTTTTCTCATTTCATGCAGAAAGAACCTATCTAGAAATGTATCCAGAAATAACTGCTAACTCATAAGAGTTGTATTCTCACCTCTACTATTCTTTCATATAACTATCCAATCATACGCTATTATGACATCAAACAATAGAAGGAAATGAAAAGTAAGGTGAGTCTTGATTACCTCCATGAGATTTGTCTTCCCAAACCTTGTATTTAGCTTGAATAGATTGACTATAATTTTGGAGCTTTGAAATACTCTCCATGATGTCACTCTTACCTTGACCTAAAATATTTTTATCACTGTATAGACTGCCTCAATTCCACATCTTTAACCTTTATCCATATACCTATCTCTACTATCTTTATTCTTTTAATATCCCCTAGCTTGGTCTCTACCAAAGCCTTTATGTCCTTTCGACCATCTATATGAATTAGCTTTTTTACATATCTCATCATAAAGAGGCTTTTGATAATAGATTTCTTGGTAGCATATTGTTAGGTAGTGTTGTTGGGTTGGAACATAATGTGCATGCAAATATGCTTGTGCTATATTTTGTGGAGGTGCTTATTTTCTAACTTGGTTTCCAAATGAGATGACTTCTTCGTAGGAATGATATGGTTGTTTATTTGGATATGAGGTGACTCATCTAATATAGCTCGAAGTCTTGTTGATTTTGAATATAGGTTGGTGGTGGATTTGGTTTGAATTTGGTTGGTGATAGTTTAGGTTGGCATCTCATACGAAGGCCCTTCTTTTACTTCCCCAACCATACTTCTAACCCTTTAATCCATACCTCAAAACTTCCCATTTGATTCGACCACGCTTCCATTCATGTTGTTCACTTGCCTGGACATATTGTCAAATAACCCTAATGTTGTTCATTGAGCTCTTTC
Source organism: Capsicum annuum (assembly GCF_002878395.1). Lineage (NCBI taxonomy): Eukaryota > Viridiplantae > Streptophyta > Magnoliopsida > Solanales > Solanaceae > Capsicum > Capsicum annuum. Next base: position 151,276,816 of record NC_061120.1, on the reverse strand, counting down.
CTCTATCGTTATAAGGAAAGTAAGACATTATAACCTATAAAACTCAACAAATGAGGCTAGTAATAATAGGATTGTAATGCCCTAAAAATGGGTTCTGAGATGTTACATGGTGCTCCAAACTATGAGTAGCCTCAAGATAACCCTGTAAGTCATCTACTAAAACTAAAGCTCATAATAAGGAAATATAAGAATATAAGCAAAGCTAAAATGCAGAATTCAATATGAGCTAAGCTGAAACTATCTAAATATAATATCTGAAAATACTAAACTCAAGAGTCTAAAAAGCCTCTACATTTAATAACTAGAGATTCGCTGGGACAAACCCCCAGCTAACTCGAATTTATTGAAAATACTGAATCATCTATACTAATAAGCTGAAAAACTGAACGACTAGGTTCCCAAACTATAAGGACTCACCAATTGTCAGGATACAGATAGAGATGCCTAAAATCACTCACGCTGCTGAAACTAAGCACCTGAACCTACATTATGAGACAATGTAGCACATAGATGTATATGTGGATCAGTACTACTAGATTGTACTAAGTATAAGAGGATAAATACATAAGTAAAACAATACCTCAACATTAGTGTAAATTTGCAAAAGAATGCAGGCTAAGTGTATATGACTCACAATAGCTTGAATAACTAAAAACTAACAATCATGATCATGAGTGATAAAACATGCTATATAAATCTAGTGAGTCATAATACTTAGTTCTAAAAGCTGCACTTGTATTCAATCTTGAAATCATATTGTCTAAGTTTAGAAAGGACTAACTTTTATATCTGTAAACTGAAAGCTGAAATCTAGTAGCTAATGACTTATATAAAACAATATTTGAATAAAATCGTAAGCCTTTACCCTTAGTTTCTAAAGATTTTCTAGTATTCTTTACTCTTTCTGTAAGCTGTTGGGAGGTTCTTCTAACCGACATACCCTATGTGTTCTATCATAGTGTCCAACGTCTAGTTCTTTTATGGAAAAATAACACATTGGAGAGAGGTGTCATACACTTTCCAAGGAGTATAACGTAATCTAAGTGATTACATCTGTATCTGTCATCCATGTTGAAATAGGAATAATCTGATAATCTGAACCTATGTTGGCTCATAGTTTTGGGGCATGTGAACATACCCAACTCAGTGCTAAATACTACTACCTTTAATCTGTATTCTCATTCTATAGAAAATCCACTGTAAACTAGATTTCATGTCTAATCTGAGGTCAAAAGATCAAATCTTTATTAAAAATTAAAAATAACTATCCATGGGATGCTTAGAGCATAGTCATTCTTGAAATATCAACATTCAAACTATGGATTAATATCACATACATCAAATTCATGTCAAATCATAATAAAGTTCATGCATAATAATAAAAGCATTGAAATTCAATTCTAAATATCGAAATTTATATCATATGCATGAAAATACAGAAATAGCGATGCAATTCATCATCTAAATCACTTGAAATCTGATAATCTTCAAATAGCAATATTTGGGTATGAACCCTAACTTGAAATTCATAGGTAATCATTCAAAATCATGTAACTTTCTAATTAAAAACTAGTTTTGGGCACAGGGATGAAAGAGTATCCTTGTTCATAATCCCACATACCTTAATTGGTGAAATTAATAAAGAAACTAGAACTTGAATTCCTATTTGTTCTTTTGAAGTTGATTTCTTTAATATCTTGAATTTTGGGTTATCTTGGATAAAGAATGGTGGAATTTGGATTTCTTGGGGATTAAGATTTGAGTTCTAGGGTTTCCTTGGAGAGTGATTTTGATGAAAATATGCATATAATGGTTAAAATAGGATTAATTATCTGTTTTTCATAGATTGGGGCTTGGGTAAATGACGAAACTGTCCTTTAAAAATTTAACTCAGAATTGGATGTCCCAATTTTGAGCCCCACAGCGATACGGTACAATCACAGTCGCTCACAGGAAAAAGGCTGAACACCATTTTGGGCTTTGACGTGACATGGTGTAATCACGCTGCATCACTGGAAAAGGATGAGTTCCATTTTGCACTCAACCGCGATGCGGTGTCTTTCTAATTAGGAATTTTGACGCGATACAGGAAAATCGCGCTGAGCTACTAGAAAGGGACGAACAGGAGCTGAAACTTCTCTGTGATGTGGGCTAACCATGGTGATCTACTAGAAATTGGACAATTTCAAATTTTTCCTTCACCGCAACATGGTGCTTATCGCGATGCCCAATTATTTTTACTAAAATCGCCACTACTTCTCAACTGAGTATCGGATTAAGGCAAAATTGGTATCCTTGGAAAGCTAATTCAATTATCTACAAATTGGTGAGTCTAGAGCTGAAAAATTCTATATCCATCAAGGGTTATACACTTTTGAAGTTAACCCTTGACACACTAGGAGATAAACTGAGCTAAGAATAGTGTGAGGTATTACAAAGGTGCACACTTCACTTGTATTGAGCCCTTACCTTACATTTTCTTCTTTTTTCACAAAATTGTTAAGGAACTAATTCAACTCAATTAAGTCATAAGGTCACCTATAGAGGCGAATGAGTTTTGTTGACTAAAAGAAAATATGACTCAAAGTCTACCAGATGGAGCCAAGAAAGTTCAGTGATTATATAAAAGTATAAAAGCTTAAAAGAATTAGCGCGATGAAATTTGGACTCAAGAGTCAATATACAAATAATTTGGATAATTATTAGTCGTAAATTAACATTAATAATTAAGGAAAGTGTTTAAGAATCAAAGAAAAGGAAACAAGAGACAGGAACCTAGGATTTATAGATGAAATTATGATTTCAGAAGTTGAGTCTGTATTTGTTGGATATATGGGAACACTTAGGGATATGTTAGCGCATATAAGGGTGCATATATTAAGGCAGAAACTCCTCATTTTATTTGAGTTGCAAGATGTGGGCGTACTTGGTGAGATGCTTGCGTATATCGCGATAACTGAATGCTGGAAAATTTTGAAAATTGTGGTCATGTGGTCCCCCTTTGTACTTCCTCAACCTAGTATATGTCACTTTTGGTAAATTCCTTTTGTACCAATAAAAACACCTTTTGAATATTCTTCTTCAATAATCTATGAAGATCATGAAGAATACTTAAACATTTAAAAATTAACCCTTAATCAAACGAGCTCTGAATTCAACAAAACTTTAACCATGAGCTTCTATCGAGCTCTAGAATCAAGGCTAAATGTTTTTAGGCTCCAATTTTCAACTAACTTCTCTCAAAAATTAAACCCACTTTCAGATTCTTCAAACTACGAAGAATAACATGAAGATGATGAACGTTCAAAATTAAACCTAGTAGAATGCAACTTTATTTGCCTCCAATTTTCTGATCCAAGTTCAATTGACTAGGAGAACAATCTCTATTACAATTAGAACACTAATTAAGATCCAATCAAAGTACACACTTCACCTTTTTCAAGTTCAATAATGGTAATATTTCTAAATAATTCTAAATTGAACAAATCTCCGACCCAAACTTCAAAAATTCCAGAGAACACTAATCAAACATTTGAAACACAAAACAAGATACGATTCAACTTTGATTTATGAATTTATTTTTTGAAATATTTAGATTTATTATTTTTTGTGATTTTCAAATTTATGAACCTAGGATTGAAATTCGTACCCTCGTAGTGACGAATCTCTAATAATGATTCTAATCTAGAAACTAGGATCAAAATGTGAAAAATAAAAAGGATATGTCGAATATTTTAATTCAATTGGATTTATGAGCAATAAAGGACTCTATATCTTCACCTCTCAATTAAATTCGACGGAACAACAATAAACCCTCAAATAAATGAATCCGTAAATGAATAACTCTATATGATTAGTTAATTAAAGAAGTTAAAGAATAATTAAGAGAATCTACCCCTAATTGCTAAATCTAAACTATTAGGAATCCACCTAATAGCACTACTAGGGACCCATCTAACTGATTTATCTACTTAGTTGGTAATTCATCCAAAACTACATGCTAATTAAAAAACTGCAAGTGTTTTATGACAAATTCATGATTCAATATAATCTACCATCAAATTAAGACTTAGATATCAATTTAAAGTTCATGTTGTACAACCAAGGCCTAAAACTAACCTTAGAAAGATAGGGTGGCGCATTAAGTAAGATTTGCATTTTAAAACTTTTGTCCATACAGTTGAACATTTGCCCTTGCATTTAACTATTTACCCACATAGATTGGACCGTAAATGCTACTGGTCAGCTTGTGGAGCTTTTGTGGTCATAGATCGCTAAATATAGGTGCACATAAGGGTGCATATCCCTCTTTCCAGCTCCAGTTTTGCACGATCTTCCCCCTCTTTATTTCTTGATCTCTCATACACTATATGTCTTTATTTGGTGTGTTTTAAGCATCTCCAACACTTCTTTCTTAATGGACATTGCTTTGAGCCCTTGGAGATCATTTGCTTTACTTCGAGTGAAAGGTCGTGATGGGTACGGATCATCCATGCTAGTAACATCAAAGCTCATCCCTTTGTTCTCCATAACATCCATCCAAAATATCACCATGACTTATGTAGTTGTGTATTAGTGTTGCATAAATTAAGCTAACCGTTCTCGTGTCACTGCCATGTCATAAAAAAAAAAAGCAACACAAAATATTTTGCTACTTAACAACCACATCAGCAAATAGGAGCATACAAATAAAGAAAAAAATGAGGTTTGGGGGGGGAGGTAATAGGACCTTCATAAAGTTTAGGTGTGTCATAGAAACTTCAAATATAGTTTCTTTTTTTTTAGAGAGGGGGGAGGGGAGGGGGTTTTACTTATGTCTTATCTCTTTATTAAATTATTTTTTTCATCTTAAAATATTTTTTACATTTCACTCTTTGAGGATCAAATTCCATAAAATTTAATCAATATTTTGAAAAAAATATCATTATACTGATAGACTCATTGTAACTAATAATATTCATATTTCATATAGTTTTGAGTATCTAATTAATTTCTAATTTTATTGAATTAGTTTAACAAAATTTATCTCCAAAAATAAGTCAAATTGTCTTGAGAAGGAAAACGATAAATTGAACAACGTTTGACGATAATTATTTTTCCCACTAATGCATATATTAGGTCTTGTTATATAGTTTATCCTTAAATCTTTAATATTTTTTTTACTTTAGTGACCTCTTACGTGCTTTTAAATATTTGTTCAAAAATTATTTTCAGGTGTAATTTTAAATTTTTTTGATTTTTAGTGACGTTATTTTCTCAAGGTGCTTGAACAAATGTAGTTACAAACGGAATCTTATAGAGAATCTAGGAAAAATTAGATTCAATCGGACGACGAATTCTTACGTGGTTCCTTCAAAGAGAAATGAAAGAATTTTTGGAGCATTTTTCCACTTATCTAAGGAATCCCTTTCTTGAAATTTGTAATTGAGAGAGAGGGCATTTTATTCTCTACCCTCTCCTCTCCAAAGGCCAAGGGGGAGACATATATTTGATTTTCAAACAATTTATGATAAAGTTCATTTGAATCATCAGAAATTATAATTGTAAATTTATTTAATAAAATAGAAAATATAAGAGATTTATTATGTGTATTTTTTTACTGTATTTTTAAAAGTCTAATATATAAACTAAGAAAATATTATCCTTTAACTTTTTGCTACTATTTTGTACTTTAATATTTTAGAAGTCCTTAAAAAATGTCAAAATGTATGTTATAAAAAACAAAGAAGTAAGAGCATGAAAATTTGTAGAAAATATCTATAAATTTATCTTTTAATGTTGTTTGGGTTTGGGCTTAGCCTGAGCGAAATAACACTCATGCGTACACACAAGAGCACACACACACTGTCTCTCTCTCTCACACACACACACAGAGCTAGCTAGGTATAAATGAAAAAAGATATCGCATATTGTTGTAAATACACCCTAATTTGGATGTTAATTACATAGATTTTAGGATAAACTTGAAATAAAGCGAGCAACTTGGATGTAGTTCAAATAGACATTAAGCACGAAACTTGCAAGTAGTTCAAGTAGATATGTTGCAAATAGTTGTAGCAGGAAACTTATAAGAACTTTCTTGAAAAGCCGTACAACACTTCCTTAAGTAAGCAACTTCCGAAAAACATTGCAAGCAAGTTCTTTTCTTCTATAAATAGACAACTAATTGAGTGACTTTGTACATCAATTTTGAAGAATAATAAATTCTCTCTCTATCCCCCACCCCGCCCCGCCCCCAAATATCTTTGGCTATATCTCTTGTCAACTTAGTATTATCATAAAATAATTTCAAATGCTTCATGTAAATATCTTGTATTTCATAACCTTTACATAATTTTAAGGAGTATGAAGATGAAATCATGTAATTTTAAGAAAAAGATGGACCTCAGTTTCTTCATTCTTTTTTGAAATAAATTTTATATATTTATAATCAACACAAATAGTTAGGCGGAAAAGCTAAATACATGTTTAAATTTAATTTAAGTTATTCTTCAAACTATTCCAATTGGTCATAATTAATTATCCATATGAACTTGACTATTTTATATATAGCCTTTATCCTCTGAATGTTGATGTAGAAAAGGGCATGGAAACACTCTTTTAAGGTATATGAAAACAACCATTGTAAGCTTTTAATATAACCTCATCTCTCGCTTGGTGCATGTTAGATGCTACTAACCTACACTTCGAAGGGTCAAGGCCGAGTGAGGAAAGTTATGACTAAGAACAATGACATACCAAAAATTATAGGCAAATCCATTAGCGACAAACAAAAGTCCAATCTAATAACTTCAAAGAGAACATGATTGCTTGATGATCAGGACACAAAAGATGAATGACCATTTCTAGTCCTATAACATAATCACACCAACCCAGCTACTCCGATAAATAAAGTCTTTGACGATGTTTTCCGTAGTAGGGGTTGCAAACACAAGTGCCAACCATAAATTGCACTTAATTTAAATGAATAGTAAATCTGGTTGAGAAGGGTAAGAGAGTAGAAGGTGTGAGTAATTAGAGTAATTGTGCCTGGGCAGGGTTATTTGATAGCAATAAGCTAGCAAAGCAAGGTATGAATCTCTTTTATATGCCTCTTTAGGGGTAATTCAATTAAATTAGAAGGATGTTGATTTAGAACATGGAGTGTGGAAATAGGATATCGTGATATATGTTATAGTAACACACCATCGATTGGGTTGTTGAATAGTTCATTGCTAGTCAATGGAATTTCATTCAAAAACCTAAAGTGTTCTTACACAATGATGGTTATTTTTCCATGAGGTTCATAAGTGTTTCTGAGAAGGAGAAGATTCTCTATAAAAGGCCTTACACTATGTTTAGTAGGCTAGTTATTATCAAACTTTAGTCCTCAAAATTCAATCTCAAAGAAGAGGTACTGCATACTATCCCATTGTGGGTGAAGCTTCATAACTTGGCTCTAAACTGCTGGACTGTGCTACTTTGAGTAAGATAGGAAGTGGGCTTAGAAATCCTTTGTATATTGATGCTTGAACTTCAAACATGGAAAGAATCTCCTATGCTAGGTTACTAATTGAAATGGATGACACTCAAAAATTGATAGAACAAGTTAAAGTTCTTGATCCATCGGGGAGGGTTTCTAAATAATTTGTGGTGTATAAGTGGCGGACTATTTACTACCATAAGTGTTGTGAACTGGATCATGTGTAAATATAAACTTTTGTAAGACCCCATAAATTTTAAACATTTTATTTTTTTACTTTCTTGTGTGCGTAGCACTGATTTTTGACTTGAATTATAATAAGAGGTGTTAAAAGGGTGTTTTAGGAAAGTTTTGGAATTATTAAAAAGGGTTTTGGGCCATTTTGGGACTCCGTGATAGTGGTGTGCCAAGCCCACTTATGCTCCGCGATAGAAGTGTGGCACGAAGGCTACCTTCTGTGATAGCAGCATACCATGCTGCTATGTATTTTTTATTCAATTTTGTTTTTTCACTTGGGGTGATAGGATCTTTGGTCCTTTACTTCTTAAACAACATAAAAACACCGAATTGACCTCTTTACCTTCAGTTATTAAGATCAAACATCTTTCTTTCCTCTTTAAATCATAAGTCAAGTAAATTCAAGGATTTTACAAGGAATTCATCATTCAGGCTCTAAGCTTTGATTTCTCTTCAAAATCTTCTATATTCCAGGCTTTTTTCACATTTCTTAACTTGAATTTTACATTATGGCATCAATTTATTTAATATTCATGTGTTTTGAATAATGGGTTTGAAATTGGGTTGAGGGTTTTTGATTGTTATTACTTGAATTACTTTTTTCATGTTTTAAATTAATGGTTTTGAGACTGAATTAGTGCATTGATATAATGGTTAGAATGAGTGATATGAGTGTCACCAAATTATTGGATTTTTGTCTTGGTAATGGCATTAACCTCAACCCACTTTATAATCTTAGTTTTGAATATGGATTTTTACACAATGTGTCTTATCTTTTGAAAACATTGCATTGCACTAAAATATAAATGGATAAATATAATTTTAGAATGACTTTGGTGGCCATGATTTTGGATTTTAAACGAAACTAGTAGTTAATGGTTATATGGATTGGTTTGACATAAAAAGAATAATTTACAAGCATATTGGTATGATGATACCAAGTTGGTAAATGCCTTAATAAATGACTCCTTGGTTAATGATTGGTTTATGTATAAATGGTTTTAATTTGGGATTAATGGAAATTATGTAGCTTATCGAGAAAGTGTAGTCCTGGGGAAACCAACACTGGAAATCATGTTTGATGGTGTTGGGGGTTTATATGGCCTGGTATCTGATGCACACAGTATATTTTGATATCTATCACCTTGGTGTCTTTAGCCTTTCCTCCAAACGTATGGCTAACTAGACTAGGGCCCTCCCAGTAGGGAGAGCTAGACCTATATAGCTTGTGGGTGCCTGGAATATAGGTACAAGCCACATAGTTCAGGCTAATATTTTAAACTATCATATTTAATGACCCTTGTATGTTTCTCAATGTTCTATATATATATGTATAGGTGTTGTATATATAGTTTTGACTATTTTTGATAAATGGACTATTTTATTCCTTTTTCTTGAGTTATATGCCAGTGCTTACCCTACTAATCGTCCCCGAATGCTGCATAATTTTATGATATAGGTTCGGAGGACTTTTATATTTTTTAGTGCAACATTAAGTGGTTTGGTACGTCAATTGATTTGCTGTGAAGTGGTGAGCCTCCATCTTTTGAAAGGCCCGATCATTTTATTGGTTTCACTATTATCTTACTTTTTTTGAATTTTTTATCATAGTCGGGGAAATGTCCCAACTTAGCTGGTATTCTATTTTAACGGCTTTCATGGATAGTATTGGGATGGTTGGTTTCTTGTTTTAACTTTTAAATTTTCATTTGAATCATTTATCATTGTTATTATTTTGGTTGGCATCCACTGTTTTGATTTATGGTGCTCTTAAGGTAAGGCTAAGGGAGTTTTCACCGGCAAATGGTGGGCTTGATATTCCCTATCATAGCTAAGATCGAGTTTGGGTCGTGAAAAACTTAGTATTAGAGCCAGGTTTAGGGTCTCTGAGCATCCATAAAGCCTTGTTGTGTAGAGTTTATTTTATGGTGTGTAGCATCCCACGCTTATAAGGGAGTCTATGAGACATTTAGGAATGTTTCCTTTCTTATGTTCTATTTCAAGCTCTATAGTCTAGTTATCATGAAACCTCTATAACTCAGCTTACTCGTATTTTAGATCATGCCTCCCCAAAGATTTGATGGTCGTAGAAACTTTGCTGGAATCTCTGTCCCACCTAGGGAAAATGTGGATGGAGTTTTCCCTGCTTATAGAGTTTTGACCCGATCTAGGGTCCCTGCCCCTGACTGTACTGCTCAACATTAGGTTCCATTGGTCCTTAGTAGTCCTCCTCGGGTTTTCTGGGCTGGTGATACTTATGCTCAGTCACCTCAGGGAGATATCTCAAATGCAGAGTTTCATCAGTCTATCCATATGCTTGCCCAACTGGTGGCATCACAGTCTAATCAATCTAACCATATTTGTCTTGTTGCTAATTCATCTGAGGTTACCTGGGTTATTTAGTTTATGAGGTTGAATCCCCCAACATTTAAAGTCTCTAAGGTTTAGGAATATCCTTAGAGGTTTATTGATGAGATAGAGAAAATCTCTAGGGTGATGCATACTACTAATTCAGAAGGTGTGGAGTTTCTTGCTTATCAATTAAAGGATATGGCTTACCAGTGGTATGATGAGTGGGAGGAGATGAGGGGTGATGATGCTAAGCTGGCGGTGTGGGATGAGTTTTTGGGCAGCTTTTTTTATCACTTCTTTCCTCAAGAGTTGAGAAAGGCAAAGGATGAAGAGTTTGTGAACTTGAAATAGGGTAAGATGAGTGTTAAAGAGTAAACACTAAAGCTCTAACAGTTGTCTGATTATGTTCCAAAGTTGGTGTTTAATATGAGGTCTAAATGAGAAAGTTTGCTTCTAGGTTGTCCCATGATTTGGTGTTGAAATGTAAGGCTTTTATATTGAATAATGATATGGACATATCCAGGTTGGTGGTTTATATATAGCAAGTAAAAATAAGAAAAAGAAACAGGTGGATATAAGAGAAAGACAGAGCAAGAAATTAAGGTATACGAAGCAAGGTGTAAAGTAGTAGAATAGTAGAAGATATGTGGGCGGTGGACTAAGAAGAAGAATTGGGGAAATTCATATTCGTCAGCTAGTGATCCTTATCCTATGTCTCCAGGTGATCGTCATTTTTAGTCTAGCAGTAGTCCTAAGGCATAGGGTGCCCAGTCTCAGGTCAGTGGAACTCAGTCAGCCCCACCCTATCCTTCTTGTCAATTTTGTGGAAAACTTCATCGTGGGTATTGTGAAGAGGAAACAAATTTTTTCTTTAATTGTGGTCATCCCAGTCATCTACGGAAAAATTTTCCTATAGCTAAAGTTTTCACTAGAGCTAATAAGGTCCCGATCACCACTTCTTTGGCTCCTTCATCTAAAGATGCTACATCAAGTACCGACAATGTCCAAAATTATCTCCATGCACTTGCTACTCGTCAGGAATCTAAGGCACCCTCAGACGTTGTCACTGGTATGTTACAACTCTTCTCCCGTGATGTTTATTATTTGCTTAATCTAGGTTCTACCTTGTATTGTGTGACCCCTTATATGGATGTACACTTTGGTTTTGGTCCTAAAAATATTTTTGACCCTTTTTCTATTTCTTCTCTTGTGGGTGCGTCTATTGTGGCTAGAAAAATCTATAAGCATTGTGTGGTATCCACTCATCATAGAGAGATATTAGTGGATTTGATAAAACTTGATATGGTGGATTTTGATGTAATTTTGGAAATGGATTGGCTCTATTCATGCTATGCTTCTCTATATTGTAGGACCCGAAAGGTCACATTTTGTTTTCTTAATGAACTAGTACTAGAATAGGAGAGTTCTCTAGTTCAAAAAGAGAGGTTTATCTCTTATCTTAGAGCTTAGAAATTGATTTCCAAAGGGTGTCTGTATAATCTTGTTCGGGTTAAGGACTCTCACTCTGAGAGTCCCTCTTTGCAATTTGTCCCCATGGTTAATGAATTTCTAAAGTTTTTCCTTATGATCTTTCTTTAATTCACACAAATAGGGAAATACATTTTGGTATTGGTCTTCTGTCGGATACCTATCCTATTTCCTTTCTTTCTTATAGGATGGCTCCATCTGAACTGAAGGAACTAAAGAAGTAGTTAAAGGATCTTCTTTATAAGGGTTTCATCCATCCTAGTGTTTACCTGTAGGGTGCCCTTGTACTCTTCATGCGAAAAAAATATAGGTCTCTTCGGATGTTTATAGACTATAATCGGTTAAATAAGGTTACAGTGAAGAATAAGTATCCCCTTCCTAGGATTGATGACCTCTTGCATCTGCTTTATGGCGCTAGATGTTTCTCAAAAAATTTTATCTCCATTCGGGCTATCATCAGTTGAAAATTAGGGAGGTTAATATTCCGAAGACTATTGTATAGACCTGGTATGGCCATTATGAGTTTTTCGTTATGTCATTTGGGTTGATTAATGCTCCAGTTGCTGCCATGGATCTTATGAATATGTTGTTCAGATAATTTTTGGATTTGTTTGTTATAACATTCATTGATGACATCTTGGTATACTCTAAGAGTGAGGAGGATCACACCAATCACCTCTGAATTAGGTTGCAAACTTATAAGGACCAGAAATTTTATGCAAGGTTTTGTAAGTTTGAATTTTTGCTAAGTGTTGTGACTTTTCTCAAGCATGTTGTTTCTAGTGAAGGAATCAAGGTGGATCCGCAGAAAGTTGATGTAGCTAAAAAGCGACCTAGACCCATAACTCCAACTAACATTAGGAGCTTCTTGGGCTTGGTTGGGTACAATAGGAGGTTTGTGGAGAATTTCTAATCCATTGTTTCCCTGCTGACAAAATTAACTCAGAAAAAGGTTAAGTTTTATGGTCTGATGCTTCTGGAGGTAGTTTTGAAAATTTGAAGGATAAGTTGACTTCTGCGCTAGTTTTGACTTTTCCCAATGGTACAGATGAGTTTATTGTGTATTGTGATGCATCTCGTATGGTACTGGGTTGTGTGTTGATGCAGTATGGTAAGATTGTAACCTATGCTTCTAGGAGCTTAAGGTTCATGAGAGGAATTACTCGACTCACGATCTAGCGTTGGTGGTTGTGTTTTTTTCTTTGAATATTTGACGCCATTATTTGTATGGGGTGCATGTGGACATTTATTTAGACCATAAGTTCTTGTAATATGTGTTTATGCAAAAAAATTAAATCTCAGATAAAGGAGGTGGCTTGATTTTCTTAAGGATTACGATATAATCTTGCACTACCATCCAGGTAAAGCTAATGTTGTTGCTGATGCTCTTAGTATGTTATCCATAGGGAGTCTGTACCACGTTGAAGAAAAGAAAAGAGGATTAGTGAAGGATATTCACAGGTTAGTTAACTTGGGAGTTCATATTTTGGACTCTGAGGATGGAACAGTGATCGTTCAAGAAGTAGTTAAATCAACTCTTGGCGTTGAGGTCAAGGAGAAGTAGGTTTTAGACCCCATACTCATGCAAATTAAAGATGATGTGGGTCAGCAAAAGGTTATGGCTTTCAATATTGGGAGAGATGGCATCTTGAGATATCAAGGAACATTATGTGTTCCTGGTATAGATAGTCTGTGGGAAAGAATTTTGATCAAAGCTTATGAGTCCAGATATACAGTTCAGTCGGGTTCGACCAAAATGTATCATCACTTTAAAGAGATCCACTGGTGGAATAATATGAAGAGAGATGTGGCAAATTTTGTTGCTAAGTGTATGGTCTCTATTAGCAAGTCAAGGTTGAATGTTTGAGTCTTGTTGGAATATCCCAAGAGATAGAATTGCATATGCCGAAGTGGGATATGATTAATATAGATTTCATTACAGCTCTTCTGCAGTCTCATAATCAGTATGATTCTATTTGGGTCATTATAGATAGAATGACCAAGTCTGCTCACGTCTTGCCTATAAGGACTAACTACTCAGGAGAGAATTGTACCAAACTGTTCATTCTGGAGATAGTTAAGCTGCGTAAAGCATCGGTCCCATCATTTTAGATCGAGGTATGCAGTTCTCCTCTCATTTTTGGCATTCTTTTCAGAAAGGTTTGGTACTCAGGTGAACCTTAGCACCTCTTTACACCCTCGAATAGATGGATAAGAGGAATATATTATTCAGACTTTGAGGGATATGGTAAGGGCCTGTGTGATTAATTTTAAAAGGTGGTTGGGTTGACCATTTGCCTCTTATTGAGTTCGCTTATAATAATAGTTATCATTTCAGCATCCAAATGGCCTATTTTGAGGCCTTTTATAGTAAAAGGTGCAGGTCCCCTATTAGTTGGTTTAAGGTTGGTGAAAAGATTGTTTGGTTCTAACTTAGTTTATCAAGCCATAGAGAAAGTGAAGGTGACTAGAGAAAGACTTAAGACAGCTCAAAGTCACCAAAAGTCTTATGCGGATGTGAGGCGAAGAGAGCTAGAGTCTAAAGTAAGTGATTGGGTATTCTTGAAGGGTTTTCCTATAAAAGGAGTCGTGAGATTTGGGAAGAGGGTGAATATCAGTCCCCTTTACATTAGTCCATATTAGATTGTAAAGAGAACTGGGAAAGCCACTTATGAATTATACTTACTAGAAAATTTGGCCTCGGTTCATCCCGTTTTCCATGTTTTTATGTTGAAGAAGTGTGTGGGTGACCCTTCTTTGATAGTGCTAGTTAAGGATAGTGTTAAGGATTCATTATCTTATGAGGAAGTCCCAGCTGAAATATTGGATAGGCAAGTTCATAGGTTGAGGACAACGGATAAAGCTTATGTGAAGGTTCTTTGGAGAAATCAAAAGGTGGAAGAGGCTACATGGAAATCTGAAGAAGATATGAGAGTCAAATACCCATTCTTGTTCCCCGTGTTGGATGAAAGTGCTTAAGCAATGAGTTTCATTTCCCTCTTGTTGCATTTTGAGTTAGTCCCTTGATTCTATTGTGTGATTTCTATTATCTTGCTAAGAATATCCTAACTTTTCATTCAGAGATGAATGATCCAAAAGGGGGGATAATGTAAGACCCCGTAAAATTTCAATTATTATTTTTGTCACGACCCAATTTCTCGGGTCATGATGGCACTTACTATAACCCACTAGTAGGCAAGAAAAACTCGTAGTTGGGATAGTAACAGACTACCCAACCAAATAAAGGAAAGAATACAGAATAGATGTAATAAAAGATCAAATACATAATACAGTCCCTAAATCCTAGTGGTATCAGTACAAGAGCTTCTACATAACAAGAATCCAAAGTGAAGTGCAAATGAATATACTGGTACAACTTATCTCCAAATACAACATAGAGACTAGTCTAGTACATAAGAGGGAGGTAATTAATACTCCTAACATCATGAGACCATACTAAGTCTCTGAACTATGGCTGCTATGTACGACGCACACATTAATGATGATAATCCCTATTATGATCTGTAGGCTGCAGAAGTGTAGTATGAGTACCCAACATGTGGTACTCAGTAGGAAACTACTGACTAAACTCCAAAGATAAAGTAGATATGCATAACATATAAATAGAATGGAAAACTACACTCGAATGTCCAGCAACTTCAAAAGACAACCAATGAGATAACAAGGATAAACTATCCTAATCATGTCCAAGAGACTAACATAGTAAGGCTCAGGAAATAATAAGAATGCACTATCTTATTCCATCCATACTTAGAGATCTCAATGCCATACCATATATCACTGGCCAATATATAAAGTAAGAGTAGAAGAAAGATATATTTAAGTATACAAAGCCAAGAAATGCATATACAATCTGAATAAATGGAAGTAAGGGATATACGATAATACCATAACTACATATAGCTAAGTAATCATATGATATATATATATATATCACTAGGTCTACTCGAAGTACAACCTAAATCATCAGACTAGCTATTTAAGACCTCTTAACCATAGTAGAAGCTAGTCTTAAAATACTAAGGGTTCTAGTCCATATATCAAATCATCATAGGAGCATGCATAATAATGTAATTATAAGATAGAAGAGTACAGAATCATACCTCGAATATCGATACCGAATCAATGATCAAACTATTGTAAACTAGCCATAAAAATTGTCATAACAATGTCGATAACAATGCAATTAAACGGCTAGTTCAGACAATCAAATACCCAGCTAATCCTATCACATGCCCCCACCGCCATAGTCTCAGAAGGTTCAATCAACATATAACACACAACAAGGCATAGTTATCACCCATACCTATGCAACCCCTCCCCTCTATATGGGTTGATTGATATAGGCGTATACTGGTGATAGGTAATGCACATACAAGAATGAATGCAAAATATATAATCAATTTCATAATGTCATCATCATAACCATCTCTATAATATCTTTCATCATCATAACCATCATCATCATAATCATCCTTCGACCTTGCTGGGTATATAGTTTCCATACATAGGCCTATCAGGACTCGAACCAGTAGATGTAACTATAGGTACATCAATATAATCATCATTCGGCCTTGTCAGGTATCAATATCATCATCACAATATCCTCCGTCCTTGTCGAGTATCAATATATCATCATCACAATATCCTTCAGCCTAACGAGTATCAATATATCATCATCACAATATCCTCTGACTTGTCTAGAATCAATATATCATCGCAATGTCCTCTGACCTTGTTGGGTATCAATATATCATCATCATAATATCCTCTAGCCTTGACGGGACCAGTATATCATCATAATATCCTTCAGCCTTGTCGGGTATCAACATCATCACAATATCATCTGGCCTTGCCAGATATATAATCAGTATCATCATAATCATCAACACATATATATAATAATAATACTAAAATCTGTCATCGGGTTTTACCCAGAATCTATATCATCAATACAATATCTTCCTCTATCCAAAACTGAAGAGATGTACATATAGAGATAATAGGTATACGGACTCAAGACATGGCTAAAAAGAGTGTAAATCCGTAAATTATTACCCGAAGTGAACTTCGAGACTAAATCATTATAAGAGTGGAGAAAGGGGTCAAAATCTCTCATGATCGAGGTAACTAGTAGTATCAAGTCATTGATCAAAATTTGTCTCGATCAAGTATTTAAAACATCATTATTAATCTCTTTTATATATAGGTTATTCATTAAGACAGACATTTATTATTATGAAGAAATTTGTTCTCAAGGTAGAAAGTGGGTTTTAACCCTTATTTAGTAACAACAATAATAAGTTATAATCCAATCGAAATCACTTCAAACATCGATGCAACGATCATGAATGTACCGAATCTATGCATGCCATCACCAGTATTCAAACAATGGAACCATAAGCATTAATATATCAATAAACTACAATTACATCCTTTACAAGAATAAACATGTCCCGAATGGTCAACTCATATGATAACACAGCCTTGGGCCCAATAATATGTTTGGAATAATTACAACATCATACTTATGGCCTTCGACCCACATACATATCTGGAACCCATATCAATAATTATGTTTATAAATCATCTCATATCTATAAGCCATAGTGTATTCACGAGGCATAACATCTCTATAAGACATAAAGCATATCTATAATCATCACACATATAGTAGGAATATCACATCTAGGAGGTATAATATATCAACAAGTATCCCACATCTAGGAGGTATAACACCAATAAGGCATCTCACATCTATAAGGTATAATATATCAACAAACATCTCATGTCTAGGAGGCATAATATCAAGAAGTCTCTTATATCTAGGAGGAAAAATATGAATAAACATATCATGTTCAGGAGGTATACCATCAATAAAGCATTTTATGTCTATAGGCCATATATTATTTCTATGTCTATGCCTATGTAATCAAGTATGTCGGTAGACCATGTCATAAATCAATTCTGAAATACCATAACATAGCTATAAGACTTAAGTCATAATCTAGGGTAAGTCATCATAATTTATCAATTTACAAAGTAACCTTATTCTAAAGGCTCAATAGTCTCAACTATTCCAACATCCTCAACTAAGTCCACAAGGAATAACACAAGTCTTAGCCTAAGGTGGGCCGGAAAAACCCACTTCTAATCCTCAAATTCCATGTTTAGGAAATTAATACCCCAACTAAGCTAAGGTATCTAGTTAAATTTCTAGATGTCAAGTAAGCCATAACCAATCCTAATATAGGAATTTACGTCTAAAATCATGGGCATTTATGTCAACACTACCTAAATTACAGTTTCAAGATCACTAAAATAGTCCAACTAAGATTAATCATACTTCCTACACTAAAACCACATACCACAACTAGCATCATATCATATCCATTCTACCCATAATCAATCTTAATATTTACATTCACATGCAATATATAACACGCATTATCTTATGAAAAAGAGTAGATAGTAGCCTACTTTGAAGCCGAACTGCAAATCCTTCAATTGTTTACCAAATGCTCAACTTCATTTCAAAATTTCAAAACTCCATCACACTATCAAAATCATAACCTACTCATCAATACGAGAATAACGATACCTATATTACACCATTGTGCTTCAGATTAAAAAATGACACCAAATACCTCAAGTGGGTCCCACTTATGGAAATTATATTTTTGAGGTCAACCCAATATTCATACATGATCAAGAAATAATAACCCTCAAAAATGGGTGAAAACCAAGCTAATGTAGGGCTAAAATCAAGCCCTAAAGCTATTTGGAGTTTAGGGTTAAGAACCAAGAAATGGAGGAAATCTTACCTTAAATCTGAAGATATAATAAATATTAATCAAGCTTCCAAGTCACCCTCAAGACTCAACTTAAGGTTAGCACACTATTTTAGGGTTTTTGGCTCTCAATAATGAGTGAGAAACGACCAAACCGCGGCCTGAGGAGTCTTTTTATACCCATGTCAGGTGTTCAGGTATGGTAATCGCATAACTTGGTGTACAATCACAGTACCTAGCTATAGGAAAAGGTATGGCGATTGCCATACTCCTTGGTGAGATTGTACTACTTGCTATCAACACAGCTGACAACTGAAAATTAAAACAAAATCCAAGTTTTTACCAATGCCTTGGGATTTATTCGAAATTCAATATATGCAAATTACATATGTAACCATACTAAATTTGACATTCTATACACAATGATGAAGTCATATTTTCTATTCGAGGTCATTTCGATCAAAATAGGTTCCACACCAATATTTTTAATTTTTTAACTTTTCGACCAATAGGTCGAAATGAGCTCGGGTGCATCAAGGACCCAAACCAAAGATATACCTAGCCTAAAATTAATATTATGGAGCTGCTGGCATAGTCAAAATTTGTATATAAGATTATTTTACTGAATTTTTCATCGGATGGTCATTTGAAACCAAGGAAGACTTCTAAACAAGGAATTGACTCTAAAAAAACAAACAAACTACACGGTAACCAAACTGTTAGTCTCATCAAGTCATAAATGACTTGGGGAGGCTATGAAAAAACTCTAACAGTGAAAAATAAGCAGAAATAGGAAAAATAATCTGAAGGGCCATTACAATTTTTTACCCTTCCATGTGCGTAACGTTGATTTTTTACTTGAATTAAATAAGGGATGTTAAAAGGATGGTTTGGAAAAAATTCAAAAAAATTTATAGGGGTTTAGGGTCATTTTGAGATCCTGAGGTAGTGAGAGTTCGTGATAGTAATGTGTTACGCCACTTATGCTCCGTGGTAGGAGCGTAGCATGGAGGCTACCCTCCGTGATAGCAGTGTGCCATGCTGCTATGCATTTTTCATTCAGTTTTGTTTTTTTCACTTTTGGTGAGGGGAATTTTGGTCCTTTACCCCTTAAACGACATAAAAACACCAAATTGACCCCTTTTCCTCTTTAACTCTTAAGTCAAAAAAAATCAAGGGTTTTACTAGAAATTCATCATTCAAGCTCTAAACTTCAATTTCTCTTCACATTCTTCTATATTTCAAGCATGTTTCTCATTCCTTAACTTGAATTTTACATTGTGGCATCAATTTATTGAATATTCATGTGTTTTCAATGATGGATTCAAAATTGGGTTGAGGTTTATTGGTTTTTATTTCTTGAATTGCTTTTTTCATGTTTTAAATGTCTTATTCATGCTTTAAAATGATGATTTTGGGACTGAATTGGTTCATTGATATAATGGCTGAAATGGGTATTATGGGTTTCACCAAATTGATGGATTTTTGTCTTGATAATGGCATAAACTTCAACCCACTTTATAATCATGGTTCTGACTATGGATTTTTACACAATGTGACTTGTCTTTTGAAAACATTACATTGCATTAAAATATAAATGGATAAATATGGGTTCGGAATGCCATTGGTGGCCACGGTTTTGGATTTTAAATGGAACTTGGGAGTCTAATGGTTATATAGATTGGTTTGGCATACAACATTTTGAAAAGTGACAACGTTCAACCAGAATTCACATTTCGAAAATTTGGCATATAACTGATACTCTTTTAGGGTCTGCAATACTATGCAGAGGTGATCGGCATGATACACCTCACTCTTAAAGTACACCAGGATATCATCTATGAACACAATGACGAACAAATCCAAAAACTGATGAAAGACTCTATTCATCAACTCCATGAATGCCGTCGAGGCATTAGTCAACCCAAAATACATAACCAGCAACTCAAAATGTCCATATCGAGTATGGAAGGCAGTCTTAGGAATATCCGCCTCCTTAATCTTTAACTGATGATACCTGGATCAAAGATTGATCTTGGAGGAAAACTTAGCACCCTGAAGCTGATCAAACAAATCATTTATCCTCGAAAGAGGGTACTTATTCATTACTGTCACCTTATTCAATTATCGGTAATCAATACACATACGAAGGAAACTATCCTTACGAATAAACAATACCGGTGCACCAATGGAGACACACTAGGACAAATGAAACCCTTATCTAAAAGACCCTTTAATTACTTTTTTAAGCTTCTTTAACTCATCTGGAGCCATTCTAGACGGGGGAATAGAGATAGGATGAGTGTACGAAATAAGGTCAAACCCAAAATCAATCTCTCTATTGGGAGGGATACCAGGAAGGTCATCATGTCTAACTCAGAAAATTCATTCACCACTAGGACAAAATATAAAGAAAGACCCTCCGAGTTAGAATCTTTAACCAAGATCAGATGGTAGAGACACCCCATGGAGATTAATCTACAGGCTCTAAGATATGATATGAACCTTTCTTTGGGTACTAGAGAACCATTAGATAACTGGCTTATTCAAGAATTTAAAGATGACCTTATAGGTCTGACAATCTAAAGAGACATAGAACGAGTGCAATCAATCCATCCCCAATATGACATCAAAATCAACCATGTCTAATTCAAAAAGATCCTCAAAAGTCTCCTAACCACCCATAAAAACAACACAATCCCTATAGACTTTCTTGGCAGCCACAGAATTACCCACCGGGGTAGAAATAGAAAAAGGGTCTGAAATACACTCGAGACTGAAACCAAAATGCACAACCACAAATGAGGTCACATAAAAAATAATGGACCTCGAATCAATTAAATAGTGCTCATCATAGGAAAAGAGTTTCAACATACCATTAATGACATCGGGCGATGCCTCAGACTCCTGATGAGTAGTGAGAGCATAGAGTCGATGAAGAGGCAACTAGAACCTTGTTTGCCCTAAAATCAACCCTAGCAATGGATAATTTCTAATCATGTACCCTGGATGACCACAGTTGAAGCACTTGTACCTTTCCTTATCACAAAACTCTAATGAAATCACCACAAAATCTACAGGGAAGATATAATGAAGCTGATTGGGCCCCACTAGCCTGAGATTGGGCACCCTATGCCCTATAATTGTTGCCACCCTAAAAATTTTTATCATAAGATGGCTTTACGTAGGTAGAGCTAGCCGTTGATTAAGGCCCAAAATTGCCCCGCTTATTTTTAGACCACTTTCCACCATCTCTGCCACTTTACCGTTAACCTCCACACTTCTAAAAATATCTAAACCTCTTGATCTGATTTTCCCCTATCTCCGTCTGCTTTTTCTTATCTTTCTTAACCCACTGCATATACATAGTCGGCCTGGAGATATCCATGTCTTTGTTTGCAGCCTTACTTTCCAAAATAAGGTCTTAAGACAACCCGAAAGTAAACTTTCTCATCCTAGCCCTCATCCTAGAAATCAACTCTGGAGCATACCGATATAGTTAGTGGAAGTTCAAGGTATACTTCTTGACTGACATCTTGCCTTGCTTCAGGTTAACAAACTCCTCCGCCTTCACCTCCCTCAACTCTTGAAGAAAGAAGCTGTCTAGGAAAGCATTGAAAAAATCATCCATCGGTCTGAATACGCATTGCCACCCCTTAACTAGTCTCATTCCTCGTACTACGGGTATGTCATATCTTTTAATTGATAGGCGGTGAACTCCATGACCTCCACATTAGTGGCACGCATTACATGGAAGATCTTTTCCATATCATCAAGGAAACTTTGAGGATCCTTCTTGACCTTAACTCTAGTAAAGGTTGGAGGGTTCAACCTCTTAACTGACTAACCCTTGTGGCCTCAGAAGATGGAGTAACAGAAGTACCACATTCAAACTGAGAAGCTACCAATTGAGCAAATATATGAATAGACTGATGAAACTCAGCATTCGCTACACCTGGGGAGCTCGAGAAGGACTGGAGGAGATCGATAGAACTCCAAAAGAACAATCAGGAACTAGACCCCTAGCCCAATTTTGGACCCCATAAGTAGGACGTGTCCCTTCAATGTTGTCCTTGGGTGGGACAGAGAAGTTTCCATAAGCTTATGATCATTTGGGAGGCATGATCTGAAAAGAAAATAAGAGGAAATTAGAGAAGATTTTAAGACCTTAAACTTTACAACTCAAAAATAGAACACAAGAAATAGAATCATTCCAAAATGACTTGTAACCTCTCCCTTATGAGTGTGGCATGCTACACACCCTTAAAATAGACTTTACTAGACACGTCTTTGTGGACACCCAACTGACCATGAACCTAGGGCTCTAATATCAATCTGACATAATCCGTACCAGGGCTTAGTCATGTTGGGTATCTTAAGTCCAACCAGGATTAGAGACCAGCCCCAATACTCAAACTGTTAACCTCCATACACCCCATGTCGGATGAATCCCGAACATATAACAAGATAAGATAACTTCAAATTAAGGATATGATCAAAACCGAAAGCCATAACCATTTAACCATCCAATACCAATCCTAATGCCAATACCAATACTAATGTTAAGACTAATACCGATACTGCCCATGCCCGTAGTAGTCAAACAAAGCCTCTAACCAAATTAAAAGATATCCAGTTGGGACATGCCCCCGACCATAGCCAAAACCAAAACTAAAGAAATAAAAATGACATAAAGATTTCCATTACATGAAATGGGATCTTTCAGAGTATGGAAGCTCGCCACTTTAGTATGACTCAAAAATTGTCCCCGAATCGCCAAGTCACTAAGCAGAAAGAGTAAAAGTATGATCGGCTCCTGCATTATGTGGGGATACAGCACTCGAAAGCAGCTAGCAGGGTGAACGCTAGCATGTAACTCAGGGATAAAGATAAAGTAATGCATTAATTTAAAACCAAATCAAATAACCATATGCAATGACATACATACATATATATTATGTCGGGATAGCGAACAAAGTTTAGCATGCATTTAAAACTTTAACCTAGATCATGTATCTTAACCTTCATAAATCCACCCACGGGTTATATAGGTTCAGTGTTACCCCTTGAATGGGTCCCAGTATATGTAACCACACGAACCGTAGATATCATAAATGAACGAGGATTTATGTGTACCCTTTGGCCTCCATGATACATATATACAAGTATAGACTTGAGGGATTCTTATGTACCCCACAAGCATCTGGTAACCAAGACCAACCCTCATGTTGACAAACATGAGTTTTCAGTGTCCGTCCTTCGGACTCACACCTTCACGGCTAGATATCATAACCCCCATTATCTCCCAGTTAAAATATTTAACAAAAAATCAAATCACCAATTTCAGGAGTCAATTATTAAGGTAAGTGATATCATCATACCAACTATAGCTTGCAAGCAATGACATTAATCCCAGACTTAGGGGATTCCCGTGTATCCCGTAGACTCCATTATTAAAATCACTTGAGGGATTCCTTCGTACCCCATAAGGTTTTCAAAACCAGCCTTAACTATTTAACAATTTATACCATGCATTAGTTTCAAGAAATAAGTCAAACCAAACACTTTGGGGACTCCATTGTACCCCTAATTCAAATTCCCACCTTTCTCATAACTACTAACCAATTTTACAATGCAGCGTTAGGGTCTTAACCACTTCAAAGTCACAAGTTTGGAGAAAGCTACCATTATCAAATTCCACCACCATATCCATGCACCCACATGTTCAAAACCATATTTAAAACATAGAAAACCATAATTAAACCATGGGAAAACATTATTCAACCATAAGCATTCAAAACCCCCAACCTTTATTTCAAAACCATAACAACACCATGAAATCCATAAATTAAAACATATGCTTTAAGTAAAATAATAATGAGGGAGGAGTGACATGCCTTATACACCAGGAAGTACGAAGAGAAACCACCCTTGAAAGCTTTATTGATTAACTTGATAAAACCCTAGATTTTGCTTGAACAGAGAGTTTGAGAGAGAATTTGAGAGTGTTTTATTAGGAATGATGTGTTCATAAAGCCCCAAATAATGTTTTAAGTCACGGTATCAAAGGAACTTAAAGTAGAAAATATCCAGAATACCCTCAGCTTAAAAGTTGTAGAATGGCATCTTTAGTTACGATTCAACCCATTGACTCATCACCACATCATACAACTAGTAGCCTTGAGTCGTATCCTAAACAATGAGTTGGACACCCATACTCCTTATGACTCCATGATCCCACTCGTGACCTAATAATATGACTCATATGGTCTAGTCATATCCCAGACAGAACCCAAGGGATTAGACACTGAACAATATACAACTCAACCCTACCACTTATAACCTATCCTCACAGCTCTTAGTGATCCACTCATACTCAAAGCCAAGTCAATACACTAAGTTACTGATTTGGGTAAGGTTTGTCCTAACAACTCGTCACCACCCTTAACAACTCATACTATCAAGTCGTAACCAAGATAGAAAACTCAACCACCATCCACTGAAAACCTTACTACTAGGGTCATCTGACCCGTAACCACACCATACGACTCGTATGGTAAGTCGTTACTAGGACAATGAGCTTAAAGCTCAAGAATTTCTAAGGCCAAAAATCCATGGTGTTTTAATATGTTTGAAATCCAAAAGAAAACAAATAAAAAATGTATTTAACAAACAATTAACCAAAAAAAAGAACACTAAGAATAGAAAAAAATTAAAAAATATAATATAAAAGAAACATAAAAAGGTACTAGAAAAGGAAACTATTTTTTTAAAGAAAATAGAACAACTCCTTAATTATAGAGATTTTGTTTTTAAATAATAAGAGGTTGTGGAAAGACTAATTTATTAGGTTTGAATCAAGGTATATAAATTAGTTTCATCTTTAATATTTTTTATATTCAGAATATTTTAATAATTTAATAAGGTTATGTTAATATGGTAAAAAAAATTGATTATAATTGATATAATTAAATTTTGACTAAATATTAGCAAAATATATTTTTATGTTGTATATTTACGTAAGCAACAACTCTATTGTAAGTCTCAAAAAAAATAGCAAAATAATAATGATAAATGGACAGAAATGGTCCATCCGGACAAATAAATTCCATCAATGTAACCCTCCAATTCATATTCAATATGGTAGCCATTTGGCTCGTTGTTGCTGGCTTCCTCTTTCTTTCTTTTTTCACTACTTTTTTCTTTTCCTTTTAATGTTGCTATTTTTTTTTGACGAAGTTAATCTTCTAATTTGTTAAAAATCAAATACAATTTTGTAGTTCTCTTATTTTTTTTAATTCTATCAGAAAACAATCACATGAAATTTTATAGTTTTTTTTAAGCAAACAAATAGAAATTTGTAAATGTAGTAATTGATAGTGTTTTTTATCAATCAAATGCAAAGGTGTATTTTTATTTATTATAGCATAAAAGCAGGATCTTGTTAGGCGCGGGTAAGTTACGGCGCCTGCCAGACTAGCTTCTAAATATCGAATTAAGTCATAGTCGGAATACCGAACCAAAGAACCAACCAAAATATAAAAGAATTTTTGAATAGCTTAATGACTGTATGGAAGAATTAATCTTTTTACCTAAACAAGGGGTCTGTCAGATATTTAATATACTTATGTTGAACTCATTTGTCTAGAAGTTCTGACTGTGCAAAAAGTCACCCTTTTTCTTCATCTTTACGGGCTAAAGAGGCACAGCTTACTAAACAGAGTCACTAAGACAAAGCCAACATAAGCCTTATTAAACTCGACTGTACCACTATTTCGAAACCAAGTCAAGAAACTACAGAATATTTCTTTCATATTTAGATAGAATCTTGATCTTTCATAGTTACTAGGCAAGAGAAGTTAGATCTCTGGCATAGATATGAAAGGTTTTTAGCCGGACATAATCACAGCTAGAAGGGAAGAAGAAGTATTAAAAGTATGTCAGACTAAAAGAAATAAGTACCTTAACAGTGGCCGGGTGCAAGGCCGGAGTAGTTGTTAATCAGCGGCTATCAGCCTTTTATTCAAACCTTGAAATAATTTACAAAAGAAGAGAGAAGGGGAATTTTTAGGCATAGAGAGAGAAAGAGAGAAAATAAAATTTATAACTTATGCCTCCCTAACAAATGAGGCAACTATATATAAAGAGAAAAGCATCTGCGCACAGTACTATGGGTCCCACATCTGGGTTCCTGTGCATAGTGTTTTTACTATTTAAACAGTAGAATGGCCCCATATATGGGTCCTATACATAAGAGATAAGATAAAAATAAAGTATCTAATAATTCTTTTGGTCACATCTTGTCTTTTCTTTTCAACCGGTAGAGTAGTGCCTCTATTTTTTTGATTTCTTCTTCGTTCAGAATATTTTCTGGATGAAGTAGCTAGGAATCTTGAATATCTTCTGCTTCCGATGCTTCGTCACTTGTAAGACTTTTCATAGAAGTATCCGATTGTTGTTCAACTATTTTCATTAAATTTCTTTGGACTTCTTCTAAATATTGCTCAATTATTTCTATCTATCTCCTTTATGTATAGAAATTCTTCTAGAAATATAACTGAGATTTTTATCTTCAATGATTTTCTTTTGTGGAGTGGTAGAGTATTCGAGGATTTTTCTATTAATGGATTCGATCAATTCTCGTCCATGTGGTAATTTAGTAAAGGGATCTTTTCTTGTCAGTTTTTCCCAAAAATTATTATAGAATACCCTATAGAGCCCGGGTATTTGTTCTTTAGTGTAATCAAATTTAATACTCCATTTATGTATCCATGGAATGGAGAACTCTATAAAGAAATACATCTGGTCACTTTTATCCAAATTGCAGACATGGTTTGAATGGTATAAATCCATTAAAACGGGGATACCTTTATCTATTTTTTGTAGAGATACAGGTATTCTTCTGGCAAAATTTTAACTGTAGGGCCATGAGATGACCACCACTGAATAAACCAATTAGGAATTGGATCTTCAAATACTTTTGAACAGATCTTTAAAAACCAAGTATGCTTATGTTTAATATTGTTGTAGTATAGAGTCTAAGTAAAGGCCTTAATATAGTCCTAATATGTAAAGGAAATTTTTTATCCTTTCATCATCATGGCCTTTTCTGACATGGAAGTAGTTCCCCAGTCTTCTATTGAAATGAGTTTTTTAATAACAATCTTGGAATATCCATGCACATCTGGGGTTGACTCACCCATTTAGTGATGTTCCAATTCAATACTTCCAGTGGATAATAATATTGATTCATAGAATGCTCTTGTCTTATAGGATTCTCCTGCAAAATAAATGTTAGCTAGTAAATATTTTTGGAGGAGTTTCCAGGGATCATTTTGTTTGCATAGTCGAGAATTTTCTACGAAAACTATTAGCTCTTGATTTTCAAGTTTTTCATATTGTTGCCTTTCTGTAGAGTTTTCTTTAGTAACTGAAGCAAACGAATCAGCTTGCTTTGCAGATATAAAAGATTGTAGTTGCTCATGTAAAGGATAATCCTCTGGAATATCTTCTAGATGGATCGAGGTACTTCTATGCTGAGTTTTTAATCCTTTGAAGAAGATTCTGCAATATGCGGAATCCTTGCATTTATTAGGCTCATATTTTCCCTTTGTAAAACTGGAAAATTAGATGAATATGAAGTATATGATGATGATGACGGGGAGTTCTTCCCCCTGAAGAGGAGTATCTTCCTCTATGGCTTCTTTCTCTGCCTCGACCTCTGGCTATTTGCCAGAGTGGATCCGTATCCATACCACGTATAAAATTAGTCATATAAATCAATATCACACCAATCAAATTCATCACGGATATCTGCAAAATTAGAAAGAAATAAATCTTCTTCTATCATATCATGGATGATTTTTTCTAATATAATAAAATGAATATCTTCATTTAGATGAATGTATTTGATAATCGTAATTATCATTTTTTTAGAAATAAAGTATGTATAAAAATTTATTTAATTATTTAAATATTCTCTGGACAAGAAATCAGGTAAAGAATTTCCACTCCCTTTCTTGAATTGTATTTCAAAATCAAAAGGGGCTAATTGAGCTTGCCACCTTGAAAAGATTAACTTGGAAGAATCATGTTTAAAATCTTTATCAAACATATATTTAACTGATTGAGCATCAGTCCTAAATATAAAATTTTGATTATATAAAGCATCTTGGAATTTTAAAATACATTTAACAATAGCCAATATTTGGTGAGCCACAGTAGCGTATTTTTTCTGACTTTCAGACCATTTTCCAAAATGAAACCTAATGAGACATTTAATATTATTATGGGGATTTACTTGTTTAAGTATTCCACCATAACCAACATTCAAAGCATCAGTCTCAACTATTTTTAACCAGGCAGGATTAGCTAAGGTTAAACAAGGTAAAGACTCGACACATTTTTTAATCGTTTTACCATATTAATGTGAATATCAATCCAAGGTCCTTTGTAATCCTTCTTCAGTCTATCATATAAAGGGGATAAATCATGAGACAAATTTTTATAAAAAGGAAAATGTAATTAAGACTGCCTAAAAACCTTTACAATTGAGTTTTATCAGTTATAACATCAGGAAATTTTTTAGCAAAGTCCAAGACCCTTTGTATGGGTTCGATTCTTCCTTGGCAAATATTGTGTCCTAAAAATCGAATATCAGTTTGAAATAAGCACATTTTTGGTTTAGAAATGACCAAACCATTTTGTAACAAAATTTTCTTGAATATATTCAGATGTTTGAAGTGCAATTCTAATGTTTTTGAGAATACAAGAATATCATCAATAGACACAATTATAAAATCCATATATGGATTGAATATATCATTCATGATTTTTTAAAATTCAGAAGGTGCATTTTTTAGATCAAATGGCATCACATTCCACTCATATTGTCCAAAAGGAACATTAAAAGTAGTTCTATATGTGTGCTCTTGAGAAATATGAATATGTCAATAACCAAATTTTAAATCAAATTTTGAAAATATATTAGCATTATATAATCTGGATAAGAAATTCTTTTTATTAGGTATTGGATACCTAATCCATTTCAAAACTTTATTAAGAGGCTTGTAATTAATTACAAGTCTAGGCATACCACATTCTTTTTCAGCAGCATTATTAACATATAATGCAGTACACGACTAAGGGTATTTTGAAGGTTTTATAAGACCCTTTAGTAAGAGATTATCAATCTCCTTTTTACAGAATTCAACCAACTCTGTGTTCATTTGGTAGGGTCAAGATTTGGTTGGGATTTTATCTTCGCTGAAATTATCTTCATAAGGCAGAGTAACAATATGCTCTTTGCGAGTTCAAAAAATATTGGGGTGATCAGCAAAAATATCAATAATTAATTTATTAGAAATTATTTTTATTTTTTCCTAAATTTTTACAGAATTCATTGTATTATGAATATTCATACTCATCATTTCAA
Source organism: Capsicum annuum (assembly GCF_002878395.1). Lineage (NCBI taxonomy): Eukaryota > Viridiplantae > Streptophyta > Magnoliopsida > Solanales > Solanaceae > Capsicum > Capsicum annuum. The sequence continues at coordinate 151,247,031 of NC_061120.1, read as the reverse complement.
GCTGTAATAAATTTACCTGTTAATGCTTCATGTCAATGAAAGCATTTATGTCCCTTGTTACTGGATCGATAATAAAAGGATAGGAAATTTCTTGGTTTTTATAAGTAGCCTTGAAACCATTCGCATCAATATGCGTGTAAGGATAAATAGCATTTATAAAAGGTGTTCCTAGAATAATAAGAGGATATAACTGATTTTTAACTAAGAAGAAGAAATGTGGAATGCAAATCTTATTTCTACAAATATGTTCATGAGGTAACTTATAATTAATATCAAGAGAATGACCAGATGCAAATTTGACTATATGCGTGATTTTATGAAAATATCTGGTTGAAATTAATCCTTCTTGAATGCAACTAATATCCACACCACTATCAATCATGGGCACATTAGTTACAAAAAATTCATTATCAATTAGAATAGTACAATTTATATACCATTTATGGGTCGTAAATATTTGCATCATACCCAAAAAATAATCATTCTCTACATCAAGATTAGAAATAATATCATTGTTAGAATTTTTAGAATTTTCCACAATATTTTCTTTCCCTTTAGAACTAGAGACAATATCATTTTGAGAAATATCTTTTTCAATCTTTGAAATTCTATGATCTGAAATCATTTGATTTTGTTTCAATTAAATAATTTCTTTCTTTAAATTTTCAACTTCTATTTTCAAATCATTAAAAGACGTATCTTTACCAGGTGTTTGACTAATGGTAAGATGTCTATTTACTTCGGTTAGAGAATAAGGCATAATATCAATAATAGAATCAGTATTTTTCTTAACGTGTTTATTATCAACAGACTTAGAGGTACCGGTTTGAGAAGAAGTAAGATCAATAATTTTTTGTCGAAGCTTTTCAGCAGTAATTTCCTTTAATAATTTGAGAGCACTATCAGCAGTGATAGTTTGATATTTAAATCTAAATCTTCAAATTGGGATTGCAATTTATAGAAAGTATCATCACAATCGCAGGCATTATTATTACAATCAGTGCAAACATTAGTATAGGGTTTTTCGTCGACATGATTTTCATTATCAGTTAAATCAAATAATTCAACCTCAGTGTCGGAAGCAGATTTATTTTCATAATCAGATTCAGAACCTAAAGTATATAACAAACCATAAACTTTAATATGAACTTCATCAGAAATTCCTAAGGACTTGAGTTTTTAAAGTTACAATTTGAAGCAATATGACCAAATTGACCGCAATTGTAACACTTGATTTTTGATAAGTTTCTCTTAGACCTATTTTTCGTAAATCTAGTAGACTTACGATGGGTTTTCCTAGCGTCACGCTCTTCTTTGGATCTGTGTCTAGATTTTCTCTTTATCCTATAGGGCTTATCAGGGTCATTAGTTCTAACAACAACATATCTATGGCTCTTTTTCTTAAAAGTAGAAACAGTATTTTCCATACCAAATTGTCCATAAAAATCACCTAATTGGGTTTTTTCTTTAACCCTATCTAGCTTAATTTGTCTAGACAATTTCAACTCATTACAAAGGTTGAGACCTTCTTGAGTACAGGCTGCAATAAGCTGACCATAAGTAAAATCTGTCCAAACGATTACACCATATTGTCCCTTAATTGATTTTTTAACCCTTTCTGCAAAAAGAGGTGGAAGTCCATCTATGAATTTAGTCTTCCAATGTTCTAGCCTAGATTCGGGTAGATCCATAACTCTACTAATAAAAGTATCTTTGTACCATCTGAATTCTCCTAGATAATTGTCTTTCTGATAATCCATCTAAATTCCATTCATAGATATGATCTCCACTATATGATGTGTTTGTCAAGGACCACTCTCTTATCTCTATCAGAACATCTTGAGGAGTTGGTCTTGGATAATAAGCAATTTGCATATGGGGAACATCAAAATATTTTTCCCCGGTTGTTTTCTTACCAAACCTCTAAGTTTAATTCCGAGTGAATTTCAGCACCTACGTCCATAATTGGAGTAGACTCAAGATTATCAGCAAAAGTATTTGATAGATCTATGGGTTTTATGTTTAAACTAGAAAATTTCTTTTCAAGTAATTGTTCAAGTTGTTCTAAATCAGAGGGTTTTCCAAATCTTTGAATATCAGGAGGTCTTTGAATATGAGGCTTAGCTGTCAAATCTTCTGTTTTGCTTTTCGATGTGGAAGCAATATCGGACGACCTTTGACTATCGCTTAGCTTCTTAATCAAAGTTGTCATAGTATCGAGTTTTTTATCAAGAGAAGAAATATGTTCTCCAAGAATTTTCACATACAGACTCAAATAATTATTTTGAGCAATTAAACTATTTATTTCAGAAATAGTGATTTTTCCAACTTCATTATCAACAAATTTTTGAAAAGCAGAAAAAGTTATACCAGTATTATTCGGTAAAATAAAAGATGATTGAGGAGGGTAAATAGCCTGAGTTGTAGTACCATTTGAATTTCTGTGTGATCTTTCAATAATTCTTACATATAAAGGCAAGTAAGCAGATATAAACCATGGCACAAAATAAATAATTTGATTATTTAATGCACACATTTCATAAAATTCTTCAGAAATACTTTTCATTTCTCACTAAAAAATTCCTTTTTAATATAATTTCTTGCCTGTGAACCAGGACTAAAATCAATAAGGTCTGAAATCATGATTTAACAAGAATCAAACTTCATTTCAGAGGGAGTGGGATTATCCCTATCTGGGACATTATCATTATCTTGAACTATATTTGTTTTAGGATTGATTTTAAATTTTTCAATACTTCTAAGTGGAGTATGCAAATATGTAGAACTTAAAGTATGTGATGATGTAGCACGGTTTCTAGCTGGACCATATACTGGTTCAACTAGAGAGATGTGATGTATAGCAGGCAACATTCTAGGCATAGAAAAAGAATTTCTATTATAACGGTAGAATTAACATTAAATTGAAGACAAATTCTTCCATCAGTATTTTGAGTTACATGAGTTAACTCTGAGTTTGTCACAATATATACATATAGTTGTATAATTTCTATACACATCATATACAACCTTTGACTGCAATAATAATTTAAATACATGTTCTATACAATAATTATACAGTTTCTATATGCATCTTATACATACATATATACATATACATACACACACACACACACACACATACATATATATATACAATTTTTATACACATCCTATATAGTTTCTATAAATATATCTTATATATGTACATGTTCTATACAATAATTATATAATTTCTATATAATTGTATATTTTTTTAAATAAAGCTAATTGTTTAGCCCCAAGAAGTTGGAGCAAAAAGAAAAAGCAAAATAAAGGGCCTGAATGACCCACTTGTGGAATGGCCACAATATGTATTTGCTTGAGAAATATGCTACTCTTGTCTAATGTTTCAAACATGAGGTATTAATTTTAGAAAAGACCGGCCCATATCCTTTTCCCAATAATCAAATGGAAGTAAAAATTTCCTCACCAACAAGCAACAGTTGTCCAAGATTATCTTCCTTATGAACTTCATTCCATGTGAACAAGATAAATACCAATTGATTTATTGGGTTCATAATTATTTTGGTGAATGGACAGGATCAACCATCCTAAATAAGAGTCTCGGATTTGAGTTCAGAGTATGAAAAAAATCTTGTTAGAAAGTTCTCTCCTCCTTAAATTAGTTTTACTAATACGAATCTGAATTGAACAAGCTTCAATATAAGTACAGAATATCAGGTGAAAAATAAAAAAATAACAAAAAGACAAATAGATCACAACATGTCGCTTCAATAATGGTTTGGTAATTGAAAATAGTGCAATTTAATGGGATATAACAAATTGTTTATTTTTCATTGCATAAAACTTAAAGTATTGATTTAAGGTACAAAACTGGTTTAGTCAATTAGTTATCACACAAAAATACAAGTGTCACACCCCTTATTCGCTCGAGGGTCTGAAGGCGAAGGGTTTTTCCAATTAAAGTGATGGTTTTGAGTAGAGATTATTTTAATTACATAGTCACCACTTGAAATTGAGTTATGGTGTTCCAAGTCACCTTTTTAGATCCCTAATAAAAAGGAAATGACTCTTTATTATGGTCTGCGAAAACAGAAGACCAGGTAAGAAATTCTGTTGACAGAAAGAAGGTGTGAGGCACTCCTCAAGTTCTGTGGTTCTAGCACGATCGCTTTTATTGACTTATCTTGACTTAAACTATTTTGATAAATTATATTAAGGCCTAAAATTGCTCATTTTTATTATACCAAAAATAGCTATCTACATCTCTTATATTAAGTAAATTGATAAAAAATAATTTTTAAAGTTATTCGTCAAGGTGCATTATTGCATCCTTGAATTTTAAAAACGTCTTGGAAAGATGTGTATGTTGCATTCTTAATTGAGACAAATGTTTTAAAAAGTATCAAAAATTTACTTAACGTTAAAAAAATATTGATTTATCTTTTATAAACTCGTAATAATTTAACTATTCGAAATGCTACTTAATTTTAATAATATTCCCGAATAATATTTAATTAAGGAAATTAAGTTATTTCAAAAAAATAAATATCAATTATTAACGATGAATAAACAAAATAAATAAATAGAATACAATATATATATATATATATATATAATCAGCCACATCTATTTTTAAACAAAAAATTATTTCAAAAATGGGTTCAGTGATTTGACAAAGCCGGATCAGATCTTGTGTCATCTAACGTCATATTTTCACTGACTGGGAAAGCAGGTGGTGCATGGAGTTAATGTTGGTGTTCGACACTGGGAAAGGGGAAAGGATGAACGACAACAGCATGGAAAGGGGAAAAGGGGGCGGTGGTGTTAATGGGTTTCGTGTGAGTTGATTCGCCAAAAAAAAAGAGAAGGAAAAAGAGGTTGTGCGGTTTGGGATTTTCCAGAGAGCAGCGACGGGGAATAGCTATCAAAATACCGGCAGTGACGGATGGTTGGGAGCACCGGCATCGGCTAGCAGGGCCGCTTGGTTCGTGGCACGATTGAAGGCTTGACAGCGAAGCGCCGAGCTATCGAAACCGACCAAATTTGAAAGTTGCTATTCTGGAGGGGAATGAGAGAGGTGGCGCCGGCAATTTTTCGCCATTATCCGGCAATGTTCCGACGAGAACTTGCCGGAACAGTTTTTCTTTTCGTTTGTTTCTATTTTTTTCTCGTTTTCCAATCACATTCTTTTTTAATCATTTTCTCTCGATCTTACTGGTTTCTATCATTCATTGTGTATGCCATGAATTTTTTAAAGTGTGTGTATGTTGTTGGTAAAAAAAATGAAAAGGGGAGGAGCATGTGGATGTTTTACAATGGGTATGTGAACATCTGTGTGTGTGAATTTTGTAGAACAGTTTATGTGTGTACAGTGTATGTCTGCATATGCATTTTAACTTTTCCTTTTCATTTTTTAATTTTAACAAGACAGTATTTAACACATAATGTTCAAATTCTTGATATATTATAATAAAAGTTTCACGTAATCAAATATGCATACTAAATAATGTATTAAAATTATTAACATAAATTTGAACATGCTTTGGTTCATTATAAAATTTTATACAATAAATGACACAAAGTAGAATAGGAACTTTTCGATGAACTAAAGCAGAATACTCGAATATCGCCACCAGAAAACTTGAATGAAAACTCTAACTTCAAATCTTGAACTCTAAAATGTTTTTTTATGATTTTCTGTCTCTTTTTGTTTGATATTTTTCTTTTACTTTCTGAGGTTTTTCTTCTGGTTCTGTGTGATACAGTGTAAAATAATGTGTAAAAGTACGAACTCTTTTTCTTGGGATGGGGAAGTTCCTTTAATATTGGGAATTGAAATTAAGGGGAACAGTTACTTATCAGATGAGGAGATTTAAATTTTAAAATTATTTTTTTAATTATAGATAATAATAAAATAATAATAATAAATAAATAAATAAAAATAAATGAATAAATAGTAAAATAATAATAATAACCAATTAATTATATATTTTAGAAATTTATAAAAGTTTTCTTTTTTGAATTTTTGTAGTAAAAATAAAAATAAAATAAAATATACCAAAATTAAATTTATTTATTTATTTTTAACTAAAAATTTATTAAAAATAAAATAAAAATTAACATAATATCAGACCAAATATAGATATTTAATATCAAAAAATAGGTTAAAATTCGGGGAGGATCAAAAATTACATGTCTGTATTTTTTTCCTCTTTGTGTGGAATCTCGAAGAGTTTTCATAAAAACAAATAGACAAGATATGATTTTTGACCCTCCGATTATTCGAAAGGTAAAATAAAAATAAAATAAAATATGTGATTGATTCCTGGTTTTGGACCTCCTTTCTATCCCAGGTTATAAGAGAATCACGTCACATGTAGTTCAAAGGTAACATAGTAAGAGAATAAGTTTGAGATCGAGTGAGGTTCCGTCGAGTTTTCGGTTCACGACTTCTGCTTTTTACATCTAAATGAGTAACAAAAAATTGAAAATGATAAATACAAATGAAAGATCCAATTTCTAGAATCTTGATTCGAATCTTCATGACTTGAACTTGAAAATTCACCCTATTCTTCAGGCAAGCTCCTGACTTGCTATTTCTTTTTTTTTCTTCACCCTATTTTTCAAGAGGGCTCCTGGCTTGCTTTTTCTTCACCCTGTTACTCAGGAGGGCTCCTGGGCTTACTTTTCTTTACCCTGTTCTTCAGGCGGGCTCCTGGACTTACTTTTTCTTTATCCTGTTCTTCAGCCGGGCTCCTCCTGGTCTTACTTTTCTTCACCCTGTTTTTCAGGCGGGCTCTTGGACTTACTTTTTTTCACCCTGTTCTTCAGTCGGTCTCCTGGACTTTCTTTTCTTTACCCTGTTCTTCAGGCGGGCTCCTAGACTTACTATTTCTTCACTCTGTTCTTCAGGCGGGCTCCTGGACTTACTTTTCTTCACCCTGTTCTTCAGGCGGGCTCCTAGGCTCAAAGTAAATAGTGAAACAAAAAAATAACATTTCATTTTGTAGGAAGGTCCTGAACATACAATAAATTCTCATTCTTCAGGAAGGTCCTGGGCATAAAATAAATTTCCATACAACACACATAAAATATTTTCCCCAGTTTATACTGGAAAAATTTGTGTGTGTCATCGAATCTTCATGTTTTGAAAAATATAGTGAAAGGATAAATCAAATTCTAGAATGGCTTTGGTAATAACATCTTGCTACGAATAAAATTTACCATAACCGAGATCCAACATCGTGTGATGTAACCATGCTTCTTGCGTTGACCGAAGTGTAAAATTACATCCTTTATTTGAAAACTTTAATGTGAAAAAAACATCCCTTCTCTATTTCAAACAAAGAAAAATTGTGAGTTTTAAAATATGTGGTTGGTTTGTGGCATTCAGCTTTTGAGGTGACTGCTTTTGCACTTGCCATGCTCAACTCCTTTCAAATTCTTGATAAATATTTATTGACTTGTTGTATTTCTTACCCTGAATTCTGACTAGTGAAACTCTTGTTCGAATCATATCTCTCTTGTATGATTCCTCTGAGTTCAACTTCTAACACATCTTTTATCTTTCTACGAGTCCAAAACTGTCAGATCACAATAATTCTGAGTACCTTACTTTACTTTGAAATGTTGTCTTTGTGCGTTGACCCTTTGTCTTGCTTTGTACCATTAAAGGAGTTGGTATCAAGTTTGGAGTACTTTCTTACTTGACTTTACATGAATTTGACTCAAAAATACACAAAAGATGACAATAATTTTTTGTTTGACAATAAGGACACAAAAAATCAAAAATCAAAATAAAACAAAAAGAAAAAAAAAAGACAACAAGCATCTCTTTTTCAAAACAAAAGAAAAATGTATATGGGTATGGAAGTTGATTCCAATGATTATGACATGTATTTTGAATTACATAACCAAATCTACCTATACTAATCATTATCAACTTTTGCCCTTTTATTGAATATGAAACTGAGTCACTGTTGAATTTGTGCACTCTAAATTACAATTCTCCTTCAGCTTGTGGCACCTCAATGGGTTTTTGCCAACGAGCCTATCTTATTTTCATTTCTTTCTTAACTCACCATCGCCTTATGGTTCCCTTTGGGGTTTTCACCCATAAAACTCTCTTATTTTATTATTCTCACAACTTACTATCGCCTTATGGTGCCCAAGAGGGTTTTCACCAATAAGACTCTCTCATTTTTATTTTCATTATTTTATTTTAAGAAAAATAACACCTAAAATATGAAATATCATGCACCCATAAGATTTTAAGCCTTGAAATTCTCAAAGATTGATCTGAAAGTCTTTCTTTGGTTGTAACTTGGTTTTTGAAAAGGGTTAGAAAGAAAGGGCGGCATGTGGCTCAAAAATTTACATAACATTGGGTGAAGCATACAACTTTTGGAATCGACTCTTTAAAGGAAATAAACTTTTCCCGAGTTTTTTTTCATCTTGGGTAACTTGAATTTTCTTTTGGTTGGACCGAACCCCATAGTAGGGCTACCTACGTATCTTGTCATAGTAAGAATTAGGTCAAATGTAGTTTAGGAAAGTCATTACTTTGCTCGATTTTGATTGATTTGATTTTCTTTAATCATCATAATTTCTCGCCGGAGGGGTTTATTGCACAAAAAGGCCGGGGCGCAGGCTCCCGAAGAGAGAAGCCCAACGAATGTCAGATGCAAAGCCCCGTACCTCATTAAGATCATATTGGCATACTCTCCCAAAAAAGAAAGAGCAGACCCCATTGAAGATGAGAGTGAGGTACAACAAGGCCATTTCTGTCCACCGCCCTTCTCACGGAGCCATACGTGGACGTTACCGCTCATACAGCTCCCAGCCAGCAAGCAGTTAGCCTTCCTCTACAAGGAATGGAAGTGTGGATGAATCGACATCAAATATAGGATTGTTGTTGTACACGAGGACTCTTTGAACGACTTTGGTACTATCTCATCCGCTGCTCTAGCTAATTGTCCCCCCCTTTCCAAGTGTGATTTCTATCTTATGGGGCTTCCTCTTTCCCTTTAAAATAAAAAAAAACGGTGAAGTCCATCCTAAAGTTCCAAATCTACATCCAACAATCATCTTTTTTTTTTGAACTTTTGACTTTAATTGATTCCAAAAGAGGGTTATAAAAGAAAAATCAAATCAAAGCTCAAAAGGGGTAAGCAAGGGTTGATTTAATATTTGGATAGTAGAACAACATGCCTTCATCATTTCAATCTTTTAAAAATACAAGTACAAAATATACATAACATAACTGTACATGAATATCATACATAATATCTCTTAACTGCATCAGTATTGACTGATATTTCTTCTATTTTGCTTTCTACACCAGTTAGATATAATGCACCATTAGGTAACACTTTCTTCACCATGAACGGTCCTTGCCAATTAGGAAAAAAATTGTCTTTGGCTTCAATCTGATGGGGGGGGATGCATCTTTGTACTAACTAACCAGCTTCAAAATTTTTGTAATGCACCTTTCAGTTATATGCTCATGTCATTCTCTTCTGGTATAGTTTTTCATGACATACTAACGTCAATCTTTTTTCATCACGCAAGCTTAATTGCTCCAATAGAATCTTGACCCATTGATCATCATAAATTTTAACTTTCATATCTATTCGAAGACATGGAATCTCAATTTCTGTAGGTATAACTGCTTCAGTTTCGTACACCAGCAAGTAAGGAGTTGGACCAATTGAAGTCTGAACTATAGTACAATAACCCAACAAAGAAAAAGATAACTTTTTATGTCATTATCGAGAACCCTGAACCATCTTGCGAAGTATTTTCTTTAGGTTCTTATTAGCAGCTTTTACAGCGTCGTTCGCCTTCAGGCGATAAGGATTTGAATTTTGATGCATAATCTTAAATTGTTGGCACACTTCTTGCTTCAAATGACTATTGAGATTTGTAGCATTATCTGTTATAATTATCTTTGGATTGTCGAACTGGCAAATGATGTTGGAGTGAACAAAATCAACCACCTCTTTCTTAGTCACTGACTTAAAAGTCACTGTTTCTACCCATTTTGTAAAATAATCAATGGCTACCAAGATGAACCTATGTCCATTTGAGGCCTTCGGTTCAATTGGTCCAATTACATCTCTTCCCTAAGAAACAAAAGGCCATAGAGCAGTCATTGTAGCAACTTAGATAGAGGGGAATGTATCAAATCCCCATGTACCTAGCATTCATGACATTTACGAACAAAATGGATGGAGTATCGCTCCATGGTGAGCAAATAGTAACCTGCTCAAAGTATTTTCTTTTTCAAAACATATCCATTCATATGCAGTTTACAAATCCCAGAATGTACTTCAGTCATGATTTTTTAAGCTTCTTTAGCATCTACACACCTCAAAAGTCCCAAATCTGGAGTCCTCTTAAACAAGATTCCCCCACGAGCCAATCATTGAATGGCTCTTTTTTTAGTTACCATCCTCATGTATGGAACCACGACTCACCATCAAATTCTTCCTCAACACCATTGCAATATGTATGTTGATCACGAATCTATATATGCAAGGGGTTAATATGAGTCTTGTTGGGATGTTAAAGCATCAAAGATAAGGTCGCCAAAGCATCAGCAATCTTATTATAAGCTCTGGGAATGTGTTTGAACTTTACTGATACAAATCATTAACAAAGGTTTTGCAAACAACCTTGATTAGTAGGAGTTTTGAATCACGAGTCTCCCAATCTCCTTAGATCTAGTGCATTAATAAATCAGACTCTCCTAACACCAATAGTTATTAGATTCCCATGTCAATAGATAACCTCAAATCTCGAATGTAAGCTTCATATTTGTAACGCCCCAATTATCTGAACCGAAATGCTTCACGATGCTCATGACCCCGAAGGACCACAAGCTAAACCAGGACTAATGTCTGTACCTGTACACTGCATAATATGAAATAAAAATATGGAAACATGCACTGAGAGGCTGTAAGGTTCAATACTGAACATAACTGAATAATAACAATAACGTCTAACATAGAGTGGTATCTCGATACCAAAACAAAACTAAAATACTAAAGTCTAAAAAATAATAGTCTACATCTAGTCTGAAAGCCTCTACTGTCTGAATAATATGAATAAGGAGTTGATGGTACATGTCCCCAACTAACTCCAATTAATAACTAATCAATGAAATAGTGGAGAAATAATCATGTCCTCGAAGGATGAGGACTCACTTCTATTCTGACTGCTGAGACTGGAATCTACTGCTGATCTAGAACTCATGTCTCTGAACCTATGGTGTAACATAAAAAAAAAGAACCATAGCACAAATGCATTAGTACAAAATAATATACTGAGTATACGTGTGAGGTTGGCTGAATACATGGGTTTTACATGCATGAATGATAAAAATTAACAAACTAATATGAACGTGAGAGTGCACACATGAATACATAGTAACTAAGATCGTGAGAACATTATAACTGAATCTATATACTGATGACATAAATTTACTAATACCTAGCATGATTGATACTGGAGTTTCGATAATTGAAATAACTGATAACATAAGTGACTGTGTTTGACAGTCCTAAATCTGATGTAACTATCTGAGTTCCATACTGTGACTGAGTTGACTGTATCTGACAGTCCTAAAATTTGAAGAACTATCTGAGTTCTTTTACTGAGACTGATACTAAAACTGTGGGAATAGTTATTTAACCGACATGCCCCAAATACGCTAGAACAGCTGAGCTGGGGTCCAATCTGTGCCTTGATTGGAAGGGTATCAATATCGCGCCACTGGTAAGGATAACTGTGGGTACCGTTATCTGACAGTGTGCCCAAAAAAATGGTAGGGCCCTCATCTAACAGTACTTATCCACCTCATCAACCCCCATCTGAAAGTGTTGATGTCTCAATCTATGCTGGCTACATAGTTCTGGAACACAAGGATGACTACTAAGAATCACACCCTCATCTGACAGTGTGTGTTCCCATTATTGGGTTCACTCGATGCTAATTTCTACTCCCATCTGAAGAGACTGAACATGATTGACTAATTGTACATAGACTGATTTTACTGGATTTCATCGACTGATAGAATACTATTGATATCTGATAACTGACTGAGTTCATGAGATTAATGATCTTACTGAGTACTGAGTTCATGAGATTTCTTGAGTCACATGACTGACTGACTTTTATGGAATATGGCCTGACTGAGAGTATCGTGAAAATGTGATATGGCTCTAGGAACACAGCTATATTTTTTGGGTACAAGTATCCCCAGGACTTGATAGAAGAAAACTGACAATACATGACATTCTTGAATACATGACCAACGTCAACAATTCATAATACTTCTTGATCATAGAAATAGAGTTCATAATTCATAATGCCATAAATAAGAGATTTCATGCTTCACATGGTTATCATAGTCTTGATCATGGAAGGGAATGCATATAACATGTACATACTTGCATGATTTCAATATCATGAACGTTGTATAACACAACAGTCAATACACAACAAGAGCATGGAAATTGTGTTGCATCATAAGGGTTAGCATGGACTTGTCATTTAGATACTATTGAGTCATAAGAAATATGATTCTATCATTCTAGGCATTTTATTAAACACCTTACATGCACACTTTATAACATAGCTGAAATCATCAATTTAAGAATCTAAAACTACCCAAACTCATAGGTTTTCAATCAACAAACTCACATACTTCATGGAAAGTCATCAAGACACCATCTTGAAACATAAATAACAACTAACAACATGAACATGATCAAATCACAATAAGCAAATCTCAATAGGTTATTTAAAACATGATTCTTGGACTCCATGAATGAAAGGGATCTGTGGATGAACACTACGCATACCTTAGTTCATGATTTCATGAAGATTGATGGATAGATTCTTGAAATTTGACGATGAATTCCCTTGGAATTGAACCTTCTATGAAAATCCTAGGGCATATTCTTGAGAGTTTTTTTTAGAGTAATTGAGTATAAGTTGCTGAAGTATGGCCAAATATCGTGTTATAAGGCTTATATAAGGTGGAAAAATTGACCCTTTTAACCCTAGGACACGCCTTTAATTTCTAAGAAAATTTCACGATTTTCATCCTTGGCGCGATGCGCCACTATCGCGCTAAGTCACTGGAAAATGACAAATAGGAATTTGCACGGTGGCGCGACGGGGAGCTATCATGTTGCCACCTTGTCTGTGACCTGGAAGTTTGCCTCGATGCGTCACTATCACGAAGAAACACTTGAAACTAAGAATTGCCATTTGAGCTATCTCCACGACGCACTGGAGGCTCAGGTGATACAGTGTCTCACTAAAAAGGCTCTAACTCTTCGTCCAGGTGTCGGATTTAAGCGAATTATATATCGATGGAAAGATTATTCAATTTCCCACGTGATAGAAAGTGAAAATTATGGAAATACCATGTGTATAATAATAAATTCTTATTTCAAAGAAAGTTCTAACATCCTTGAGATGATTTTCAAACTAAGAAAAAAAATAGTTATTACAATTCTTCCATTTCGCTGGTATAGTAGAATCAAAGTTGGACGGTTACATGATAATATTATCCTGATTCAGAAATAAAAACGTATCCTATCCCTACTCCTTTTACGTTAGAAGTTCTATCGAAGAACAACTTCAACCCTGAGTGGCAATCATTAGAAATAATTTCATCGACACATAATACTTTTTCATTCGGAAAGTAAGTCTTCAATGGCTTATACTCCTCATCAACTGGATTTTCAGCCAAATGATCCACTAAGGCTTGAGCTTTCATTGCAGTTCGTGTCACATAGATAATATCAAACTCTGTGAATAGCATCTGCTATTTCACGAGTCTGCCTGTGGGCATAGGCTTCTTCGAAGCCTTTCAAGGAATTTCCTTAGATCTTTGACATGGTTAGAGTGCTCTTTTGATTTAATGATCACGTTATCTACTTAAACTTTAATCTCTTTGTGCATCATGTCATGAAACATTATGGTCATTGCCCTCATGTAAGTTTCTCCAACATTCTTTAGTCCGAATAGCATAACTCGATAACAATATATCCCCCATGACGTGATAAATGATGTATTTTCCGCATCTTTTGGATCTATAATGATCTGGTAATACCCCACATAATAATCCACAAAAGACGTAAGATCATATTTGGAATAATTATCCAATAAAATATGAATATTGGGAAGTGAAAATCATCTTTTGGACTTGCTTTATTTAGATCATGATAATCAAAACACATCCGAACTTTGTCATCCTTTTTTGGAACTGGGACAATATTTGCCAACCAAATAGGATATTGGGTCACTCAAATGACTTTAGCCTCAAGCTACTTCTTGATTTCCTCCTTGATTTTTACACTTACTGCGGTTTTAAGCTTCCTTAACTTATGCTTGATAGGAGGGAAAGTAGGATCAATTGGCAACTTATGAACTACCAAATCAGTGCTCAAACCGGACATATCATCATAAGACCACGCAAAGATATCTTTGTACTCAAGCAAAGATTCAATTATAGCTTTCTTTTGTTGTGGTCGATCATGTACACTTATCTTAGTCTCCCTTATATTTTCATGATCCCTTAAATTGATCACCTCAGTTTCATCCAAATTAGGATTTGACTTATTGTCAAACTGTTCAAAATCTTTGCTTATTTCCTCAAATACTTTCTCTTCATCATATTCAACCTCTTTATTTATTATTTCATAATTAGATTGGGTTTTAAAATCTGGTTGATAATTCTTCATGTATTTTATATGATTAGAATCGGCATTGAAAGAACTGTATAATAGAAAATAAATAAGTAAATATTATACACAAAATAAAACAAAGAAAATTTATTTTTCATTAAAAAGAAAGATAGATAAAGTTTTAACCTAAAATACTAAGGTAAAAATCTGAATTACAACCCTAGAACAATTCAAATTGCAGAAAGACAAACAAACAAACTACTAAGACTCCTTCATAGTAGGGAGAGGAGTGGTCTCTCAATTGTTAAGCTTGACATCTTAGCCACTGGTTTTCATATCAGCATGACTAGAACTTTCAACACTGTCCAACACATTTCCTTTAACAAATAAGTTCTGGATCCCCATACTTAATTCATTGCTTCCCATGTATTGTGCATTACCATATGTTGGTGAAGGATTTTGTATGACATTCGTAGTGTCAATGTTTTGCACTACAATCAATTTTTATTGAATCATACTTTCTATTTGTCTTTTCAAAGCACGATAATTCTCAATACTATGAGCTTGAATATCAAAATGATATGAACATCATACATGAGGATCAAAATTTCTTAAATGTGGAGTAGGAGTACACTTAAGGAGAGGGGTGATTATGCCTGACTCTCTCAATCTCTAGAATAAACTAGCATATGACTCCTCAATTGGTGTAGAGCTATCCTTTGACTTTCTCCTTTTTGCAAACTCTGGCCTCGATTGAAACTTATGCTTGGAAGTTCCTTGATAAATATGTGGGGGTTGAGGATGATGTTGAGGAACCGGTGCATACCATTGTGGATAAGAAAATGGATGAGCATAAAACTAAGCATTGTTCAAAGGATACTAAGGAGGTGGCATGAAATATCTTGGATTTTTCAAAGAGGAACCTTGTTGCAGGTGAGCATGTGGATTTGATGTGCAAGCTCGGGATTAAAATTGACAATATTGTTGAGTTAGACCTCTTGAGCTCTGTTTTGCCCCTGTAACAACAATAGGTACGTTTTCTTTTTTCTTCCCTTTATTCCCTCTCAACTAATGGCAATATCATCCCAAATGTTTTATAGAATCCTCATACTCATTATGTTCCTTAAATTTTGATATCTCAAGTCTTGGGGGAAGAAGGTTTACACTTGAAGACATGCCCCAGTCTTTATATGTAACATCTTTATAATTCACAATTCCCTGAGAATTTTTCATTACTTTTTCTATGCTCTTTATTTTCCCAGTCATTTTCTCTTACTTTTTGCCATGTCAGACTTCTTAGTAAGAAATTTTGGTGGTCCAATTGACATAGATGTAAGATTAGCAGTATAATAGTGATCATCAAGAGTGTTGAACATCGACTCACTAGAAGATTGGGGAAGCACAATCTCCAGACCAAAAGCCAAGATGGAAACTTCAGTAGAGGGTTGAGAAACAGAAGCAGAGACTATAGGTGGTGCTATCTATATGGTAGATTTATACTGAAGAGCTAGAGAATGAGTGATGGAAACATTGGTATGCTTTTGGCTTCGAGTAGATTCTGAGGCATGTTGTGACGCATAACCAACAATAGAAAACTAACTTTGTAATTTTGTTGAAAAACACAAGGTATTTGTTGGGTCAATAGTGAAAAATAAGGAGGAGGCAGCCCACTGGCCTAAGCTCGATACATTTCCATTATTTGTTTCCTCAAACTCACAATCTCTTTCTTTAAAATCTCATTTTCTTAACTCTTTATCTGATCTATAATGTCACTCTCTATATTTTTGCTAGATATGACTCTCTTCCATGGACTTGATGTAATATGGAGGACCAGTCAAAATGCCACAAACCAACCACCTTAAACTAACTGCAATGAATTAACAAAGGTGTTAGAATGCAACATTTTTCAAAAACTCTTTTCTTTTAACTTCTTTTTGAAAAGATCACCGAACCCTAGAAGGGCGCCTACGTATCTCATTAAGATGAGAATCAAGTATGCGTAGTTCTTGAAATATATGTCGTACAAAATTCAGCCTCAAGACCCCTAAAGGTTCAGGGCTGTTAAGATTTATATATATATTTTTTATTTTGTCCAAACTTAGTCTCATGATCCCTAAAGATTCAAGGCTATTGATATATATAGAGAGAGAGAGGGAGAGTGAGAGAAAGAGTAAGAGAGAGAGAGTGAGAGAGAGAGAGAGAGAGACAGATAAAAATTGACCTTGAGTATAAGAAAAATAATTATGAAATTAATCATACTTTCAAAATATTTTCCAAATAAATCTATGAATAATGTTTCAAAATCCAAGGTCGTACCACGAAAAGAGTTTCCTACGTATCCCGCTAAAGAGTGAGAATCAGACCCTCGTAGTTCATAAGGACCATAAAAAATAATATATATATATATATATATATATTTTAATTTCTTTGATAGCTAATTTATTAAATTTGGAGACAAAATATTCTCTTACATTTTACCAACTTATCTAAAGTCAATCCACAATTAAATGGCCTTCCTAAATAAATGTCAAAGAGCAAGTATGATGCACATGTTGTTCATTATAAAGAGGGACTTTTGAGTTTCAGTTCTTCTAAGTTTAGCCTAATAAGGATAGGTGTCTAGACTAGCTTAACCGAGCGGACACTCGTGTCGGGGAGGAACAACTTATTTGGTAGCAGTGCTACTCCGCTTTCGTTGTCGATCGAACCCCGCCTAACTTGTGTGACTATAATCCTTTACCAGGTGCCTTGACACTCCAGCTATCTCAGAAATAAAGTAGGATGCATACGCTGCATTCCTTCTATCCTATTTCAGAGACTTAGAGGGGGTGTGCAAGAGAAGACAATTTATAAAACAGTTCAACAATATCAAAGCAGTAAATGAGCAACAAGTAGCACATAAGGCCAAAAAACACAATATATATAAAAATAAATGAAGCAAGTAAATTCAACATCAAAAATCTAGAATTCTTATTAGTCCCTAGTGGAGTCACCAGAGATGTCACAACCCTTTTTCGCTCGAGGGTCTGAAGTCTAAGGTTTTTTCCAATTAAAGTGATGGTTTTGAGTAGAGATTATTTTAATTATAGAGTCACCACTTGGAATTGAGTTATGGTATTCTAAGTCACCTTTTTAAATTCGTAATCAAAAGAAAATGACTCTTTATTATGGTCTACGAAAATAAAAGACTGGGTAAGAATTCTGCTGATCGAGGAAAAAGTGTGAGGCACCCCTCGAGTCCTATGGTTCTAGTACGATTGCTTTTATTGACTTATCTTGACTTAAACTATTTTGATAAATCATATTAAGGCCTAAAATTGCTCATTTTTACTATACCGAAAATAGCTATCTACATCTCTTATATTAAATAAATCGATAAAAAATAATTTTTTAAAGTTATTTGTCAAGGTGCGTTATTGCATCCTTGAATTTTAAAAACATCTTGGAAAGATGCGTATGCCGCATTCTTAATTGAGACGAATGTTTTAAAAAGTATCAAAAATTTACTCAACGTTAAAAAACATTGATGATTTTCTCTCTTTTTGTCTCATATTTTTCTTTTACTTTATGATGTTTTTCTTATGGTTCTGTGTGATACAGTGTAAAATAATGTGTAAAAGTATGCACTCTTTTTCTGGGGATGGGGAAGTTCCTTTAATATTGGAAATTGAAATTGGGGGGAACAGTTACTTATTAGATGAGGAGGAGAATTAAATTTTAAAATCATTTTTTAATTATAGATAATAATAATAATAAAAATAATAAATAAAAATAATAAATAAATGAATAAATAAATAAAATAATAATAATAATAATAATAATAAATATGATATTAACTAATTAATTTTATATTTTAGAAAATTATAAAAGTTTTTTTTTGAATTTTTGTATTACAAATAAAAAAATAAAATATCCCCATATTAAATTTATTTATTTATTTATTTATTTATTTTTAACTAAGAATTTATTAAAAATGAAATAAGAATTAAAATAATATCAAACCAAATATAGATATTTAATATCGAAAAATAGGTTAAAATCGGGAGGATGAAAAATCACGTGTCTACAACTAGGATAATTGAAAGAATCAGAATGTGTTTCAACTTTTACTTAATAGTCCACTTAACACTTACAAGGGTAATTTTGTAAGGGAATATCAACATATATTTATATAGTATACTAGACTAAATTGGTTCATAGTTATTTTCGTGACTAATGTAATGACTTAGTGCTACGTTGCTAACATGCTCCCCATCCCTCCCGTACAAACTTTACTTTGCATAATTCGAATTTTGTTATAAAAAAAATAAACAACAAGAAGAAGAGTAGAGAGAATAGAGAGAGTGATTCTTATTTCTTCTCTTGACGGATGAGAGATCATCTTGATTGTCAATACAATGAACAAAACCCCTCTATTTATAAGGTAAATTTACTCCTAGTCTGAGTAAAAGACGGATGCTTCAAATCCTAATAGACATCAAAGTAGATCTTCATAGACATTCACTATAATGTAAATACATTTATAACACTCCCCCTTGAATGTCTAATTGGTAGATAATGTGCCTCATTAAAACCTTACTAGAAAAAACTCAGTAGGAAAAAAAATCTAGTGAAGGAAAAAGAGTACACATCTCTAATAATACGTATTTCGGCTGCCTCATTAAAACCCTTACAAGGGAAACCCAGTGGGACAAAACCTCATAAGGGAAAAAGAGTACAGTACGTATTAACTCCCCCTAATGAGAACATCCTTGACCTTTGCATCTTGATCTTGTGCAGCATCTGCTTGAAAGTTGCAATTGGAGAAGATTTGGTGAATAAATCAGTCACATTATCATCTGAACGAATCTGTTGCACGTTAATATCATCATTCTTTTGTAGCTCATGTATATAGAAAAGCTTTAGCAAAATGTGCTTCGTTCTATCTCCATTTATGAATCCTCCCTTAAGATGTGCTATGTATGCTGAATTATCTCTGTATAAAATTGTGGGTAGATTGTCATATTTCACACCATATTTTTCTCAAATGAGATATATCATGGACCTCAACCATACACATTCTTGGCTTGCTTTATGAATAGCTATTATCTCAGCATGGTTTGATGAAGTAGCTACGATAGACTGCTTTGTATATCTCCAAAATATGGCAATACCACCACATATGAACACATAGCCTATTTAAGACCGAGCTTTATGCGGGTCAGATAAGTACCCAACATCAGCATGACCAATAAGATCGAGACTGTAATCTTTAGAATAAAACAAGCTCATGTGTTTTATCCCATTTTGATGTCTCATAGTAGGAGCAGAAATATACCTTGCTAACAAATTGACTAAAAAGGCTATAGGCCTTGTAGTATTTGCAAGGTACATGAGTGCATCAATTGCACTAAGATATGGTACTTCATAACCAATCCAATTCGATATATTTTAAATTTCAGCAAATAATCTATTACTTTGAAAACTCTCCAAGAGTTCCAATGATGTTCAAGCAATAAGCTTATACAATATAAGGATTATAAATAAGTTTCCCAGAAACTTTTATATGCTTTAAGCAGTTTGAATCCTTAAAAGTTTTCACATAAGTTTTGTCAAGTGACAATATTCAACATTTCATGAGTGATATCTTCAAGTGCCTGGACTGCAAATCAAATAAGTTTTACGCTTACTAAAATGCATCCTTTCATGTCACTTGATAAATGTTTCTACGTCAGCATGCTTAAATAAACGTAGAATTCAGATCCTCGTAATCTTTCACAATATTGCGCCAATATTGTGTCAAACATATTGATGATATATCATTTTGTATTAGTTCACAATGTGACATAACATTTTGAGATCTCATCACTTCATTATTTTCAGGTACATGAACCTCTCATAAGGTTTCATGAAGTGGTATGCCGTAGGATCTTCAAGAGCTCATTGCCTGCTTATTATGATTATTTGCTCCTTATTTTTCAAGGACTATTTCATTTGAAACCGATCAGTCTACCACGCTTCACGCATGCATAGACGTTATCCTTTCGGAACACAAACTAACAGCACTTGCATTTAATATGAGATGCTTTCAACATTTGACTTGAATTATCTTTTGGATGAGGATATGGTGATAATTCCTAACATATTTCATAGCGCTTATAATCTCCCCCTTATGTTAGGAAAACTAACATTCATCCTCTACTTCTTTGAGAAATCCATCGTTGCGCATTATGATATATTCATTAATCGTATACTAAACATCAAAATTATCATATGGAATAATTGATTCCCGACCTTGAACCAATTGAGAGGGAAGAAATAATCATAATTTATTGGTCTAATGCATACAAATTTTATAGCAATATATCATATTTCAGATCAATACATTAAGTATTGTTCTCATTAACAATAGTTTAGATATTTATCGAAGACATTCAATGCTAAGCCATCATCATCAAGATGAATTATCCTTGATTACACAATCTAAAAATTATGCTCAATTTATATTGAACAAGTAACTTTATGAATGTCAAACGTAGGTTGACCATGAATGTACATGTGATCATCTTATTGATGCATCTTTTCAACATATCACATAATAGATGAACGGGCCCTTATTCACCTTTTATAATTTTCAAATTTGAAGGAATCCAATCCCAATATTAGTTGGTTCAACCAACTTGTCATGAGAACAAACGACATAAACAATTCTTGAAAAATCTTCTAGTTCTTCAATACATGCACATCTTCGAGATGTCACCATCGTTCATATCAATTTATGAACTTTTATTCTAGTAAACTCTAAGTTTACCATGACATGTACTTTTTCTTTAGTAAATTTCAGATTTACTATTACATAAATAAATTTCAGATTTAATACTTCAGAAGTAGATTTCAAAATTATTCAACCTCTTTTGGAGGTGAGTTGTGATCAATTGCACGTTTGCATTAATAAGTTTCTCATTCACCAGGAATGGAATATAATCGTGCCTTAAGTCTATCAAATTATGATAGATTAAAGATTTTGCTACTTCAGAAGCAAATTGAGGCATAAATATAATGTAGAGAATTTTTCTCTAGCATATCTTATAATCATATAAGCGTGTGATAATATCATCACTTTTGATGATCATTATCATATTGTCCCTCCACGCGTATATTCGTGCATTCAATCACTTGTCTTCTTTCAGACATATTATGCACTGTTACCACATACACCTCAAGAATGAAGTAAGTTGTCATATTTCAGACTTATCATCTATTGCTACCACATTCACTTCATGGAATGGAGCATATTCAATGGGTTGAATTTCATGGCTTTTCATCAAATACCTATTATTTTGCCTTAGCCATCATAATATATCAATATGGTGCATTGAGATTCAAACCCAACGTCTTATCCATATAAAGGCGTCTTAGGCATAAATCGATGGGACTCGAACCCAACATATTATCATCTCTTTTGATAATATTGTTCTTGAGAAATAAATTCAAAATATAAATGGTTCCAAACCAATTATTTTTCCTCAAATCCAACAATGATTATATTATTAGTAGCAAAAGACAGATAACATAAGGAATTACTAACCTTGAAATTACTTTTAGATTTATAATCTCACCTTATTTGGCAGAATCTCGTGTTGATAATCTAAATTAGTTAGAGACTCAAAAACTTGTGTAGCCACGTACGAACAGATCTCAATTGGTATGAGACTTCATACAGATCTCAATTGGTAAGAGACTTCGTGCTGATAACGTGTTATAAAATAAGAAAGAATAAAGAAGAAGAGTAGAGAGAATAGAGAGAGTGATTCTTATTTCTTCTCTTGAGGGATAAGAGATCATCTTGATTGTCAATACAATGAACAAAACTCCTCTATTTATAGGAGAAATATACTCCTAGTCTGAGTAAAAGACGGATGCTTCAAATCCTAACATCAAAGTAGATCTTGATATTCACTATAATGTAAATACATTTATAACAAATTTTTAATTTTTTAATTTGACATGCTTATTTATCAGGCTACTAGTTTAGCATACGTGCTTTGCACGAGTGTCTCACATCAAATTAATAAAATTTTATATAAATAAAAAAAATAAAAATATTTAAAATACAACATTGTGTTAAAATAAATATTATAAGAAAAGAAATATAAATTTTTAATGTTTTTTAAATTTGATCCAATGTCAGGTGGACATGTAATTAAGAAAAAAATATAAGAATATAAATCAAAGCATACAACTTTAACAAAAATTCTTTCTATAATAGATTAATATTGACCTGACAAATATTATTAAAAAACTAAATCTAACTCCCACACTCAAACCCCCACCTCCCACCCATGCAGTATGTATTTTTTTTAGTAGAATATATATGTATAAACCTAATTAATAAAGAAAAAAATATGTATAAATATAATTAATTAAGAGAAGACAACTAAGGTCATGAGTATAGAAGGAATTATCAATCAAAAAAATCTATACAATTAAATTGAATTTATAGACTTAACAATCGGTTCGTGTTACATTATATGTAGCTAAAAAAAAATATCATAATTCATTACTACTATTTATTATTTAGTTTTTTGTCGATAATTCATGTTTATTTAACAATGAGACAACTTATTTAGTGTATTTTTTATTTTCTACTCTTTCATCCTTGTTATGTTAAATTTATATCTACTATTTTGATATTTAACACGCTACTATAATCGATTTGGCTTTATCTATTATTTCTTTCACCACTTATACATATTTTAAAGTTTTATCAATTTAAAAGATAAATGTATATAATTTTTTTACATATATTAGCTCATTTTAAACTTTTAAAAACTAACGTAATTATAGTTTATATTTTATGATAATACCATACAAAATATTCTAGTTTGACTCTTTTGATCTTATCTCTTTTTGAATATTTTTAATTTTTTTCCCATCATGTAAAAGTGTTGTTCTTTTTTTATTTATGTGGAATTTCAATATTGATGATATAAATTTATGCATGTATTTAGATATAAATTGAATCTAAATGTAACTTACTAAAATATGATTTTATATATATATATATATATATATATATATATATATATATA
>NC_061120.1:151219946-151223155 GCF_002878395.1 Capsicum annuum | reverse complement strand
ATTCGACGGCCACATGCTTTTTTTGTTCAATTTTTCGATCAAAAGTTTCTCAACAGAAAGAAAAACATGAAAAATTATCAGAAGAGAGAATTCATTGTGAAATTGTTGAATATGTATAACACATAGAAAATCTTAAAAATTATTAACTAAAAAAATAAAGAAAGACAAAGGACGATGATTATGAATACAAAAATACACTTGAATCAAAGGAAAATTAAGAAGAAAACAATCATAGAAGTAAAAAAAACATGTTTCTTGTAATGTTTTTTTTCTAAAATATTAGTTAAATTGAATTGTATAAATCCTTTTTCTTATAAGGTTCTAATCTATTCAGAAGTGTTAAATATTATGGTATCAAATTATTTATGATAGTGTTATTTTTTATTATAAGTAAATTATTTAAAAATTAATTATGGTATCAAGTTATTTATGCCAGTATTTTGTTTCTTACTGTATAAATTATGTAATTCATAAAAATATTCTAACAATAAAAATTTAATATAATACTTAAATAATAAAAATTCTCAAATCCAGCATAAGTTGTACACGTGAAATCATGAGTTTTGCACGAAAAACTTCCTATATTGTGGGTGTTAGTTTTCTTTTATAAATTTAATTATGTCATACAGTTCAAATAAAGAAGGATTTATTACAAAAATTTTAGTTAATTTAAAAATTTTAAATATTAAAAAAGTAGTAAAAAAATAATTTTGTCTATTACAAAGATTTTTAATAAAGGACAAAAATTTTAAATCACTTTTCAAAAGGTCTTCATACTTTTAATATATTATAGAAAATCATAAAAATTATTAATTAAAAGAAATAAAGAAAGGCAAAGGACGATGATTATGAATGCAAAAATACACTTGAATCAAAGGAAAATTAAGAAAAAAAACAATCATAGAAGTAAAAAAAGCATGTTTCTTGTAATGATCTTTCTAAAATATTACTTAAATTGAATTGTATAAATCCTTTTTCATATAAGGTTCTAATCCATCCAGAAGTGTTAAATATTATGATATCAAATTATCTTTGATAGCGTTATTTTTTATTACTAAGCAAATTATTTAAAAATTAATTATGATATCAAGTTATTTATGCCAGTATTTTGTTTCTTACTATAAAAATTACGTAATTCATAAAAATATTCTAACAATAACAATTTAATATAATACTTAAATAATAAAAATTCTCAAACCTAGCATAATTAGTACACGTGAAATCATGAGTTTTGCAGGAAAAACTTCCTATTTTGTGAGTGTTAGTTTTCTTTTATAAATTTAATTATGTCATATCGTTCAAATAAGGAAGGATTTATTACAAAAATTTTATTTAATTTAAAAAATTTAAATATTAAAAAATTAGTAAAAAGATAATTTTGTCTATTACAAAGACTTTTAATGAAGGGCAAAAATTTAAAATCACTTTTCAAAGGGTTTTCATACTTTTAATATATTATAGAAAATCATAAAAATTATTAATTATAAAAAATAAAGAAAGACAAAGGAAGGTGATTATGAATGCAAAAATACACTTGAATCAAAGGAAAATTGAGAAAAAAACAATCATAGAAGTAAAAAAAGCATGTTTCTTGAGAAAATTGAAGGAAAGGTGTATTTTAAGTCTTGAATGAAGGATTAGTGACATTAACCAATTTAAAGGGTCAAACATAATTAAAAAACTTGATTAGGTTAATTTTGTGCTTGATTAATATTTTGTAAACTTTTTAATCTTTTCAAAAATATAAATGAACTCACACCCACAAAACTTCCCTTCCTCTGCAAATCAATCTCTCTCTCTTCTCTCTTTCTTTCGATAGTTTCTCTCTCTAACTTCTCCCAACCAACAACTTTTCAAATTTCTCCCTTCAATCT
Source organism: Capsicum annuum (assembly GCF_002878395.1). Lineage (NCBI taxonomy): Eukaryota > Viridiplantae > Streptophyta > Magnoliopsida > Solanales > Solanaceae > Capsicum > Capsicum annuum. Next base: position 151,221,281 of record NC_061120.1, on the reverse strand, counting down.
TGTGCAACTTCAACCACTGGCAATAAATAGTTTTGAGTTCTTTCCCGTTCCTTTTTTACTTTCCGTCAGTCGACGTGACAACATTCTCCGGCGACAACAACTTCTAGTTCTTCATCGTTTCTTTTTTATTTTCGCCAGTAAAAAATTAGGGCTTTTAATTTATGACGAAAATGAGAAACTTGATTTGTTAGTGTTTGTTATTTTTTTTATGTTTTTTGTTATTTTTTAATATTTGTTATTTTTTAGTTGAATTTCTCATCTGGATGTATCTGCTACTGCTGTTTTTTAATAATAGATAAAAGATGTAACGTGAATCCAACAGATAAGTATTTGTTACAACATATATGACTAATATGTTGCGCAGATTAGTATTCTGTTGCAACATATATGACTAATCTTTTGCACATATTAGTAATATATTGCAACAGACTGTTGCAACATATATGACTAATCTGTTGCAACATATATGACTAATTTGTTGCAACAAATGAGTAATCTGTTGCAACAAATGAGTAATCTATTGCAACATATATGACTAGTCTGTTGTAACAGATTACTCATATGTTGAATTCGTTTTATAGTGTTGTAATATGAATCCAACATATGGATCATCTATTGCAATAGATTAGTCATATATTGCAACAGATTACTCACTTGTTGCAATAGATGACTCATATATTGGATTCATGTTACAAGTTCTATCCATTGTAGCAGTAGCGGATACACCAAATAAGAAATTCAATAAAAAATATAATTTTACTTACAAAATAAACTATAAAGTAATGTCCAAGTGGTATACGAACAAAATTTGACCTAAAATTTTTTTTAAAAATTTCAATAGGAGCACAACGAATAAGTAAAACACATGAAAAATTTTATGAAACAAGTAAAGAAGACAAAAATAATATACCATACATCAAATGCAAAAGGATCAAGAGGACAAATATTTGAGTTCTCCTAAAAATGTTTAAGTTCCTTAATATTTTAATTGCTTTCTAATAGTTGACTCATCTATTACAACAGATTTTCTATCCGTTTGATAATTTCCAACTGATGAATCATTTGATGCAACATGCTAGTCATTTGTTGATTCAAATTAAGCAATTACTAGTAATAACTAAATTGATTTAGCTAAAATTAAAGACGTCTCTACGACAATGGGACAAACATTTGTGTTCTTCTAAAAATATTTGAGTTCCTTAGTATTTTAATTACTTTTCAACAGATTATCTATTTGTTGTAACAAGTTAGTCATCTATTGCAACATATGTTTATAATAGGTTAGTCATTTGTTTATTCAAATTAAGTAATTATTAATAATAACTAAATTAATTT
>NC_061120.1:151088121-151216946 GCF_002878395.1 Capsicum annuum | reverse complement strand
TACAAGACCTTAGACAAGGGGACAAATGTTTGAGTTCTCCTAAAAATATTTGAGCTTTAGTATTTTAAATTGCTTTTCAGCATATATCGAACTCGAAATCAAAATAATCCACGAAATTAAAAAAGTGACCAAAATAGGCCACCTATTTAAAAAGTTATCAAAATAGGCTAAAAGTAATAATTTATTACATTTTCTACTTTTTTCTTAACGATCAACTTACGGAGTTGACTTTTACAAAAACGTAAGAATTTCTTACGTTTTACATCTTTTTGTAAATCGTAAGAAATTCTTACATTTTATAAAAAAAATATAAATCGTAAGAAATTCTTACGTTTTACATGATAACCGAGGAAAAAAATACAATGAATTGTCAAATCAATTAAAAAGGTACTAAAAAAGGAGTTGTCAACGTAACAAAAAGTTACGTTCTTAACTTTTTTATAGCAGTGGTCCCCCACCCACAATTTCTTTTTCCACAAATGTCCCATCACTTCTACTTTTTCCGCTTTTTACATATGATAATTATGACTTTTTTTATTAGTTAAATTTATTTATATTTTACATGTAGTTCAAGTAATTTATTTTTTCTAATAAATTTTTACGTTTTACATTAAAAAATTAAAAAAAGAAGTATCAATTACCTCATTAACTTAACAATTTTCTTATATTTATTCTATATCAAAAAATAATCATTTCTATCCTTAATTATCCTATTTCTCTTTAAAAAATTATACTTTTGAGTTTTCCTCTACTCCAAAATAGTGAAATGTTGAATTATCATTGATCAAATATGCTACTCTATATAAGAATTATATTTTTTTAGGAGTGTTCCTAAATTAAATGGTGATTTTTTACTCCATTAATTATTATATGAAACCTATTTGTGCATGTGAGTCTCCTTAATATCCTAATCGAAACACTAATCAAAAACTACGATGAATTACTATCCGAAAAAATTAATTTCATATTTTTAACACACCAAAAAATATAATTATTGTATATAGTAGAATATTTGATCGACGATTATTCAACATTTTACTATTTTGGAGTAGAGAAAAACTCAAAAGTATAATTTTTTAGAGAGAAATTGAATAATTAAGGATAGAAGTGATTATTTTTTGATATAGAATAAATATAAGAAAATTGTTAAGTTAATGAGGTAATTGATACTTCTATTTTTTAATTTTTTTTTTATGTAAAACGTAAAAATTTATTACAAAGAGAAAAAAAAATAAATTATTTGAACTTCATATAAAATATAGATAAATTTAACTAATAAAAAAGTTCATAATTATCATATGTAAAAAGAGGAAAAAGTAGAAGCGATGGGACATTTGTGGAAAAAAATTGTGGGTGGGAGACCACTTCTATAAAACAGTTAAGAACGTAACGTTTTGTTATGTTGACCAACCCATTTTTTAGTATCTTTTTAATTGATTTGATAATTCACTGCATTTTGATCCTCGGTCATCGTGAAAAATGTAAGAAATTCTTACGTTTTTTATTTTTTTTATAAAACGTAAGATTTTTTTACGTTTTACAAAAAAAATGTAAAACTTAAGAAATTGTAAAAGTCAACTCCGTTAATTGATCATTAATAAAAAAAATAGAAAACGTAATAAATTATTACGTTTAGCCTATTTTGGTAACTTTTTAAATAGGTGACCTATTTCTGTCACTTTTTAAATTTTGTGGCTCATTTTGGTTCTGAGTTCACATATATCTTATCTATTTAATAATTTTCAATAGATGAATCATATGTTGCAACAATTTAGTCATCTGTTGCAACAGATATCTATATTTGTTGGATAATTTTTAATAGATGAGTTAGCTATTGCAACAGGTTAGTCATCTGTTGTAACATATGTCTATATATGTTTGGTCATTGTCAACAAATGTCTTTAACTATTTGGTCTTTTCCAACAGATTACTCATCTATTGCAACATGTTAATTGAAATCGTAATTGAACTTATCAATTCATTTTTAATTTTATTTAAATCAATGTTGTTATTACTAATAATGTCTTAATTTGAATTATTTCAAATAAAATTGGTCAATTAACATTTACTCAAGATGAATACACTTAGATGATCATGTAATTACTATGAGATTAATTGAAATCGTAATTAAATTATCAACTCATCTTTAATTTTAGTTAAATCAATTTAGTTATTACTAATAATTACTTAATTTTAATTATTTCAAATCAAATTGGTCAATTGATTATTCTACTTAAGACGAAACACTTAGTTGATTATGTAATTACTATAAAATTAATTAAAATTGTAAGTGAACTTACTAATTCATATTTAATTTTAGTTAAATCCATACAATTATTTCTAATTATGGCTTGGTTTGAATCATTTCAAATAAAATTGGTCAATTGATCACTCTACTCAGGGCGAACACACTTAGTTGATCGTGTAATTACCATGAGATTAATTGAAACTGTAATTGAACTTATTAATACTAGTTAAATCAATTTAGTTATTACTAATATAATGACTTAATATGAATCAATAGATGACTAAGATGTTGTAAAAGATGAGTAATCTGTTGAAAATGACTAAACAAATAAAGACATCTGTTGCAACAGATTAGTCACCTATTGCAACAGATTAGTAATCTATCGGAAATAACAAACAGATAAAGTCATATGTTGCAATAGATTGGTCATATGTTGTAAACGACCAACAGATAAAGACATTTGTTACAACAGATGACCAATCTATTGTAACATATGTGTATATCTGTTTGATAATTTTCAACAAATGGCTCATTTGTTAGAACAGATTAAATCTATTGCAATAGGTTATACACTTAAATGATCATGTAATTGCTATGAGATTAATTGAAATTACAATTATTAAATCAATTTGACTATTACTAATAATGGCTTAATTTGAATCATTTCAAATAAAATTAGTCAATAGATCGCTCTACTCAAAACGAACACACTAAGATGATCGTGTAATTAATATGTAAATAATTGAAACCGTAATTGAACTTATCAATTCATCTTTAATTTTAGTTATATCAATGTAGTTATTACTAATAACATCTTAATTTAACTCATTTCAAATAAAATTGGTCAATTAACACTCTACTCAAGACGAATATACTTAGATGATCATGTAATTACTAACTATAAGATTAATTGAAATCATAACTAAAATTATCAATTCATCTTTAATTTTAGTTAAATCAATTTAGTTATTACTAATAATTACTTAATTTTAATTATTTCAAATCAAATTGGTCAATTGATCATTCTATTTAAGACGAAACACTTAGTTGATCATGTAATTACTATAAAATTAATTGAAATTATAAGTGAACTTACTAATTCATATTTAATTTTAGTTAAATCCATACAATTGTTTCTAATTATAGCTTGGTTTGAATCATTTCAAATAAAATTGGTCAATTGATCACTCTACTCAGAACGAACACACTTAGTTGATCGTGTAATTACCATGAGATTAATTGAAACTGTAATTGAACTTATTAATTCATGTTTAATTCTAGTTAAATAAATTTAGTTATTACTAATATAATGGCTTAATATGAAATCAATAGATGACTAACATGTTGCAAAAGATGACTAATATATTGAAAATGACTAAACAGATAAAGACATCTGTTGAAAATGACCAAACAGATAAAGACATCTGTTGGAAATGACCAAACAAATATAGACATATGTTGCAACAGATGACTAACCTGTTGCAATAAATGACTCATCTATTAAAAATTATCAAACAAATATAGACACCTTTTGCAATAGATGACTAAGTTGTTGCAACAGACGACTCATCTGTTGCAAATTATCAAACATATAGGATATATGTTAGAAAATAATTTAAAATAGTAAAGCTCAGATGTTTTTAAGAGAACTCAAATGTTTGTCCCCTTGTCTAAGATCTTGTCTTTAATTTTAGTTAAATCAATTTAGTTATTACTAATAATTGCTTAATTTGAATCATTTTAAATAATATTTATCAATTGATCATTCTATTAAGGACGAATACATTAATTGAAATTGTAAGTGGACTTATCAATTCATCTTTAATTTAGTCAAAATCAATTTATTTATTACTAATAATGACTTAATTTGAATCATTTGAAACAAAATTGGTCAATTGATCACTCTCCTCGAGACGAATACACATAATTCATCATGTAATTACTATGAGATTAATTAAAATTGTAAGTGAACTTATCAATTCATATTTAATTTTAGTTTTATCAATTTAGTTATTACGAATAATGGCTTAATTTGATTCATTTCAAATAAAATTAGTCAATTGATCACTCTAATCGCGACAAATACACTTAGTTGATAATTTAATTACTATGAGATTAATTGAAATTGTAAGTTTATATTTAATTTTAGTTAAATCAATTTAGTTATTACTAATAATATCTTAATTTGAATTATTTCAAATAAAATTGGTCGATTGATCACTCTACTCGGGATGAATACACTTAGTTAATCATGTAATTACGATGAGATTAATTGAAAAGTGAACTCATTAATTCATGTTAAATTTTAGTTAAATCAACATAGTTATTACTAATAATGTCTTAATTTGAATCATTTAAAATAAAATTGGTCAATTAATTATTCTACTAAGGATGAAACACTTAATTGATCTTTTACTTATTGAGATTAATTGAAATCGTAATTGAACTTACTAATTCATCTTTAATTTTAGTTAAATCAATGTAGTTATTTCTAATAATGTTTTAATTTGAATTATTTCACATAAAATTTGTCAATTAATCATTCTACTCAGTATGAAACACTTAATTGATCATGTAATTACTATGAAATTAATTGAAATCGTAATTGAACTTACTAATTCGTCTTTAGTTTTAGTTAAATCAATATAGTTATTTCTAATGATGACTTAGTTTGAATCATTTCAAATAAAATTGGTCAATTGATCACTCTACTCAGGACAAACGTACTTAGTTGATCGTGTAATTACCATGAAATTAATTGAAACTATAATTGAACTTATTAATTCATATTTTATTTTAGTAATCAATTTAGCTATTACTAATAATGACTTAATGTGAATCAATAGATGACTAACATCTTATAACAGATGAGTAATCTGTTGGAAATGACCAAACCAATTAAAACATCTGTTGAAAATAACCAATCAGATATAGACATCTGTTGCAACAAATGACTCACTTGTTGCAACAACTAATTCATCTATTGAAAATTATCAAACAGATATAGACATTTGTTGCAACAAATGACTAAGTTGTTGCAACATATGACTCATCTATTAGAAATTACTAAATAAACAAAATATGTGTTGAAAAATAATTTAAAATACTAAAGCTCAAATATTTGTTAGGTGAACTCAAATGTTTTCTCCCTTGTCTAAGGTCTTGTCTTCAATTTTAGTTAAATTAATTTAATTATTATTAATAATTACTTAATTTGAATCAACAAATGACTAACCTGTTATAAGCATTTATTGTAACAGATGACTAACTTGTTGCAACAAATAGGTGATCTGTTGGAAAATAATTAAAATACTAGAGAACTCAAATATTTTTAGGAGAACTCAAATGTTTGTCCCATTGTCTTAAAGACTTGCCTTTAATTTTAGCTAATCAATTTAGTTATTACTAATAATTGCTTAATTTGAATCAACAGATGACTGACATGTTACAACAGATGATTCATCTATTGAAAATTATCAAACAGATAGAAAATCTGTTATAATAGATGTGTTATCCATTAGAAAGCAATTAAAATACTAGGGAACTTAAATATTTTTAGGAGAACTCAAATGTTTGTCCCCTCGATCTTTTTGCATTTGATGTATGATACACTATTTTTGTCTTCTTTACCCATTTCATGAATTTTTTCATGTGTTTCACTTATTCGTTGTGCTCTTGTTGAAATTTTTAGAATTTTTTTAGGTCAAATTTTGTTCGTATATCACTTGGACATTACTTCATAGGTGATTTTGTAAATATTGCAACAAGTGAGTAGTCTGTTGCAACATATGACTAATCTGTTGCAACAGATGACCCATATGTTGGATTCATGTTACAACACTATAATATAAATCCAACAGATGAGTAATCTGTTGCAACAGATTAGTCATATATGTTGCAACAGATTATTACAACAGATTAGTCAATATGTTGCAACAGATTAGTCAATATATTGCAACAAGTTACTCATCTGTGCAATAGATTACTCATCTGTTGGATTCACGTTACATGTTTTATCTACTGTTGAAAAAACAACAGTAGAAGATACACCCAGATGAGAAATTCAACTAAAAATTATAATTTTACTTACTAAAATCACCTATAAGTAATTCCCAAGTGATATACAAATAAAATTTGACCTAAAAAAATTTGATCAAGTAGCAATAGTAGCGCTAACAACAATGTTCAATAACAAGAAGATGATGATGATAAACAAGAAGAGATGATAATGAAGAACAAGATGACGATAATGAAGAAGAAGATGATGAATAAAGCAACAACAACAATGAATAACAAAAATTACGAAGAGAGAGAAAACTCCAATAAATGAGAAGACAGAGAAACGTGCCTTTTTTTTCCCTCCATTTCTAGTTATATTAGGTTTTACATTGGATCAAAATATAAATTAAAAAACTTATGGGTTATTTTCAAATTTTTCTTACTTTCTTAATCCTTAGTAAAGTAATTGTCACCTTCACTCAATTATTAAGATTTGTGTCACCCACACTTCATTTTAAAACTCTTTTGTCACCTAGAGCCCAAGGCCCCATGTTTTTTGTAATGATCTTTTCTAAAATATTACTTAAATTGAATTGTATAATCCTTTTTCATATAAGGTTCTAAACCATTCAGAAGTGTTAAATATTATGATATCAAATTATCTTTGATAGTGTTATTTTTTATTACTAAGCAAATTATTTAAAAATTAATTATGGTATCAAGTGATTTATGCCAATATTTTGTTTCTTACTATATAAATTATGCAATTCATAAAAATATTCTAACAATAACAATTTTATATAATACTTAAATAATAAAAATTCTCAAATCTAGCATAAGTAGTACACGTGAAATCATGAGTTTTGCAGGAAAAACTTTCTATTTTTTGGGTGTTAGTTTTCTTTTATAAATTTAATTATGTCATATAGTTCAAACAAGGAAGAATTTATTGCAAAAAGTTTAGTTAATTTAAAATTTTTAAATATTAAAAAAGTAGTAAAAAGACAATTTTGTCTATTACAAATACTTTTAATGAAGGGCAAAAAGTTCAAATCAATTTTCAAAGCGTCTTCACACTTTTAATATATAATATAGATATTTTTTAATTTCATAATATAACTTATATTAAAAAGAATTAAAATAGGGAGTAACTAACTCAAAAAGTAGTGGAATTTATAGTATTTATACTATATTCTATGCTTTCAAAGAAAGAAGACAACATCATTTCTCTCAAATATTCTAACCATTTCTCTCAATATTATCCATGTTTTACGGCCTGGTTGGGATTCTTGTGCTAAAACTGTTTATTTGAGAAACGCTTTTATAAAATGACTTTTCAAAATAGGATTTTAAAAAATGCAATTTGTGTTTTTCTATTTATTTGAAAAATGTTTTTGATAAACAGATTGTGTTTGGTTAATCTTTTTAAAAAAAAGTACCTTTGAGAGACAAATTACGAAAAAAGACATTTTAATAGATTTTTACAATTAAGATTATTTTATAAATAGAGATCATTTTAAATATCCGTTATAATATTTTTGATTAAATTTTTATTTAATTAAAAAGTACATATTACAAACTCTTCAATAAATATTTAATTATTTGTATAAATAAATACATAAATATATTCATCATCATCATCAATTATGTTTTTGATTTTTTAATTAAAATGAGTGAGTAATAATAATAATAATATAATAATAATAATAATATATAAATTATTAAATAAAATAAAAAATTTATGATGTAAAAATGAAGAATAAAAATTTAATCAAACTTATGATATATGCTAATTAATTAATAAGGGATATATTGATATATATATGTACAAGTGATAGGGATATTTTTGACATGATAAAGATGATTTTCTGCTTCTGTTTTTTTGAAAAAGAAAAAATTATCTGCTTCCTTCTAACAACAGAAAACTGCAAAAAGTATGGTTTTTTTTCTCTTCGAAGCACCTTCCATTCCTTTTACCCCATATAGTATACACATTGCTTGGATGGACAAGGAAGCTCTATATTCATTGTTGCTAATTATCGCGATGATGAAAATATGGCAAAGATTATAAGGAAGTCTGTAGGAATATTTTTGCTGAAGAGAAACTCACCAAATGCTTGACTCACCTATTGTTATATTTGGAGTATCTGCCATCCAACCATACTCATCATAGAAATCTTAAGTTATGTAACATATTCATCACAATGGACATCAACATCAGTTTAGGTGATTTTGAATTAGCACAGTCGTTAGATGAAGAAGCCCTTGCTTCAAATCTGATGTATTATTGCTTGGATGCTGCACATCAACCATCCTTTAGTGCTGTAAAGGAAAAATCCAGAACACAGACCTACAGATGTAAAGTTGTTAAAAAAATAGACAATTAAAGCTAAAATAGAAAAAAAATTGTCCATTACTTCATGAAATTAATAACATTCAGCCAAAAATTTATAAGATAATTATAACACGTTCAGAGCCAAACTCGAGACTAAGAGAGTTGATTCCACAAGCTACTCAGGATCTCTCAAGATAGTGAGACAGATGTTTGCAGTGAAAATGATCTCTCAAGATAGTGAGACGGATGTTTGCAGTGAAAATGATCAACCGTAGACAATCTCGCAAATCAAAACTACAATTACACCAACATCTTAAAGTTCAAGGGTAAGAATATGGTCTGAGGAATAATAATTTTTTTTAGAGCATTTAGACAATAATAAGGTGATATAAAGAGCTTGAGGCATTGAGCAATTCAATTGCAAAATGACATTTTCTAATGGAAGATCTAACGATAAAACACTATCATTTGTGTATACTCTACTATTTTCAGATCTCACATATGAGATTTCACTAGTTATTTTATTGTTGCTTAAAAGAATTGATATAAGATTCTTATTATACTCCCTCCGTTTTAAAAAGAATGACCTACTTTTCTTTTTAGTCCGTTTAAAAAAGAATAACCCCTTTCCTTTTTTAGCAACTTTTAAATTTTCACGTTTCACGTGGCATGTTTAAGACCACAAGATTGAAGGGCATTTTGGTACATTTCACATATTTTTAATTTAAGACCATAAGATTTAAAAGTCATCTTATTTTCTTAAACTTCGTTCCAAGTCAAACTAGGTCATTCTTTTTTAAACGGAGGGAGTATGTTTTTCAAACATAACTTGGCCTCCAACTACTCATGAGTAAGCTCTTAAAGCTTTGTGGCACAACATAATAATCTTTAAGTAAAACATATTATAGCTTATCCCTCCTATCTTCAATAAACAATTAACACAACTTTTGGAAATTCAATGAAACATTATTTTATGCATAAGATGAGAAGCAGTTGAAAATAGAAATAAAGAAATCAATTTTACTTGGAATCTTGAAAGTTGAGATCGAAGAAACAATAGATTTTTGGAGAAGACATTTATTATGTAATTGAAAATCCTATAACGAATCATTATAATAGGGCTATGGTGATAGAAGAAACGATCAGAGAGAAAACAAACTATTTATTTTAGATGTAAACGGAAGATTATAAGGGAAGAGAGAAGGGAAAGGTTAAATCAGCTCTTTAATTTTATCTTTTTTAAAAAAGAACTAGGAAAAAATAGGTGACCTGCTATAACATGTTAAATTTATCTGATGGTGTAAAAAAATTGATACAATGACGATGCATAACATTAAGAAAAAAGGACACAAATGTCCACTCGGTCGAAATTAATTCCACGAAAATGACCATGAAATTCAAATTTCATTTTCTATCCATTTTAATTTGTTGGCTTATTCTATACAGTTTCTATACATATTTTATACAGTTTCTATACATATTTTATATATATAAATATTCTATATGAAAATTATATAATTTCGATACTCAATTTATACAATGATTGTACAGTTTTTTACACATTTTATACAACAATTATATAATTTTGATACACTTTCTATACATTTGTTTATATACATATACATATTTGATAGAACTATACAATTTCAATACATATATCTTATATACATACATATTCTATATAACAATTATACCCTTTTTATATAATTATATTTAATTATTGTTTTTAAACAACAAAAAAATTTGAATATTTTTCAATTAAAAAATTTGTAGCAAAAAAAAAGCTGAAACAGTTTTAGAAAAGGGTCGAATGACCCAAGTTGGAAACTGTATCAGTATTGTATATGAACTGTATTAACATGGAATATAAATTGTATCTGAACTACATGGGCCAAAATGACCCCAATTAGGAAATGACTATAGTGTGAAAATAAAAGGAAAAATTTCAGAAATAGCAACTCTGTAGCCTTAATTATTACTTTTATAACAACAATTTCATAGTTACGAAAAATAGCAAATTGTATTTGTATTTAAGTAAAATGTTGCTATATAAATACATATACAAATATATATGTATTACTCATAAATACATATGCACAACTGAAAAATACATATTCTTCTATTACTATGAAGTGGGTAAAATATTGCTACTTTTGCTATAAGTTGTAATTTTGAAAAAGTGTTGCTATTTATTGTAATTATAGTCTTAAGGATGCTAGTTTCTATAATTTTTCCAAAATAAAATAGCTGACTAACTATTTTTTGGTAAAATATCAAACTTGGACTATTTATTTTAAAAATAGTCATGTGGTATCTTTTTCCCTAAAGTTTAAACTAATACATGTAAATAGGACATGGTATAACATCGTATACCAGGTTACATTCAACATATTACATGTTGCTCTTCCGTTGTATTACCTGTAAGTAGGACATGGGTTAACATACTATATTTTTCAATAAAGAATATACATCATTTCATCCTTGAACTTATCCGCATAACTACTTTACTTTACAGGGAATTATTTACCCTACTAAATAACTTTCAAGTAAATTCTATTACCTCCTTAATAGCTGATGTGACAAAAAAATAAAAGCGTGTTTTTGATATAAAAAAGTAAAAATAAATAAATAAATGGGCCCACTTTAAATCTTAAACCAATAATCTTTTTCGTCCTCACACCCCATCACCCTCTCTTTTCTTCTTCCTCACACCCCACCACCCTTCTTTTTTTTTTTTCTCCATTTTTCTTCAGAGTCAACATTAACAATGTTTGAAATTTTAAAAATTGGACACTAACCTTTGATGAATACTTCTTGAAAATACTTACATATTCTTTGACATTTTCAAGTCCCTAGTATTTTAAAAGTAATATGAAAAATTAATTTGTGATGCCAAAAAATTGAACACTGATTTTTTATGAACAAAATTGGACACTGACTTTCGATGAACAAATTATTTGATATTACAATTATAATTTTTCATAAATCAAATTTCAAAAATTTGACTCTAGAGTCAAAAAGGAAAAAAAGAATTGAACGGACGATGAAGGGGGAGGAGAGCTGGTGAAGCTAGATTTGGGGTGGGGTGAGAGTGTTATAATATTCTTGGAGTGATATAAAATTCACTTGAAAGTTATTAAGGGATATCTAATTACCCATAAAGTAATTTATGCGGACAAATTTAGGGGTTTAAAATGATGTATTTTCTCATTCTAAAACATATAAACTTATCTATTCTTACTACATATTTTTCAAAACTATATTTCAAAAATTTTTACATTTATTTACAAGCATGCATACAATTCTACTTTATTTTAATGAAGTTCTTTCCGTTCTTTTAAAACATATAGAAAAATTTTAACGATGCCAAAAGCATCTTTAGAAAATCAAAACTCTTAGCAATTTAAAATTGTAAAGAGTGTAGGAAACAATTATTAATAGTAAAATGTATTTAAGCTCGAAGTATGATATATTTGAATTTGAACACAAAAGATAATCTTTAATCAATGGCAGAGTCAGAATTTTTATTGAGGGTTCAGAAGTAAATATACAGACCAATCGAAGGGGTTCAACACCTATTATATATACATAAAAATATTTTTGACCATATAAAAATAATATAATTTTCCGACGAAGGGGTTCATCCGAACCCCAGAATTTAATGTCGCTCCGTCACTGTCTTTAATATAATTTAGCAGACAAATATTGACAAAATTATTTTGTACATACTGAGGTATTTTATACTAGTTTAATAGTCTATAGACATACTACGGAGGCTTTCATAATAACCATTTTGTGAGTTCACTGATGAGATAGACAGAGAAAAAGAGTTGAAAGAGGAGATAAGAAGTTTGTCACGAAGTGTTTCAGTGAAGATAAGAAGTTTTTCACGAAGTTTTTCAGTGTCCATTTTTTTTTTCAACCAGTTTTTCAGTGTCCATCAAGTGTATCTCTTTGTGTTATGTAATCCTTGTGTCGGCTCAGACCTAATTTGGGCCACTTTTATTTTCTGATTTTGTCTCTTTAGGTCTTTTTCTTTTGTATTTTGGACTTACTTGTTTATTATGGGAAAAAGACAGAAACGATACTTCAAATTAAACTATTTCCACGAAAATGATCATAAAATTTAAATTTTACTTTCTAACCATTTCAATTTGTTGGCTTGTTCTATACCATTTCTACACACCTTCTATAAAGTTTCTATACATATCTTATACATATAAATATTCTATACGAAAATTATATAATTTTGTTAAAAAATTTATATAATAATTGTACATTTTTTTTACACATTTTATACAATAATTATATAATTTTAATACACTTTATATATATATATATATATATATATATATATATATATATATATTTTATACAAATACATATTTGATTGAACTATACAATTTCTATACATATATCTTATATAGATACATATTCTATATAAAAATTATATCATTTTTATATAATTATATTTAATTATTATTTATAAATAATAAAAAAAAATAGAATATTTTTTCAGTTTAAAAATTTATAGCAAAAAATAAAAAATTAAAATATTTTTAAAAGGGCCTAATGACCCAAGTTGAAAACTGTATCTGTATTGTATATGGACTGTATCAGTATTGTATATGAACTGTATCTGAACTACATAGGCCAAAATGACTCAATTTAGGAAATGACTAAAAAGTGGAAATAGTATACCCGACTGACCACTTTTTGAAAAAATATCAAACTTGAGCTATTTGTTTTGAAAAGTGCTACTGGGTGTCCTTGTTCCGCTTATTTATGTGGAAAAATTACATGGGGTGAATCTTATAACGTGTGATTTGATTTTTTGTCCTCCTCTCTAAATACCAACCTTCCTTCCCCTTTTATGTATAATATAAATATATTTTTGCTCATCTATATCTAAAAATATTTTTAACTTTTCATGCTCATTTGTCACTCAACATCTATTTTTATTTTTTTTTCTTCCATTTTTTTACTTTTTTTTTATCTTTATTTTCCCTCTATTTTCTCATTTTAAATCATTTGTCTCAACTTTATTTTTCTTTATTTTTTTCTCTTGTTTTCTCAAACATTATCTATTTCTCCATTTATTTTTTTCTTTTTGTTTTTAATTCATTTGTCTCAACCTTTATTTTTCTTTTATTTTTTGTTTTTGTCATTTATCATTTTTTTCTTTTTTATTTTTCTCAATCTTTATTTTTATTTTTTCTTAATTTTATTTTTTATTCTTCTCTTTTTCTTAACCTTTATTTTTTCTTCTATTTTTTTCAACCTTTCTTTTTCTTTTCTCTATTTTATCTTCTCTTTTTTCTCAACTTCTATTATATTTTGCTAATAAATAGAAAGTTGGATAATCCTCAAAGGAATCTTCTTTCTTCGATATTAAGGTAAATTTAAGGGCATGACTTGTCGTTTGGTAGTCTTTTGGGATACGTCTTACCTCTACGGCAAAAGTTATAGAACATCTCATAAATCGAGGCACAATCTAGTAGTGTCAAGTCTTTCTTGTGGGACATAACTTGTTGTTTGAAAATTCTTGAGTTAAGTCTGGCCTTTAAGGAAAGAGTTATATAACATCTCATAAATCAAGACATAATGTGGTAGTGTCAACACTTGCCCATTGGGCATAACTTATTTTTTGAGAGGTTCTTGGGCTAAATCTTATCTAAGAGGCAAGACTACTAGAACATCTCATATATCAAGACACAATGTGGTAGTGTCAACTCTTGTCCATGAGGCATAACGTGTGGGCTAAGTCTTGCCTCTATGGCAAGAGTAATATAACATTTTATAAATCAAGACACAATATAATAGTGTTAACTATTGCCCATGAGGTGTAACTTGTGGTCTAAGTCTTGCCTCTAAGGCAAGATTTATTGAATATTTGATAAATCAAGACACGATGTGGTAGTATCAATTTTTGCCCATGGGGGCGTAGCTTGCCGTTTGAAAGTCCTTGTACTAAGTCTTGCCTCTAAGGCAAGAGTTAGAACATCTCATAAATCAACATATAATGTGTTATAGAATATCTCATAATACATATATCAAGTACAATAAAAATGATAATGATAATGACGATGATGATGATGTGATGTGTATGAGGTTTTCGCACAACCTCCGTATACACCTACAGAGCACTACTCCCTGGATAGGACCATGGGAGGTTCCACAACCCATATATAATCTGATAACCAATACCAATACCAATTTAATAACTGTAACTCCTCTTCGGCACATGTTCTTTAGAAAAAAGTTTTTAAAGGTGCCGCATTTTCATATGAAAAATCAGTATTTCCACAGTGAATCAATGCCTCATAAATGTATATATGATATGAGGATGTAATGCTCACAACCAAACCAAAATGAGAATTTCAAATCTAACCCCTATACAAACTTGTGAGCTAAAATCTACTCAATATGCCAATAGTACATGTATAATTAGAGTAAGATAACCAAGTATATGTGACACGACCCAAACTAGGGCCTAGTCGTGTTGGGTATCCCAAGTCCAACCCAAACCGGGAATAACCCTAATACCTCATCGTTATCCACTCTACGCCCCATGTTGGATGAATTCTGAACATATAACAAGATAAGATAATATAAATCTAAAGACATGACAGTAAGCTTAAAACCAAAGTTGAAATCCACAACCAATTAACCAACCGTTTCCAATCCTAGTGCCAATACAAATACCAAGGATGACACTAATACCGATGCCACCCATGCCCATAGTTGTTCGACAAATACTTTAACTAGAATCAAGAAACACCTGGTCGGGACATGCCCCCACCATAGACAAAACCAAATCCAATGAGATAACAAAATAAAAAGAAGTCCATAACATCAAATGGTGTTTTCCGGAGTATGAAAGCTCACCACTTTAATCTGACTCAAAAGCTATCCCAGAATCCAAGTCACTGAGCAGGAGGAATGGTAGTATGGCCAGTTCCTACATTGCGTGGGGATGCAGTGCCCGAAGACGGTTAGCAAGGTAAATGCTAGAATGTAACTCAGGGATAAAGATAAAATAATGCCAACATTCAACCAAAGCAACTTAACTACATGTAATCATACACACACACACACACATACACACCATGCCGGGATAGGGAACAAGGTTTAGTATGCATTTAAAACCTTAACTTAGATTGTGTAGCTTGGCCGTCCTAAAATCACCCACGAGCTATATGGGTTTAGCTCCCCCTACTAAAAGGGCCCAGTGTATGTTAGCCGCATGATCGGATAAAAAGAACCTGGGATGACTAGTACATCCTTAATAATAACAGGTGTGACATTATGCACACGGCCACCCTCATATCGGCAAATGTGAGTTTCCAATGTCGGTCCCCCCGGGACATCCACCTTCTATGACTTTTCTACTCAACCCCATTTTAAGCCCAATTAAACCTTTTTCACATAACCAAACCATTTACCAAGGAGTCTTTTAATTAGGCATTCACCATTGGTATCATCATACCAAAATTAAAGCTTGTAAGTTTATTACCTTATGCCATATAAACCATTAAACCAAGTTTGACTCCACCATTTCCATTTAAACCAAGACCATTTACAATCAAACCATGCCTACCAAGGTCTTTTAAAAACCCTGAAATCAACCAAAATCAATTCATGTTTCTTTAAACATTTGTGCAATGCAAGGCTTCCAAGATTAGTCAAACTATGTGACAAAACAATTCTTATTGACAATTTAACAAACAGGTTGAGGGCATACCATTAATAAAGTCAAAATCGTCAGAATTTAGGGTTCAACCATGACCCCTTAATTAAATCACCATTCCCATGCACTCATATGTAAAAAACCATAATTTAAAAGATGAAAACCATAATCAAATCTGAGAAATATTTAACCAACCATGAACATCTAAAACCCCAACCTTTATTTCAAAACCATCACAATATTATGAAAATCATACATTAAAACATATGGCTTTAGTAAAATAACCATGAGGGAGGAGTCACATATCTTAGACACCAAGAAGCACGGAGAGAAACCACCCTTGAAAGTGTTAGTTGATTATCTTGATGAAACCCTAGCCTTTTGCTTGAAAGAGAGTTTGAGAGAGATTTTAAGAGTGTTTGATTGAATATAATAGGTTAATGAAGTTCCAAAAGTTGTTTAAGTCATGGCCTCAAAGGGAGTTAAAAGGGAAAATGTCCAGAATTCCCCCAACTAAAAACTGTAAAAAGATCACAGGTGGTTAACAAGTCGACCCTGTGACTCGTCACTAGAACATATAACTCGTACCCCTGAGTTATCACCAAGATAGTGAATTGGACACCCAGTCTACCATATGACTCTATGATATCACTCATTACTAGACCATATGACTCTCATGGTCTAGTCATACCCAGGACAGAAACCAAAAGGATTGGATACTGGAGAACATACGACTCAACCTCATCATCCGTAACCTATCCTCACAGCTCTTAGTGAGCCACTTAACTTAGAGACAAGTCAAGTAACTAAGTTACTGATTTGATTAAAGGACTGACCAAACGAATTGTCACCACCCCTAATGACTTATACCACCCCAATCGTAACTATAGCAGAATCCTAACCACCACCCACTGGAATCTCTACGAAAAGGGTTACCTGACCCGTACCCACACCATACAACTCGTATGGTGAGTCGTTACTAAGATAGTGAGCTTAAAGCTCTAGTGATCTCCAAGGGCCAAAACCCAGGGTGTTTTAATTCTCCCTCACTTGGATTATTTGTCCTTGAATGATAGGATAAAGCATTGACTAGAATGATTAAACCCCCAAATATCTCTACTCTTACTCTTAACAAAGATAGAATACCAAGGAATCTTCATTTTTTATCTTTAATAAGGACAAAAAATTATGTTAAGAACAGTAATTACCTTAAGCATGATTTTCAAGAATAGGGAATAGGAATGGATACTTGGACTTCATGTCCTCTTCAACTTCCTAAGTAGCCTCTCTGACCTTGTGGTTTCCTCCATAGAACCTTCACCGAAGCTATGTCCTTGGTTCGCAACCGATGAAATTATTGATCAAAGATTTCAACCAGAACCTCCTCATAAGATAGAGAATCCAAAATACCAATAGCCCTTATAGATATAATTTGAGACGGATTGCCTACACACTTTCTCAACATAGATACGTGGAACACCAGATGAACGGAGCTTAGACTAGAAGGCAACACCAATTCATATGCAACATTACCAACCCTTCTTAAAACCAAGTACGAACCAACATACCTGTAACTGAGCTTTTCTTTCTTCCCAAACTGCATCACTCTCTTTAAGGGAGACACCTTCAAGAACACTCTATCCCTAGCCTCAAAGTATAGCTTTCTACGCCTCACATGATCATAGGAATTTTGGTGACTTTGGGTAGCTTTAAGCCTATCTTGAATCACCTTTACTTTATCCATGGCTCGGTGAACCAAATTTGGGCCAAACATCTCTACCTCACAACCTCGAACCACCCAATAGGATACCTACACTTCCTACCATCCAAAGCTTCGAACGGAGCCATCCCAATGCTAGATTGGTAGCTGTTATTATATGTAAACTCTATTAGAGGCAAGTGCTCAACACAACTACCACCATAGTCAATCACGCAATATCTAAGCCTATCTTCTATGTCTGAACAACCCTTTTCGCTTGCCCATCCGACTATGGGCAGAAAGTCATACTAAGACTTACTTTAGTCCCCAAACCCTTATGAAACGACCACTAAAAGTGAGATGAAAATTACATACCATGATCCGAGATAATAGAAATAAGCACCTCATGCAATTTTACAATCTCTTGAAGGTACAACCTCGCATAATCCTCGGCCGAAAAGTTCATCCTCACTGGCAAAAAGTGAGTATACTTCATCATCCTATCCCCGATAACCCAAATCAAATCAAACTAATTCCAAGACCAAGTAAGATCGATAACGAAATACACGTTGATTACCTCCCACTTGCACACAGGCAACTCAATCTTTTGATACAATCCTCTGGGCTTTATGTGCTCAACTTCAGTTGTTACTACATCATGCACTTAGCCACACTGCTTATACTAACAGTTCTAAAATATCACCACATAAATTATAACACCACCACCAGGTAGAACACAAGTATACATTATATTATATACACTTAGAAATAAGAAAGAGCATGTATATACAAGATAGTCAAGTACAATTAACGGAAGATAGAATAAATAAAGGCATAACAAGTCAATATGGAAATTTCAATCACAACATAAACACAATAAAGTAAGTGCAATGTAGAAGAAGAAGAAGATGATGATGATGGACGAGGTTGTCTTCCAACCCTCGTATATACCCACGGAGGCAAGCTGACCCGACTCGACCTTGGGCTTTGTCATAATAGGCATCTCAAGTCCAACTAGGACTGGAGACCACTCCCAATACCTAACCCAACCTGTATATACCCCGAGTCGGATAAATTCCAAACATATAACAAGATGACATATTTTATTCAATTTCTAGACTCTAGGATAGGTCTAAGATTGCGACTGACTCAAATGAGCCCAACTGTCCAAACCCATACCAATAACCAATTACCAAACCAAACCGTGACCCAACAACTAAAACAATAACCAAGTTCCTGTCCATAACATAATCTAAGAGGATGAAATAATCATAAATCCAGTTTAATGGTATCAGCCCCAATACTAATGCCAATACTAAGGCTGACACAAATATCGATCCCGCCTATTCTAACCCATAGTAGTCACATAAGCCTCTATCTAAAAGAAAAATAATATCCAATTGGAACATACCCCCAACTATAGCCAAAACCAATATCCATAAAATAAACCAAGTATGTAAAGACATCCATGATATAAAGTGGAACCTTCTAAAATATGGAAGAACACCACTTCAATCCAATAACTGATCCCGAATCTGATCACTAAGTAGGAGGAGTAGAATGGCCAGTTCCTGCATCATATGGGGATATAGCCACCCAAAGACGGGTTAGCGGGTGAACGCTAGCAAGTACTCAGGATAAGGATAAAATAATGTCATCCAATAAAACCAAGTAAACCAATTATATGTCTACAATCCATACACACATATATATAATAATACCGGGAAAGAGGATCGAGTTTTGCATGCCTTTAAAACCATTAACCTGGGTATATGTAGCTTAACATCCTAAAATCATCCATGGGCTATATGGGTTCAGTGTAACCCCTAAAAAGGACTCGATACGTGTAGCCGCACTAACCAGAGATACTATAAGAGTAGGGGATTCCCTAGTACCCTTCAATCTCCATGATACATATGTACAGTGTACTTAGAGGATTACTATGTACCTTATAGTATTATATATGGGAACTATGACCAACCCTTTATGTCGGCAAACATAAGTTTTTAGTGTCCGTCCATTGGACTTAGACCTTCACGATTAGCTATCACACCCTTCCATTATTGCCCAATTAAAAGCATTTTGCATCCAACCAAGACCTTATTCCATTATTATTAACCGAGGCTATGAGTAGTTGTATCATCATACCAACTATAGCTTGCAAAAAATTTCCTTAGCTAACCTTTTTATGTAAAGGGATTCCCATGTACCCATTGATTACGTTATCAAGTTAACTTGGGGGAATCTCATGTACCCCACCAGTTGTTCATTAGAAAATTTACTTGGGGAATTCCCTTGTATCCCATAAGGAATATTAGTTATGACCACCAAACCTCACCATTTAGCCATTCCAAACCATTTATACCAATTAGGGTTCCATTACCAAGTTATATCATGCAATAGTTCCATTAAAAGTCTAATAATATTGTAAAAGCATTATCAAAGGCATTTTATCAAACATGTTTGGGGCATAGTGTTTCCAAAATCAATTCCAATTACCAATAAACAATTCCCATGCAACCAATTGTCCAAACCACCATTAAAACATGTAAAAACATAATTAAAACATGGGAAAACCATAACCAAACATTTAATACCAAAACCCTACATATGTTTGAAAACACCAAAACCATACAATAATCGTGCCATGAAAACATTGTACACAACATACCTTTAGTTGGAACTAACAATAAGGGAGAAGTATCTTGCCTTAAATTATGAAGATGGAGAGAAATCACATAAACAAGACCCAAATTGCTCCTCTAGATGAAACCCTAGCCTTTCTTAACCCAAGAGCCTTAGTGAGAATTAGAGAGTGTTTCTAAGTGTTTTAGATTCCAATAATAGGGTAAAATAACCTCCCGAATGTGATATAAATCACGAAGTCATGATAGGTTAAGAGGGGAAATATCCAGATTACCCCTAACTTAACTGCATAAAATCCCCATAGGTGGGTACGACTCCACCATACCAGTCGTACCCTCCAATATGAGTGGTACCTGCCACTCGTACCCTTGACCTCCATTAGACCCCCATATTGGTCAACATACGACCATGCTAGCCATACCATATATAAGGATATGACTAGTAACCTTAACCTATACCCATAACAAAACCAAGAAGATTTGACACTGTCCAATACATGAGTGGGACAATATAACTCGTACCTTATCTCATGACCCATGGAGAGCCACTCGTATTCAGATCCAAGTTACTTTACTAAGTCTCAAATTAAGTGAAGAAAAACCCAACCATACGACCTATCAACCATCATATAACTCGTACTAACCCAAGTCATACCCATTCCAGAATCCAATCCAACCCACCAACCATTACTGGTTAGTGTAAGACCAAACCTTACCAACCGTACCCCAACATACGACCTGTACCCCCTAGTCGTATCTTGTCCAAAAATAAGAAATCCATGAAATTTTCTAAGGGTCTCAAACCCAAGTTGTTTCAGTCTCCCCAACTAGGATCATTCTTCCCTATATGATAGAAAAAGTAGGTCAAACATAAACATGATTCATTTGTATAATCAAATATCAGTCCAACATTTAACCAAGTTAGAAAACAAAGATGTGATCAAGAACACATACCTTCTACACGAATATCTAAAGTAGAAAACAAATGCTGATATTTGGACTTCAAGTCTGCTTTTGCTTCCCATGTAGCCTCTTCCACTTTGTGATTCTGCCATAAAACCTTAACGAGGTGACATCCTTGGTCTGTAACCGATAAACCTACAGATCTAATATCTCAACTAGGACCTCTTTATAAGATAGAGAATCCGAGATACCAAATTCTTCTAAAGGAATTACCAAAGAAAGATCACTAAGACACTTTCTCAACATAGATACATGAAATACCGGATGAATAACGCTCAAACTAGAAGGCAACTCTAATTCATAAGCCACATTCCAACCCTCGCAAAGTCGCATAAGGACCAACGTATCGGGACTAAGCTTTCCTTTTTTATCGAATTGCGTTACTCCCTTCATGGGAGATAACTTTAGGAACACCTTATCCCCAACCTTGAACTCCAAGTCTTTATGCCTTACATCCACATAGTACTTTTGGAAACTTTAGGAAGCTTTAAGCCTATCTAAAATCACCTTCACCTTTTAAACCAAGTTCGGACTGAACATATCCGCCGTACTAAGCTCAAACCACCCAATAGGAGATCTACACCTCCCACCATACAAGTCTTAAATGGGGATATCCCAATGCTAGAATGATAGCTATTATTGTAAGTAAACTCTACCAAAGGTAGATGCTCAGCCCAATTACCGGCATAGTTAATCATACACGCATGAAGCATGTCCTCCAATGTCTGAATAGTTCTTTCTACTTGCCCATCCATCTGCGGATGAAAAATAGTACTCAGACTAACATTAGTCCCCAATCACTGATGAAAAGACCAATAGAAGTGAGACAAAAATTGCATACCACAATCAGAGATAATCAAAATAGGTACCCCATGCAACTTTACAATCTCCTGAAGATACAACCTCGAATAATCCTCAACCAAAAAATTTGTTTACACCGGTAAGAAATGAGCGGACTTTGTGATCCTATCCATGGAGACCCAAATCAAATCAACTTGGTTTCGAGATCGAGGAAGACCAGTAACAAAATCCATATTGATTACCTCCCATTTCCATTCAGGCAACTTATTTCCTGATACAACCCTCCAGGCCTCATGTGCTCAACTTTGACTTGTTGGCACACCATGCACTTGGCCATAAAATCAGCCACACCCCTATTCATACCATTTCACCGATACATCTTCTTGAGATTATGATACATCTTTGTCGAACCAGGATGAACAACATAGTATGATTCATGCGCCTCGTCCAAAACCCTTTGTCGTAAATGATTGATGTTAGGAACACATAACCTCTCTTGGTACATCAAGGTACCATCACTACTGATCTCAAACACCATCGCTCTTTGCCCACCAATATCTCTCTTAATTTTCATCAAGATAGGATTTATGATTTGCTTCTCCTGGATTTCTGAACCAAGAGATGATCGAACCACTTCTTGTACCATTACACCACCATCATTGGATTCCAAGCGAGGAACTCCAAGATTAGACAAACAATGGATATTCTTCACCAATTACCAATTCTTCTTTTCTATATGAGCCAAACTCCTTATGGATAACCTGCTAAGAGCATTAATAACCACATTAGCTTTACCTGGGTGGTAGTGAAGACTCATATCATAGTCCTTGAGAAGTTCCAACCATCTTTTTTGCATGAGATTTAGCTCCTTCTAGAACACATACTGTAGACTCTTATGAATAGAAAATATGTCCACATGCACTCTATATAAATAATGCCACCAAATTTTCAAGGTAAAGACCACCGCTAAAATCTCTAAATCATGAGTAGGATAATTCTTCTCATGTACCTTCAACTGCCTAGAAGCATTGGCACTCACCTTTCCATGCTGCATCAAAATGCAACCAAGTCCCAACAGGGATGTATTAAAATAAACCACCAACCCCTCATTACCTTCAGGAAATGTCAAAATCAGAGCCTAAGTTATCTTATTCTTAAGCTTCTCAAAACTCCCCTCACAAGCATCTAACCAAGAAATCTTTACCTTCTTCTGATTCAACTTAGTCAATGGGGAAGCCATTATTGAGAAAATTTCCACGAACTACCTATAATACCCAGCCAAACCCAAGAACCTCCAAATGTTGATTGGAGTTGTTGGTCTAGGCCACATTTTAAGCACAACCATGTTTGGTGGATCCACCATGATCCTCTCACTAGAAATAATATGACGAAGAAAAGTTATAGTGCTTAGCCAAAACTCACACTTGGAGAATTTGGCATACAACTGCTGCTTCTTTAAGGTCTGCAACGCCACACGGAGGTGATTAGTATAATCCACCTCACTTTTAGAATACACCAAGATGTCATCAATGAACAAAATGACAAAAAAATACAAAACTTTCCTAAAAACCCTATTCATTAAATCCATAAATGCCACCTGAGCATTAGTCAAAGTGATTGGCACCTTGAAACTTATCAAACAAGTTATCTATCCTTGGGAGAGAATACTTGTTCTTAACCGTTACCTTATTTAACTTTCTGTAGTCAATGCATATCCGAAAGGAACCATCCTTCTTATGCACGAATAAAATCGGTGCACCCCAAAGGGACACACTAGGACGAATGAAACCCTTATAAAACGATCCTTACGTTGTTCCTTGAGTTCCCTCAACTCAGCCAGCGCCATTCTATAAGGAGGAATAAATATTGGATGAGTGTCCGGAACAAAATAAATACCAAAATCAATCTCCCTATCTAGAGAAACACCAGGAAAATCATCTGAAAAGACTTCAGGAAACTCATTTACCACTGGAATCAAATTAAAAGAAGGACCTCTCGAGTTAGAAAACTTAACCCAGACCAGATGATACAGACATCCTTTAGACAAAGATAAGAAATAAACCTCCCCTAAAAGATAGGGAACCACCCTCCCACTCAATAATCGGTTCACCAGGGAACCTAAAAACAACCTTATAGGTCCGATAATCTAAGGACGGGTAACAATAATGCAACTAATACAGCCCAAAATAACATCAAAATCCACCATATTAGGTTTAAACAAATCTACCAAAGTCTGCCTACTACCAATAGATACCCCCTCTATAGACCATTTTAGCAGCCACAAAGTCTCTTATTGGGGTAGAAATAGAAAAAGGATCTGAAATAAGCTTATGATCAAAACCAAAATGCACATCCACAAATGGGTCACATAAGAGAGAGTGGACCCCTAATCAAGAAAACAATACACGTCATGGGAAAAGATTTGTGATGTACCCATCATGACATCAGGCGATGCCTCAAATTCCTACCGAGTATCAAGATTATATAAGCAATTCCGATCTGCACCCAAAACTCCCCCACTTCTTCTTTGGCCACTTACCACTATCCCGACTACCTTATTGTTGAGCACCATCCTATTCAGAAGATCTAAATTTCTTACCCTGCCTTTCCCCATGCTCAACCTGCTTTTTGTTTTCTTCCTCCACCTGTTGTATATGAACCACCAACCTAGACATATCCATAACCTTGATCTGCAATGCAATCTTACTTTCAAGGATCAAATCCCAAGATAGTCCAAAAGAAAACTTTCTCATCTTTGACCTTATATAAGACACCAATTCTGAAGCAAACCTTGACAGCTGATGAAATTTCAAGGCATATTCCTTGACAAATATTTTCCCTTGTCTCAAATTGATGAATTCCTCCGCCTTCACTTCCCTCAAATCCTGAGGAAATAATCGGTCTAGAAAAGTATTAGAGAAAGTCTCCCATAATGTTAACTCCTCAACATTAACTCTCACCCTATCCCACTCCTCATACCATTGGTATGCCATGTCCTTAAGCTGGTAAGTAAAAAAATTCACCTATTCCATATTCATGGCCTGCATCACCCTAAATTTTTTCTCTATTGCATCTAAGAAATCCCAAAAATCCTCCTCCACCTTCACACCAGTAAAAGTAGGAGGATTCATCTTCATAAATTGTCCAACCCTTATGGCCTCAACAGATAAAACACAAAATATACCCTGTTCAGCCTGAGCAACAACCAATTGCAACAACATAAATCGATTGGCAAAATTCCATATTAGTCACCTCACCCTAAGGAGGGCTAATAGTAACCAGTGAAACTCTAGAAATATCATGGATGGGACCCCAAGATTGAGTATGGATCTCCTGAGTGGTACGTGTCCATTCAACATTGTCCTCAATTGGGTCAAAAGAGTTACCTTGATTCTCAGATAGTCTAGGCACGATCTCAAAAGCGAACAAACCAGGATTAGAGAAGATTTTCAAGACTTAGACTCCAAACTTAAAAATAGAATACCAAGAAAGTGAAATATTCCTAAATGCCTTGTAGCCTTTCCTAATTAACCATAAACCTAAAGCTCTAATACAAACTTGACATGACCCGACCTAGGGCCTCATCATAATAGGTATCTCAAGTCCAACCAGGATCGGAGACCACCCCCGATACCCAGCCCAACCTGCATATATCCTGAGTCGGATGAATTTCGAACACATAACAAAATAGTATATTTTATTCAATTTCCAGACTATGGGATAGGTCTAAGACCGTGAACAACTGAAATGAGCCCAACTTTCCAAACCCATACCAATCATCAATTGCCAAATCAAACCGTGAGCGAACAACCAAAACAATAGCCAAGTTCCTATCCATAACATAATATAAGAGAATAGAACAATCATAAATCCAGTTCAACGGTATCATCCCCAATACCAATGCCAATACTAAGGCTAACACCAATACTGATCCTGCCCATTCCAACCCATAGCAGTCATATAAGCCTCTAGCAAAAACAAAAATAATATTCAGTTAGGATATGCCCCCAACCATAGATAAAACCAATATCCATAAAATAAACCAAGTACCTAAAGACTTCCATGATATAAAATAGAGCCTTCCAGAATATGGAAGATCACCACTTCAATCCAATAGCTGATCCAGAATATGATCACTAAGTAGGAGGAGTAGAATGATCAGTTTTTACATCGCATGGGGATACAGCCACCTGAAGATGGGTTACCAGGTAAATGCTAGCAAGTACTCAAGATAAGGATAAAATAATGCCATCTAGTAAAACCAAGTAAACCAACCATATGCATACAAACCATACACACACACACACATATATATATAACCATGTCGGGAAGGGGAATCGGGTTTTGTTCAATTACAAATTAACCATTTATATGCAACCAATTGTTCAACCCACCATTAAAGCATGTAAAAACATAATTAAAACATCTAAAAACCATAACCAAACATTTAATACCAAAATCCCAACATATATTTAAAAACCCCAAAACCATACAATAATGGTGCCATGAAAACATTGTACGAAACATGCCTTTAGTTGGAGCTAACAATGAGGAAGGAATATCTTGCCTTACATTATGAAGATGATGGAGATAAATCACACAAAAAAGCCCTAAATTGCTCCTCTAGATGAAACCCTAGCCTTTCTTTACCCAAGATCCTTAGAGAGAATTAGAGAGCATTTCTAAGTATTGTAGATTAGAACAATAGGGTAAAATAACCTCCCAAAGATGATATAAGTCGTGGGGTCATGATAGGTTAAGAGGGGAAATATCTAGATTACCCCCAACTTAATTGCATAAAATCCTCATCGGTGGGTACGATTCAACTATACCAATCGTACCGTCCAATAGGGGTAGAACCCGCCACTCGTACCCTAGACCTCTCTTAGACCCCCACACTGGTCAACATACAACCATTCAAGACAAATCATAGCTAGGTATACAACTAGTACCCTTAACGCATACTCATAAGAAAACCAAGAGGAGTTGATACTGTCCAACACATGAGTGGGATAATATGAATCATACCTTATCTCACGATCCATGGTGAGCCACTCGTACTCAGATCCAAGTTACTTTACGAAGTCTCAGATTAAGTAAAGGAAAACCAAACCATATGATTTGTCAACCACCATACAACTCATACCTACCCAAGTCATAACCATTTCAGAATCCAATCCAATTCACAAACCATCATTGGTTAGTGTATAACTAAAACTTACCAACCGTACCCCAGCATAGGTCGTATCTTGTCCAGGAACTAAAAATCCAGGAAATTTTCTAAGGGTCCCAAACCCAGGGTGTTTTACAGGCCTCTCAAATGTGGGACCCATGAAGGGTTCACCAACACATAACTACCCCATATACACATACGGAGATAAGCCACCTAACATAAAACACATAGAGGATTCGTTAACCCATATTCAACCAATATCAATGGCTCTTCTCTGGCATAACCTTCTAATTTCTATGACTCCTTTTTGGCAACTCCCTCGAAGAAGGTCTATAAACTCTGATATTCTTAGTGTTTCTAGAGTCTTCAGTATTTCCCAATACTTTTGGTGTTTCCAGAGCACATATATACCATATGACATAATTCAAGTAGAAATTCAACCACAATAAGTATATATAAAGCATACAAAAAAAGTAAAATTATGCATGTGATGCCATGAGGATAAAGATGCAATGTTCACAACCAACCAAAATGCGTATTTTTATAACCAACTAATTACCAATTACGTAAGCCAATTTTCCACTCGTTATTTCCAACCATTCATAAATTCCCACATGATCCATATGCCTATAAAGTATGAATAATATGCAATACACCAATGGTACCACGATAGGCATTCCAATAACATAATACGCTTATTCTAATAGATTTCAGGCTATCAACATTATATAGGACCCCACATGGTCGCACATATCACATAATATCTTAAAACCAATAATTGAATCACATATTGGCCCCCCAACAGGCATAATACATTTAGATAGCCAATTTTATGATTAGTTCCTATCCACTTAACATGCATTGTGTATAAAAATTAACTACCTAACCCAGTATGAATGAGTTAAGCAATAACCTATATCAATGTCAAAACTGGTCAACAATACTTTACACCGCAACCTTAGTTCTTATGAACGATCTCAATATAAACTAAAACCAAGAAATATAGTATCTACATATCAAAACAAAGGCAATAATACCCATATTATCTACTTTTGGTTTAAGGTCAAAATAGAACCTCAAAATGGGTTTTCAAGAAAAAAGGGAAAAATCATAGCTTTATTGCAAAAATGTGTTCCTCATACTTTTAGAAATCTATAGCTAAAAACCCAAGTCAAATCGAGTTAAAAGTAAGGTCCCAATCGAAGAAAAACCATTTTTCAACTTTACCGAGTAAATCCTTTGAAATCCATTTCAAAATCAAGAATCAAGGTTGTTTTGAAGATGAAATCGAGGAAAAACAAGTAGTTATCCAATTAGTAACCTTATTCAAGTGAAAAGGAGTGAAATTTAGGGTTTAAAATCAAGCCCTATTTGAGAAATAAATCAAGAATTCAACTAAGAAAAGGGTGAATTCTTACCTTAAATCTGTAAGAAAACCAAGAAATGGATGTTAATCTAGCTTCCCAAGCACCCACAAGGTTCACTTTTAAGCTCTCAAACAATTTTAGTGTTTAACTCTCAAAAGGAAAGATGGAAAATGGTCTGATTTGCGATCTAAGGGGTCTTTTTATGCCCCTTCAAGGTCATCAGGTATGATAATTGCATACCCAAGTGTACAATCGCACACCCTGACCTCATAAAAGGGTATGGTGATGACCACACCCTTTGTGCGATCGCACTACCTCTTCTGCACAAGGTGAGATCACCATCCAAGGAGATGCAATCGTAGAGGCAACAAATGACAACTGAAACTTTGGAAACTTTCCAACTTTCTTCCAAGGCCTCGGGTTTCATTTGGAATCCAACCTACACAAAAAACTATGTTACTACACTAAATTCGATGCTTCAAACTCAATTGTGATATTAAATTTTTGAAAAGACGTCGTTTTCATTAAGTTGAGCCTCGAAATTCAAAATTATAATTTTCCAAACTAAGGGTCAAAATGAGATTAAAAAGCCATAAAACCAGACCAAACATGTTACCACCCTAAAAATTGATGTTCCAGATCTGTTGGCATATTTTTTTCAGTCATCCATCGCACGGATCAAAATATAACAAAAACAGTTCATAGTAAGGCTCTTGAAGCCACTAAAAACCACAATATTGCATATAAGGCACAAAAATAAATCGAGAACTATGCCAATCACCTTCACACCCTAGAACTACCACAATGCAACTATGGGGAGGGGTAAAATAGTTAAATCACACAAAACACATATTTCATAAAATTTTTAGGTCGTTACATCATCCACCACTTAAAATCTAGTTCACCTTTGAACTAAGGCAAAGAACTACCTGAACTAACAAAGAGCTAGGGATAAGAACTACATATATCAGACTCGACTTCCCAAGTAGCCTTATCTATAGGTTGATGTCACCACTAAACCTTAACAACAGAGATAACTCTAAAATGCAACCGTCTAACATCCCAGCCAAAATAAAGACCGACTCCTCAACGAAAGACAATCACTCATCTAAATGAACTGACTCCCAACAAATGATATAAGACTTATTTGGAATGTAGAGGTGAAGCATAGAAGCATGAAAAACTGGATTAACAATCGACAAATCTGGGGGAAGACCATCTCATAATCCACATCACCAACGATCCAAAGAATCTTAAATGGACCAATATACCTGGGCTAAGCTTTCCATTTTCCCCAAACCTCATAACACCCTTCATGGGTGAAACTTGAAGGAAAATAAGATAACCCACACTAAATCTCAAGGCACAAAGTCTATGATCAGCATAACATTTTTGCCTACTCTGAGCCACTTGAAGTCTATCCTGAATAACACAAACTCTATCCAAGGACTCACGAAGTAAGTACGTACCTCAAGGTCTAAAATTAAAAACATCAAACCAACCCACTATCAAGCAACAATGCCTACCATATAATGCCTCAAAAGGATTTATGTCGATACTGGAATGGTAGCTGTTATTATATGCAAACTCTGCTAAAGCCAAATACTACTCCCAATGGACCCTAAAATCAATCTCATACACGTAGAGTATATTCTCTAAAACCTGGATAGTCCACTCTATCTGACCATTAGTCTGGGGAAGAAATGCTGTACTAAGATTGACCTGAGTACCCAACTTATATCGAATAGTCTTCTAGAAGTGAGAAGTAAACACAGATCCTTGATCTTATATAATAGATACTGGAATACCATAAAGTAGAACAATCTCGCGAATATAGATATAGGCCAGCCTCTCATCACTGAAGGAGACCTATACTGAAAGGAATTATTCAAACTTAGTCAATTGATCTACGATGACCCAAAAACTATCAGATCCATGGGAAGTGCGACAAAACCCGATAAAAAAAATCTACAGTGATTCATTCCTACTTTTACTCAAGAATGGGTAACCACTGAAGCAATCCACTCGGTCTTATATGCTCGTCCTTCACCTGCTTGTAATAAGAGCAACAAGCTATAAAATCTTCTAAATCCTTCCTTATACCACCCACCAGTAATGCTTCCTCAAATAATGATATATCTTAGTCAGTCCCGTATGGATAGAATACCTAGAACAATGAGTCTCCTCCAAAATCAATCTAATCCAATAATCCACTTTACGTATGCAAAATCGACCTCTAATCCTCAAAACACCATCCAAATTAAGTGAGGTTTCATTATCCTCACCCCTCAATACCTTATTTTAAATCAATCTTAATTTCACATCCTCAAACTAATAAGCTTGAATATGCTCCATCAAAGAAGACCTAGTCTCCATAATACACCAGGTGTCAAAATATCAAGCCTAACCATCTGGTTATCTAAAGACTAAATCAATAAGGCCAAAGGCCTCTCCTGGGTCAAAAAATGAGTCAAGCTACCCATGCTAGTCGACTTTTAGCTAAAGGCATATATAACCACATTAGCCTTGCTGGGATTATAGAGAATAGTTAAGTCATAATCCTTGAGAAACTCAAGCCAACAATGCTTCCTCATATTAAGATATCATTGGGAAAAGAAGTATCGAAGGCTACGCTGATATGAGAAAATCTCAAAATAAACTAAAATCTCAAAATAGACTTTGTACAAGTAGGGGTCATTGAGTGTATAAGAACAATGCAAAATATAGTGTTTTAGTAATGCTTATATTATTTATTCTTGTATTAGTTATTCATGTATTATTTCTTATACATTGTATGGTTTGGTGTATAAGAAATAATGCATCTTACATAATTTCTATAAAAGAAATTTTTGTTTACAAAAATACCCTTCTTTGATTTTGTATACTTTTTTGCAACAAAGTTCTTTTGTTATTTCAAACATAATTAGTATTGTTGAACTATTCTATAGAGGTTTAGAATTAATTGCAAGACCTTCATCTTTACAAAAAAATGTTACGCCGACAGATTAACATAGTTGAAACAAAAATAAAATACAAGACTTAAAATTAAGAAATAGTCTCAATTTTTTAAATATTTTTAAAGACTCTCGAAGCAAAGCCAAAATATATTAGAGTTATTTAAATCACTTAAATTAAAATGGTGGGAAAAGAAATTGTGAAATGTTTTGAAAAGACTTACTATTGTAAATTAAAATGGCGAGAAAAGAAATGGTGAAATATTTTGAGAGGGAAATTGAAGGGTATTAAGGTCATTTAATAAGTTAATGCATGTATTTAAAGTCTTTGTATTACTAATACATAAGAAATAGAGTGTATTACTAATGCACACTTCAACAAAATAGAGTGTGTAACCAATGCTTGCATTAGTTATACTTAGGCAAAATGTCTTACCAAACAAGGTACTAGCTGTACACATTAACTAATGCATGCATTATATTTTACAATACACTCTATCAAATGACCCCATAGTTCCTCTATAACTTTAAATAAAAAATAACCGCACACAACTCCAAATCATGGGTAGGATAATTCCTCTCACGAGGCTTCAACCGGCGAGAAACATAGGCAATCACCTTACCCTCTTACATCAACACAACACCTAACCCAACACCTAAAGCATCACAAAAGATGTTAAAACCCACGCCCTTCTTGAGAAAGGCCAAGATAAGAGTTGAAATCAAAAAATCCTAGAGCTTTTGAAGCTCTCCTTGATATGTCTAGAAACACGACACTTTTGATGATTAAAACCAAGAATTTATGCATATACTTAGGTTATTTTAGTAGACATGGTGAACTTTTGTGTTTATTGCAAGTCAAATAGGTCTACAAGAGTGTTGGACTAAATTTTGAATAAAAATCCTAAAAAAGAGCAAGACTGATGAAGGTACGTGTCACCTCATGAGTCATTAACACACTATATGACTCGTAGGCTGGCTCATAAACATAACAAAACCTAAAGCCAAACTAAGAATCTAAGTATGGAGAAGATATGACTTAAGCATCCAAGTTTTAAGCAAGGATACGAGTCATATGAAGAAGTTGCAAGCATAACAAAGTCTAAATCTACCATCAAAATTTGAAGTCTCAGAAGTATACGAGTCTGAAGTTTGAGTACAATTTATATAGGAAAGCCGCACATAGACCTGTGTTTAGATCTTGGAAAGATAGAAGTCCCAGGTGGATACAAGTGAAGAGCACGAGTCGTATTGTCAAGATACGACTCATAAGCCAAAGTCGTATGAAGAATAGAAAATTGAAGCCTTGGGAGATCAGACGCTGGAATAGATATGAGAAGGCATGGTATGACTCATATGATATTGGTATGAGTTGAAAACCGAGTCTTACCAAATGCAGACATAGCTTTACCTTTCCCATTTTTAGTAGGATTTCATGTTATTTTGAGATACTATAAATACCTTAGGGTTTATCTTTATTAGGTTACATATTCTTACAGTAGTTTACATACTTTACAATTATTATTGAGATTTTGGTTATTATTCAATTCAAGACTTTGGAGTTTATTCATCATAATTTGAGAAATTAATTACATGTCTTCTTCATTGATAATCATGGAATATAGCATGAACATGAGTAGTTGATCTCCTTCACTAGGGTTGTAAGATCCCTGATGGATTAGATACGTAGAAAAGTATAATACTCATCTATTCTAGGGTTTATGCAGGTATCTTAATCTTGTTCACAATAATTAATCTCTCAACTGCTGTAGAAGCTTAAGATAGCCTATTTTTGCATTAATCCTTACAAGGGAGCTTATGATTGGGAGAATAAGATTAGGATAGTGATTTGGGATTTACCTCTATTTTGTAATCCTTGCCATCTCATCTTATCACTTGAACTCAATTAGTGGTAGTGAACTGAGGTCGTAGAAAGAAGCAATAAAACGATGCCCTAAGACTGAACCAGTAAAGAGTAAGATTTATCTTCACGTTCATAGGACAACTTATAATATATATCTTGTAGACTTTACATACAGATCAAAATAATAGGCTGGTTGAACACGAGAAATTTATGGAGTTGAGAAGCCAGGGGGAACACAATCCTAGTGTTCATCTTCTATTATTTAAAACTTAAAAGCACTCAAGTGTTGGTTACTACTTGTGATTGATACAGAATTCCCCCATTTACTTTCCTATATTGCTCGTGGATTACATCAAGTCAAGAAACTGTTCAGTATCTTCCTTGTGGGTTCAACCCTAACCTAGTTGGGTTATTATATTTGCAATCGACTATAACATATTTCTATTGGTGTTTGTTTTAGGATAGATTAAATTTTTTCACCATTGCCAGAGAATATAGTTTGAGGAGTTAATTAAATTGGTAAAGTTTGTAGGTTTTATTTTCTATTTTTGATTTGGCATAAGTCGATGTATATCAAACATGAGGAGAAGAGACACTCCTTTACTCCCATTCAATCCAGAGCCATAACGAATCCTTCAAACACCAAGAAGGATGTCAGGAATAGTTTGTGATGGAGTTCCAATAGGGTGTAAGATCCCCACATGTGGATCCAAACATGACACTCCCGCGTGCTCTACTAGATCTGTAAAATATTATGGATATATAGACATAACAACAACTAGATCTAGAAAGAAGAGAATCCAAAGAGGCTACACTAGCTGAAGAGGCTGCATTAGCTTAGCATAAAGGGCTAGCCAGACCTAGACAGGTAGTTGATTGTTGAGTTCAGAGAGATAGAGCTCTAGTAATTTATGCATATTAGCACTTAGACCTATACAAGGATGAAGAATACATGGGTTATGTTGAACCTACTAAGACAAGAGCTATTATTCCTACTGCTTAACCTCCCAATGTGAAATTTGAAATTACTAGCACCATGATCCAACTATTGAATTTGAAGTGTGTATTTTTGGGAGATGCTAAGGATGATGCGAACATGTATCTTGCTAATTTCACTGGGATATGTATGTCATATACTATTCCAGGGGTGGATCAAGAAGCATTGGGATTAGGGTTGTTCCTATTTTCTGACAGGAGAAGAATTACTATGGTTAGGGGAACTTCTAAGAGGATCTATCACCACTTGGTATGAGTTGTGAAAATAGTTTCTAAATAGAATTTTCCCTTCGGCAAGGATGCTATAGTTGAAATATGAAATTTATAATTTCAGACAGTTACCTGCAGAGTCCCTTCATGAGGTGTGATTTAGATTTAAGAAAAAGTTGAGTATGGTGCCAGATCACAAAATAGCAGGGTCAAATTTTTCAAAAATCTTCTATAGATCACTGAATGATAGTTCAAGATCAATGGAAAATACTATTTTGGGAGAAAAATTTATGCTTCTTTATTGGGATGCTACACAGGATATGCTAGATAATATTTTAGTGACAAATAAAGGATGGCATACTAGAGATCCAGAGCGTGGTTCAGGTACATATGCTATTGAAAATGATAATACTTATGGAGTTGGTCATGATATTCTAGAATAGGAGGTTTCACAACTTTATACAGATATTGGGCTTCTTATAAAATAACTCATAATAATGAGTGCTGAGAAACTGAATGCAGTTACAGCACATAGGTCTACTTCTAAACCTTTTGAGATTGAATCTAAAGAAGAGATGAAGTATCTTGATCATAGATTGGCAGAATTCTGAGCCCAAGGGCAAGTGAATCAAGTTCAAAACTATTATAATGACAAATACAAAGATAGAAATAGAGAGAGATAATGATTGGCGATGGAAAGATAACTATAAGAAGAAAACTAACAAATATGTTCCACCAGGTAATCGTGATTCAGAATCCAAAATAGAGGCACTTTTGTCTAAACTAGTCAAAGGGTAACAGAGTCAAGAAAATTGTCTTAAAGATATCAAAGTTGACTTATCAAGGCTAAACCAAAAATTTGAGTCACATGCTACAGAAATTAAGCAGTTAGAGCAATATTTTGGTCAGATATTAGCCACAGTAAATTACAGACATCCTGGCACTCTTCTGAGTAACACAGTAGCAAATATAAAGAATGATGGTCACTATTATGCCATCACCACTTGAAGTGGTAAAGTTATCACATACCCATCTGTACCAACTATAGATGAGCAGAAAAATGATGATGATCCAGTTGAGGTATAAAGCAATAATATGTATGATAAAAAAAAATAGGGTTGAGGATCCTATTTTAAATCCCATTCCAAAACCTCTTCCTCCTTATACTTAAAGGATGAGAAAGAAATAAGAAGATAGTAAGTATTAGAAGTTTTTATCCATGCTGAAAGAGCTGCCAATCAATATACTGCTAGTAGAGGCATTGGAATAAATGCCAGGTTATGCAAAGTTTATGAAAGATTTAATTACCAAAAAAAGAGTAGTCAGTTATGAGCCAGTTGATAATATTCATCATAACAGTTCTATACCTAATAGATCTTTGGTAGAGAAAAAG
Organism: Capsicum annuum; assembly: GCF_002878395.1. NCBI lineage: Eukaryota > Viridiplantae > Streptophyta > Magnoliopsida > Solanales > Solanaceae > Capsicum > Capsicum annuum. Next base: position 151,180,609 of record NC_061120.1, on the reverse strand, counting down.
AAGGATCCTGGTGCTTTCACTATACCATGCACCATTAGATCTTTCACCTTTGCTCGTGCATTATGTGATATGGGTGATTGCATCAACCATATGTTGTTTTTAGTATTTAAACAGTTGGGGTTACGAGTTCTAAAACCCATCACCATGAGATTAGTGATGACAGATATGACAGTGATAAAGCTAATAGGTATTTTATATATTGTGTTGGTAAAAATGGCTTCTTTCATCTTTCCTGCTGATTTTATGATCTTAGATTATGAAGTGGAATTTTAAGTCCCAATTATATTGGTAAGACTATTTCTGGCTATAGGAAGGACATTGATTTACTTATAGCTGAGACATCTGATATTGAGATTGAATGACGAACAAGTGTTATTCAATGTGTGTAAATCCATAAGACGGCCTGATGAGTTGAGACTGATTTCTGTGATTGATGTATCTAATAATAAAGAAGATTCATTCCATGATGTTGATGCAGTTAGTCTTTGGGATGTTTATTTTGATGTCACTGTTCCCATTGAAGAAAGATTAGGTGTTGAAGCACTGATAGTTGTGATCATGAATTTTTATAGTCATGTTATTGAGAAGTATGAAGAGATGGTATTTGCACTTCATGGGAGTGGTTCCTATACTTATGCATAAAATAACCTTGATTTAGATTTGAAAAATAGGACTACTCCACATACTCTCCCATCCATCGAAGAGCCTCTGGTTTTATAATTGAAGGCCCTCTCATATTATTTATAGTATCTATTTTTGGGGGCCAACAATACTTTACCGATAATTGATGCAACTAATTTGAGACAACCAGAAGTGGAAGCATTGTTGTTAGTATTGCAGCAATTTAAGAGGGCCATTGGTTGGTCCATTGTAGATATTCTGGGTATCCTGCCTAGTTTTTTTACTCATAAAATTTAGCTTGAACCGGAATATATTCAAAGTATTAAACACCAGTGTCGAATCAACCCTCCTATGCAAGAGGTGGTGAATAAAGAGATAATTAAGTTGTTGGATGCTGGTGTAGTATATCCCTTTGCTGATAGCAAGTGGTTCAATCTGGTTCAATGTGTTCCTAATAAAGGTGGGATTACTATTGTGCCTAATAACAAGAATGATCTAGTGCCAATGAGAACAATCACCTGTTGGAGAGTATTCATGGATTATAGAAAACTGAATGCATGGATTCATGGTCAAGATATTAGACAGGTTAGTGGGCAGAGGATGGTACTATTTTCTTGATGGATATTCAGGCTATAATCAAATTACTATAGAACCTGAAGACCAAAAGAAAAAAACTTTTACATATCCTTATGGGACTTTCTCAATACGATGTATGCCATTCAGGTTATGCGATGCTCCAGCCACATTTCAGAGATGTATGATGTCTATTTTCTCTAATATTGTAGAAGACACCATTGAAGTATTCATGGATGGATTTTTAGTCATTGGTGATTCTTTTGATGACTGCTTAATTTACTTGGCAAAGTCTCTTAAAAGGTGTGATGCAACTTGGTGTTTAATTGGGAAAAGTGCCATTTTGTGGTCAAAGAAGGCATTGTGCTTCGGCATAAAATTTCAAAAAGGGATATTGAGGTAGATAGAGCGAAGATTGAAGTGATTGAGAAATTACCTCTACCAATTTCAGTGAAGGGTGTTCATATCTTTTTGGGACATGCTGGGTTTTATAAGAGTTTTATCTAGGATTCCCTAAGATAACCCACCCTCTTTGTAGGCTTCTTAGAGATGAAGTTTGATTTTACTGAAGTATGCTTGAAAGACTTTTGAATATCTGAAAGAGAAGTTAGTGATTGCTCTTATTATTGTATCCCCAGATTGGTCCTTAACCTTTGAGATCATGTGTGATGCGAGTAGTTTGGCCTTAGGGACTGTTCTAGGCCAACAAAAAAAAAGATCCTTCATACCATCTACTATGCTATTAAGACACTAAATCCTCCTCAAAAGAACTATACTATGACAGAGCAAGAGTTGTTGGTAGTAGTTTTTGCCTTTAAGAATTTTAGATATTATTTTATTGGGAAAAAGGTGATTTTGCACACTGATCATGAATCATTGCGGTACCTAATTTCCAAGAAAGATGCAAAGACTAGGCTTATCAGGTGGGTACTTTTTTGTAAGAATTTGACTTCAAGGTAAAGGACAAAAAGGGCACAGTAATCAAGTTGCAAATCACTTATCTAGACTAGAGGAGGAAGCTATGCAGAAGGTTGCAAATGGGTTGGAGATTGATGAAAGTTTTCCAGATGAGTAGATATTAACAGTTTCCCAAGATCTAATTCCATGGTTTGCATATTAAACAAACTATTTAGCCAGTGATCTAGTCCCAGAATATCTTTCCTTTCAGCATAGAAAGAATTTATGTATGAGGTAAGGAAATTTTTATGGGATGACCCTTATTTTTTTAGAATTTTTTTGGATGGGATTATTCATAGATGCATACCTGAGGTAGAGATGATAAGCATACTTGAGTCTTTTCATTCTTCGCCAGTTTGGGGTCATCATTGTGAAACCTGCACAACACATAAAATCTTGGAATATGGGTATTATTGGCCACCAATCTAAAAAGATGCACATGATTTTGCTTTAGCTTGTGACCAATGTCAACGACAAGGTAATATATCTAGACGCCATAGACTTCTTATGACTCCTATCTTAGAATTGTAATTGTTTGATGTATGTGGTATAGATTTCATGAGACCTTTTATGGGTTTATTTGGCCTGAAGTATATACTAGTGGTGGTAGATTATGTCTCTAAATGGGTGTATATATTTGTACCGCCCAACAATGAAGCACGTAGTGTCACTACTTTCCCGAAAAAGCACATCTTTTCTCAATTTGGAACACTATGTGCTATTATTAGTAACTGTGGATCACATTTTTGTAATTGTCTATTCAAAGGTCTGCTTGAGAAGTATGGAGTGAAACACAAGGTGGAAACACCTTATCATCCACAAACTTGTGGACAGGTTGAGGTGTCCAATAAAGAAATTAAGTCCATCTTGGCAAAGATAGTAAATACCAAAAGGACTGATAGGTCAAATAAGTTAGATGACACATTATGGGCTTATCAAACAACATTCAAGACTCCAGTTTGTGCTTTACCATATCATCTAGTGTATGGAAAAGCTTGTCACTTTCCTATTAAGCTCGAACATAAAGCACTTTGGGCCTTGAAAAAGCTAAATTTTGAGTGGCAAGATGCAGCCAAATCAAGACTGAACAATATAAATGAGTTTGATGAATTCTGACTTCAGGGATATGAAAGTTCTGCACTTTACAAGGAAAATAGGAAGATGTATCATGATCTCAAAATTGAGAAAAGAATTTTTGTAAAAGGTGACTAGGTATTGCTCTACAACTCAAGGCTTCACTTGTTTCCAGGTAAGTTAAAGTCTAGATGGTATAATCCCATTACTATGCTTAGGGTGTTTCCATATGGTGCTTTAGAATTGGAGAATGATGGTAAAGCCTCGTTCTAGGTAAATGGGCAAAGAGTAAAACAACATGGGAAACACTAAGGAAATTGATGTAATTTTTAAAATAACCTTGGTAAATCCTGAGTAACCAAGGCAATTATGTCGTGATGCGACGTTAAACCAAGCATTGCATGGGAGGCAACCCATAAATTTTATTTACTAATTTATAGGTTAATATGGTTGTTCATTGTGCAAGACTAAGGAGTGCTGAAAATATCTAGAGAAGTTTTAAAAGTTTGGTCATACAGACTTTGTATGAGTCGTATTTAGATGGTACGACTCATGAGTAGGAGTCGTATGGACTTGGAGAAAAATTTAAAATTAGGCCAAAGTTTTTAGAATGTATACGATTCTTAGAACGAGTAGTAACCTCAAGGTAACCCATCATAATGATTCGTATCCACTCCAGATTCCAGATAAGGTTCAGGGTGTATGCGAGGCAAATAAATGACCCATAAACTGGGGTATGAGTTGTAAAAAGGACTCATACCCAAGCTTACCAGGTCGGGATCGCAGGTTAATTTGGCCCAGAAATTAAATTTAAATAAAAAGAAGGGTACCCATCGGGCACCCAATAAATAAAAATCATACCCACCTCTATTTTGCCCTAATTTTAAGCTTTCAAAAGTAAGAAATCACTTGAATACAACTAAAATCAACTACCACTTTGCTCAGATTCTTCATTTTGCACAAATTTAAGAAAGAATTTGGAGAAGAACAAGCGGAAACTTAAGAAAAATACTTTCTCGTCTATTCAAGTAAGTTTTTGAATGTAAATCCTAGTTATTTCAAGTTGAACTTGTAAGTGGGAGTGTTTTCTAACTTGCTTTGAGTTACTATTACTTAATTATTGAATTGTGAAACCCTAGTTCTTGGGTTTTAGGTTGAAAATGAGAGTTGGGGATGAATTGGGTTTTAGCTAGTGATTGTGTGTGTTATTTTGTCAAAAATTGATTGATATTGCTTCAAATTGTCATGAGTATTTTGGGTATTTGATTTGGAGTCAAACTTTAAAGTTGGACTTCTATGTTGTAGTGGTAACAATACTCCTTACGACTTGTACCCATTGGTTAGGGGTTCGTAATGGGACTTACACCCACTGACAACATGGAGGTCTAACAAATTTAAAGTTCTGGAATTGATACGACTTGCCTACACGTGTCATATCCAAATCATATGACTGGTACTCTTTAATGTTGAACCCATCTGGGAGTTATATTATTTTATAAAATGTTTCTAATCAGCTTACAACTATTGGAAATGAGTCGTACCTTCTTGGTATGACTTGTTAGGAGGAGTTGTAACCTGTCTAGTGAACAACTGTTCATCCACTGTGTAACATACAACTCGTTCATACGAGTCATACCCAATCGATACGACCAGTACCTCCACTCGTAACCTTAACTGAACATTCATACTGAACTTTAGTTTCAAATTTTTGTTTTCCTTTTGGTAATTACTTACTAATGATAGTTTACTTGCAGGTACAATGCCTCCTAAGAATGCATTTTCATCCAAGCAAGCTAAGAAGGGAAACAAGCAGGCACCGACTACTAGTTTGGAATCCATTGGTTCTAAATTTGATGTGCCATCAAAAAGTAGTGGTGAGCTATGATAAGACTCAACAAAGGTCAAGGTTTACCTAAAAGGACAAAAAAATGACAAAGTAAAGGGGAATAAGGTTGTACCCCCAGAGGAAACACTTCCACGAGGCTTGAGGAGAAAGAATCCAATTGTCTCTCCTCCGCATACACCACCACCTTCTGATGCTGATGAGGATGTCAAATTAAGTTTTAAAGAAACTAGTTCCTAGAATGTCGACAGTATAGAAGAGGTTGATGCCACCCCGATCGACCAATAGGATACCCCACTTGTACTTACCCCTGCCTCGGGGTGGAAAGATTAGATGAGTACTATATCTGGAGGGAGGTTGATGACTACTGGAATGATAGAATTTCCCAGATTTGAGGAACGCTTTAAGAAATATGGTTTTAAATGGATGATGAGGGCTCCTAAAAAGTATAGTGAGGTGTTGGTATGAGAATTTTACGTGGCATACAAGGGTGAACTTCAAAGACAATATCCACAAGGTCAGTTATGGAAAGGTGGTGAGTTGATTACTTCTCTTACTTTTTAAGGAGTATGGGTGGACATTTAACCGCATACCATTGGTTGGTTCTTATATGTACCAGAGTATTATCCTCCAATTAATACTGAGGAGATGGACTATTGGATGGAACAAATAAGAAAAATAACTCGGAGGACATTGGGTTCAGAGGAGAAGATTGAGTTCTTTAGATTAATTGTCGGGCGGATAGCTTTTAATGTCTAGAATACAATGTGGGTTACAGAAGGCCCCGGGGTAGTCTCGTAGAAGATTGATAAGAATACCTTCAAATTTGAGGGTAAATCTTGGTGGACATTAGCTTAAAACCATCTATGTCCAACTACTGGAGATAATATTCTGACCCCAGTTCAGACAACCATAATAGCCGGCTTCATAGGTAGTTATGAGTTTGATGTAGTAGAATATTCAGATTAGGATTAGCGATCGAGCAGTTAGGGGTGGAAAATCATTGCTGGACAACCCCTGCATGATCATATAAATCTATTTAGCTACAGGAGTACAAGAACTCCTAGGGGTAGATGACTAGGTAGAGGCCACGAACACCACTAACTTAGGCTCGATTCGAGATTCAACCAACCTTTTTGCCTTGTAGGCAAGACAAGCAACTAATTTGATGGAAGATATATTCCGACAGAGCGATCAGGCTGAGACTACCGAGGCAGCTGAGATGGGTGATCAGAAAGAGACTATGCAGACTAATACAATGGGTACTTCTAGTGCTCCTTCTCCAGTCCAATTTGTGCCAACTAGGCCATGAGGTATGCCTTTTGGACTTTTTATCAATTCATAGGCGATGTGGACGAAGGTTATGACCAAGTTAGCCACATTAGAGGCGAAAGTGGGTCACATGAATGGAGGAGTCAAACCATGGCTTGATATATAGTTTGTGACCCAGGACAGATGGGTTAAGGGCAGGCTAGATGTATTTGAGTTGAGGATCACTCGACTGTTGAGTAGCGGGAAGATGCCTGATATTGCTGTGATGAAAACTGAAGTTACAGAGATCAAAAGGATGGTGCATGAGCTGTATGATAGACGGTAGGAGTGTACATAGGTCAGGTTGTTTTTTTTTTTTGAAAAACAGACAAACCAATTATGTCAGTTCATTAAAACTTTTAACCAAATCAAACCAACATAAAATTGGTTTTTTTGGTTTAGGTTTTAGTCAGTTCTTTCGATTTTTCCAATTTTTCGGGTTTTCTCAGTTTTTTTACAATCTTTATTTTTTACAATTATATTGTGTTTGAAAACTAGATCAAGTATGTTTTCACTCATGTGCTAATGAAAAACCACAATTATGAAAAATTGAGGAGCGAAACTCTCTTGAAACTAAAAAGTAAGATGAAGAGTGAAAAGTTAAGTTTTTAAGTTTTTGGCTTTTGGATCATTTTATTAGCAATTAATGGACAAATATTACAACTTAAAGAACCAAATATGAATAAATACACACACATACACACACACACACATATATATACACACACACGTGTACTTTCTAAATATTGAAAATTAATAAAACTAATTGAAAAAATATCTAAAAAGTAGATTATAATTAATAATTTATGTATAAAAAGTTAAATTTTATATATATATATATATATATATATATATATATTATATCAGTTTGATTTGGGTTTGATTTGACTTTTTCTTGGTTAACACCAAACCAAACCAAGAATGGTTGATTTTTTTCAAACGCCAAACCAACCAAACCAAACCATAAGTCGGTTTTTTTCTCAGTTTTTTTCTCGGTTTGATTTGGTTGTTTGGTTTGGTTTGACATTACGGTTTGGTTTGTACACCCCTAATAGGCGGTGATTCCAAACCCTTGATAGTGACAGTGTGGCCTACTGTCTGTGTTTCTAATATTTGGCCATTCCAAAGCTGAGAGCTGAGGAGACCCAAGATGAAAGAAGAGAAAAGAAGAAAAGAAGGTGTAAGAAAAAAGAGGCTTTGAAGAAAGAAATAGGAGAGAGATTACTGAGCAAAAAGGATTGGGAGATGCGGGTCCATAAGATTGCATTTGGAGTAGGTGGTTCAAGGACACAAGTTGTTGAATTTGAGGGGGACGATTTGCGCCCCTGACCGTTGTTGCTGATTCAGTCCCAGTAGCTGATGTATGAAAGCTGAAGAGAGTGGGACCTGATCTGAGGGCCAACATGCTCATATTGTTAAGCCGGCGCCTTATGCTCCCATGTATGACCTTGCATCCTTACTTTACATTTTATTAGCACGAGGGACAGTGCTAGGATTTTTAGTTAGGGGTGGGGGTATATCTGATTCTGAAATTCTAGAAGTAACTAAAAAATATATAAAGCTGAAAGTCTGTTATGACTTGTAGGTTTTGGTGCTGACAACTGAGATACGGAGAAAATTTGCACCTATGGCAAAGGATTTTATTGATTTCTAATGAATTTTGAAATTGATTTGTAATAAATTGTGATTTGTGATTTTGAAAATTTGTGATTCTGGAAACTTAAATTGTGGATTTGAAATGGTTATTCTGAAAGTATTTATGTTTAATTGAATTGTATTGAAAAAGTTGAGATCCTTCCTAAATTTTTTGCATTTTGTGGCTGTGTGATAAATGTGGATTTCTGAGACTGTTGGGAATCTAATAATGGCATTAGGATTTGAGATTGAACAACTAGGGGAAAATAGTTGCATAACAAAATGAATGGTACTTAGAAATGTGACCCTGTGCAAGTGTGTGAGAGGAATTACTGAGTTCCCGGCGTGTCAGAATCTAGAACATTCCCGGTTGCTTTTACCTAGGTCTAAGATAGTTGAGTAGGAAGTGATCATAGGCCCTTTTTGTCATGAGTCCACCTGAACCTAAATACCATAACCAAAAACTATGAATCCCTTTGATCCAAATATTTGAGCATGAATAGATCAATTTTGTTGATTACACCAATTTCACCTCCCCGTTTCTCTTACAATAAACCTATTTAGCGCTGGTCCTCCTTGGAAATTGTGCACCTCAACTCAGGTAAACATTCTAAGTTGAGGGTGGCTATTATAGGGGTGCGTATAAGAAAACTAGTATGAAGAAATTTGTGAAGAAGAAAAATAGTTGAAACTTGGATAGGTGTGGTGAAAATAAAATAAGAAAATAAAAATGCAACGAAAAGAAAAAGAAAAGAAAATAAAGTGAGAAAACCATCCTCGTATGAGCTGAAAGTGCCTAAAATAAAAAAAGAGACATAAGGGTGGAAATAAATGAACAAAAAATGGTGAAATTAGTGGACCTGGAAAGAAAGTGTAGTGTCAAGGAGGCATAGTCACTAAATGAATCCAAAAAGATATCATACCAGCCCCAAGCCTATGTTACAAGCCGAATAAAGCCCTATAGTTATCCTACCACGACTGTATGAAAATTTAGGAAGAGAGCATAAAGGAAAGCCTATAGTATTCTGTATATACCAGCGACACTTCTTTGTGAGTGAGAGAGTCTCTGTTATATCCCTAAATAGATTTGTTGATCCATAGTGAGAGTGAATGGGATTTCTTTGACGGTGAGCACACATGGGGTATGTTGCTAAGTTGATAGATTGTTTGGTGAATGTAGTTTGTATCTATTCCCAGTTGTCTATTTCTAATGTAATGCCATCATTGGATTCCCTTGTGTTTCTCCATACGCTAAATTGATATACACAGTTTGAGTCTTGAAAAGTTTAAACTAGGAGGAGAATAACATGATTGAAATTTCAATTAAAAAATTACTGCCATGGGTAGCTTAAGATCTTCTTGTTTGAGCATCAGTTTTGCGTTCGGAAATAGTTTTTGGTTTTGTTTACCTGAGGACATGAAAAAGTCTAAATTGAGGGTGTGGATGTGTCATGGAAAGATGACACTTTTGATGCTTAAACCAAGAATTTATGCGTGCACTTAGGTTGTTTTATTAGATACGGTTCACTTTTGTGTTTGTTGCAGGTCAAACAGATCTACAAGAGTGTTGGACTGAATTTAGAATAAAAAGACCTAAAAAAGAGCAAGAATGATCAAGGTATGAGTCACCTCATAAGTCGTCAACATACTATACAACTCATAGGCTAGATCATATGCATATCAGAACCTAAAGCCAAACTAAGAATCTAATTATAGAGAAGATATGACTCAAGCATCCAAGTCATAACCAAGGATATGAGTTGTATAAAGAATTCATAAGAACAACAGAGTCTAAAGCTACTATCAAAAGTTGAAGTCTCAGAAGTATACGAGTTGGAAGTCTGAGTACGACTCGTACAGGGATGTCATACAGATACTAGTGTTCAAAGCTTGGAAAGACAGAAGTCCCAGGTAGATACGAGTGAAGAACACGAGTTGTATTGGCAAGATACGAGTCGTAATAAGAAGTCATATGGAGAACATAAAGCTGAAGCCTTGGGAAATCAGACGTTGGAATGGATACTGGAAGGCATGGTATGACTTGTATGATGCTGGTATGAGTTGAAAAAAGAGTTGTATCAAGTGCCAACATAACTTTACCTTTTCCATTTTTATTAGGAGTTCTATGTTATTTTAAGATGCTATAAATACCTAGGCTTTATCTTTTATTAGGTTACACATTCTTACAATAGTTTATATACTTTACAATTATTTTGGGGATTTGGTTGTTATTTAATTCAAGATTTTGGAGTTTATTCATCATAATTTGTGCAATTAATTACATGTCTTCTTCATTGATAATAATAGAATATTGCATGAACATGAGAAACTAATCTCTTTGACTAGGGTTATAGGAACCTGGCAGATTAGCTACCTAGAGGAAGTGTGATATTCATCTATTCTAGGGTTTATGCATGTATCTTAATATTCTTCACAATAATTAATTTCTGAGCTTCTGCAGAAGCTTGAGATAGCCTATATTTGCATCTTGAGATAGCTTCTATTTGCATTCATACTTACAAGGGAGATTGTGATTGGGAAAAGAAGATAAGGACAGTGATTTGGGATTTACCTCCATCTTATAGTCCCCGCCATCTCATCTAATCACTTGAACTCAAAAAGTGATAGTGAACTGAGGTCGTAGCAAGGAGAAACAAGGAGACGCCCTGAGACTGAACAGTAAAGGGTGAGATTTATCTTCATGTTCACAAGACACTGATAATACATATCTTGTAGACTTTACATGCTGAACAACAGAATAGTTGGGTTAAACACGAGAAATTTACGAAATTGAGAAACCAGGGGGAACACAAGCCTAGTGTTCGTCTTCTATTGTTTACAACTCAAAAGTACTCAAATGTTGGTTACTACTTGCGATTGATTAAAAATTTCCCCCATTTACTTTCCTGTACTGCTCGTGGATTACATCAAATCAAGCAACTGTTCAGCATCTTTCTTGTGGGTTCAATCCTAACCTAGTTGGGTTATTATATTTATAATCGACCGTAACATACTTCTATTGGAGTTAGTTTTAGGCGACATCACTCCTCACAAGCAATGGACCACTGGAGAGAAATCTTCTTATGAGTCAACTTGATCAATGAAGTTGCAATGGATAAAAAACCCTCAACAAAACATCGATAATAATCTGCAAAGCCAACAAAATTCTGAATTTCAGTGGGCGAATAAGTTTAGACCAATCACGAACCGCTATAACCTTAGCAGGATGAACCATAATACCATTACAACATGACCTAAACCGGGGCCTTATCGTAATGGGCATCTCAAGTCCAACCGAGATCGAAGACTACCCTCGAGACCCAATTGAACAAACCAACATATATCCTGAGTCGGATGAATTTTGAACATATAGCAAGATATCCAATTAGAAGATATAATGACTTTGGATAGGTCTACTTACTAGACCAACCTAACCAAGTAAATCCATCTAATAACCAACCTACAAAACCACAACTGATAATCCAATGTACATAATATATAAATCATAACTATTCCATACCTAAGTCCACAATTGTCAAGATAAAACCTCTAAACCAAACCAAAGAGTTTCTAGTCGGGACATGCCCCAGACCCTAACCAAATACCAAAGTATACGAGAAAACAATAATATGTAAAATAATCCATGACATAAAAAGGATGCCTTCCGAACTATGGAAGCACACCACTTCAATCCAACACTGACTATTCTCGGATCCAATCAATGAGTAGGAGGAGTAGTATGGCTGATTCCTGCACTGCGTAGGGAAATAATTGCCCGAAGATGGGTTAGCGGGTGAACGCTAGCATGTACTCAGGATAAGAATAAAATAATGCCAACCTTTAAAACCAATCAAACAACCATATGCACACATTTACATATATACATACATATATATACATACGTATATATATATATATGTATATTTATATATGATCCATAATGGGAAAGGGAACCGGGTTTAGCATGAACTTTGAAATCATTAACCTGGGATGTGTAGCCTTGCCATTCAGAAATCACCCATGGGCTTATATGGGTAAGCTCCACCTACTGAAAGGGCCCCGATGCATTTTTGCAGCATGAGCTAGAGAAAATATGAGATGACTACTAAATCTCCAAGAGTATAAGTATGACACTATGACACGGTCACCATGAATAACCTCACACCAACAAATCATGATTTTCCAACTTTGGTCCACCTGGGACCTTCGTCTTTCACGAGGGCTAAACATCCCGCTTTAAATCCCAAATTAAAACCATTCACACACAACCAACCAGTTAGTCGATTTCTTACCCAAGGCACTTGGTTGTTATAGTCTTACCAATACTACTTGCAAGTATACACATATCATTACCTTTATCAATCAACTATTCATATGATTTTTGGGGATGTAGCCCATCGTCCAACAAGGACACTCATTTACCCCAAGGTTTAGGGACTCAAACCCATCTTATTCAATTAAACCACCAAGGCTTCCATTTAAACCATTTTATGGACAACAAGGACTTTACAAAACCATTTGGAAACCATTCATACTTATTAAGCCATTACCTTAGTTCAAAACACCATTAGCATTACGACTAGTAATTTCCTTTAGACATTTTCACAAACACCTTATGGGCACACCTTTAACAAGACTAAAACCAAGGTAAAAATCGCTAAGATTAGAGTTACCCATGACCCATGTATTAATCCACAATAAACAATCACCCATATATGCAAACCATCACCAAAAACATGTGAAATCATTATTTAATTCAAGAGTAAACAATACTTAACAATATACATCAAAACCCTCAACATTGGATTTCAAAACCACCATTTATGATTCATAATCAATGTTTAAAACACATTAAAACATGCCTTTAGTTGGAACTAACAATGAGGGAGTACATTCCTTATACAAGGAGATTCACGAAAAGAAACTTGACTCTTGAGCCCTTTGAAGAATACTTGTTGAAACCCTAGCCTCCAATCTTTATAAGTGAGATTGAAAGAGTATTTTTGGTGTGTTTTGATCTTCTAATAAAGGTTATAAGAGGCTATAATGAGTTATATAATATGGGGAAATAATGTTTTGGGGTGGGAAATGTCTGAAAAACCCTCAACTTAACAGCTGAAAACCAACTCCGAGGAGGTATGACTCACCCATCTAAATCGTACCCTAAGGTGCGAGTGGTACCCTAACTCATACCATAGACCTCATCGTGCACCTCTACACTGGTCATCATACGACAACCATGCCTAACTCATACCCAAATGTACAAATGGTACCATAAACCGTACCTTGGATAGAATCGAATCCACTAGACTAACCTTAGGTCATCATATGATTTGCAAGATACCACTCTTACCCTATTAGAGAACTCATATTATGCGTATTTGTATCTTGGATAGAACCCAACCTGAACTTACTAATAAATATACGAGAAGAGGTGCCCCAACCCGTATCCTAGGGCAGGACTAGTACCCATGAGTCGTACCTTGCCTAGAGTCTCAAACTTAGGAAATTTTTATCTAAGAGTCCAAGTTTAGGGTGTTTTATTCTCCCCCACTTAGGATCATTCGTCCTCGAATGATTGGTGAAGGAAAGAACAAGCGTGAGTTAACACATTAATAACTATCAAACTTCCCTTCAACCAAAATAGAAGACAAAGACATAATTCAAGATGGGAAGATCACCACATATCCCAAGCACGATTTACACCCTAACACCTTTATTCCGACCTCTAACTAAGAAAACAAAGACACAAGGGAACCCATCCTTCCTTTAACTAAGATAGAAAACAATGATGCGATAAAAAACACATACCTTATGCAAGAATTTCTAGAATGAAGAACCAACATGGATACGTGGACTCCATGTCCACTTTCGCATCCCAAATGGATTCCTCGGGCTTTGGTTCCACCATAGAACTTTCACCGAAGCCATATATTTTGTTTGCAACCGGTGAACTTGACAACCTAAGATCCTCATCGGGACCTCCTTAAAGAACAAAGAGTCTTAGATACCAAAATCACACAAAGGAACCAACCAACTAAGGACGACCCATACCTTACCTCAACACAACCACACGGAATACCGAATGAATGCAATTCATTATAGAGGACAAGTCCAATTCAGCTTACAATTTCTCAAAGACACATCACACCGAAATCTTGAGTCTAACCATACACTACTTCCATGTTCAATCCAATCCAAAGCAATGAGGAAATTAACTTAGGCCATAGAGCTGTACTTCTTACATCCACCCAATACACTACTCCACTCCCTTTCCACTACTACAACCAAGCATCATGTCCGCTCCAGATTATCAAGTGCCCAACACCACAATTTACATGTCTATAAATCACAACATTCAAGCCTAATCTTCTATACCCATGATATGTTCCATCCTTCCAAAGGTCTAGCAACCTTTATCATCATTCACAAGGATTCTTCACCACCTACTCTTCTTCTAACCATTTTCATGACCACAACCTTAGCTCACTCACCAAATCCTTAGCTCTAGGAGTCACCCTAAATAATCCCCCACTTAGGTACTTCTACCTTTCTTCCATCTCCAAATGTCACTATACATCTAAAGCCACTACCACCCTAACATAAGAAGGATTATTAAGGTACTAAAGTACTTGAATCACTTATGCCACCCAAGAAATACCCCTGAAAAGAGACAGGACACCATAGGCACGACGTACTTTATAGCAACCACCCAGGTTATGAATAAAGAACCATCCCTACACAACACACCATAGAAAAACTCCTTAGGATTAGACACCGAAAGACATACAACTGCAAGTATCATAGGTAACATAACATAAGTCAAGATTCATATACAGGGAACAAGGATAATGATGAATACGAACCTTAAGCATAAGTGCTACTAGAATACATGTAACACTAGGGGAGAATCGTTAGAATATGCTCTCTGACCTTCCCTAGAAGTCCACTGCTAGAAGAGGATTCAATATTAACCCTTGACCTTCATCTCATTACTTCTATAAGCACAACACTCTACTCTAAAGGATATCACCAAGGATGGTCACTAGGGACTCTTGGTTCTTCTTTACTTAAAAACCTCATTCATCTAACTAATACTTAAAGTCTAGCTTAGTCATGCAAACTCCACGCTCTAACCCATCTAATGACTAGAACTCCAATCCATACATTCAATCCGAACCTGTAGCCTATATGCCACAACTTTCCCACTAGTGCATTCCCAAGTCACCAACCTTGCCCCCTTCCGCACACCTCATTCAACCTACCATTCTACCTCCACAATTTTGCATTGCTATCCCTGAGCTAACACACTTCCTTTATTAACATTAACATTTAAGATTCACACTTAGTTTCTATCCACCACCATGCATCACGTTAAGAAAGCACCCCATATAGAATATGTATATATGGTCCAACCGACAAGCAGGACACCTTAAATTCCTCATTCACCCACCACCAACCTATATCTTTTTGGGGAAACCATCCCCCTTATGTATGAAAGAAGGAAGCACTCCATGAAGAATCATTAAGAAGGATTAAACCTTTATCCAAGAGGTTCTTTAATTGCTTCTAAACTCCTCTATCTCAATCAGGACCATTCTATAAAGAAAGAATAGATATTTGATAAGTGTCCGAAACAAGACCAATCCACAACTTCATTTCCCATTAGAAAGACACTATAAGGATTATCAAGAAAATCTCAGGAAAACTCATTCACCTCTGAAACCAAATACAAGAAGGACCTTTTGAGTTAGAAGATTTAACCCAGACCAAGTGATAATAGAGACACCTCTTTGGAGATTAGCCTCTGAGCTCTAAAATATGATATAACCTTTTCCTTAATAAGAAGGAGTCATCCTCCTATCCCATAACACACTCACCAAGGAGTCTAAAGAAAACCTTACAGGCCCGACAGTCTAATGATGCATAACACGAGTGTAACCAATCCATCCCTCAAAGGACACTAAAATCCACCAGATTCGATTCAAACACATCCACCATAGCCCCTTGACTACTAATAGATACCACACACCCCCTACAGACCTTTTTGGCAGTCAGAGAGTCACCTAACAGAGTAGAAATAGAAAAAGAATCCAAAATAACCTTGGGACAAAAACCAAAATACACAACTATAAGTCGGGTCACAGAAGAGAGAGGGAACCCTATACTAAGTAACCAATACACATAATAAGAAAAGAGTTCCAACATACCAGTGTTAACATCATAAGATGCCGTAGACTCTTGAAGTATAGTGAAGTCATTGAGATGATCCCGACCAGTGTTGGAGCTAGAAGCATCATCCTTTCATGAAAGAGCTAGAGAAGTGGCAACCGGTGTACTATTTTCCTAAGTGGCAATCATTATGGGACACTCTCATTGGATATGACCAAACAGATAACAATAAAAACAACAATCCCTCCCTTTCTTACAACAACCACGATGCAACCGACCATAAAATCTACAAGGAGGATAGGATGGTACAGATTGGTCCACACCGACTAAAGATTAGGGACCTTGTTCCCTAGAAGCATTACCATTTTGAAAATGCCTATCTCTCAATGGTTTTAGGTAGGGAGCACTAGACATGAACAAGAGTTAGTACCCATCCAACTCTTTCTCTCGGACCACTTACCGCCATAATATTGGCCTCTCTATTGTACAAAAAACCAAGACCTCTCACCCTACCTATTTCCTAACCTTGCCTTATTTTCCCCCTTACCAATAGGACAAGAATGGTATGACAAACTTGTCACTATCTGGGTCAATAGATTAATAGAATGTCAAAACTTATCATTAGTAATCCCTCCATGAGGTAACCGAGCATAAGTTCCACCTTTTGAGGTAGGGTAATAGAGACCAGTACCAGGTCTGTACCCCATGAGTTATACGAGATCCATCCATGTCATCCTTAAGTGGGATAGGTGAGTTTCTACAAACTTTTGATTATTAAGAGGACATGATCTAAAAAGTGAACCAAAAGAAGATTTAGGGAAGAGTTCAAGACCATAGACTCCATAGCCTGAAAGTAGAACAATAAGAAAGTGAAACATTCCTATATGCCCTCATAGCCTCCTAATTATATGTGTGGTGTACAACACACCCATAAGAAATATTCTACTCGACATGGCTTTGTGTACACCCAATGACACCGAAAGCTAGGATCTAATACGAACTTGACACAACCCGAATCGGGGCCTTATCATAATGGGCATCTCAAATCCAACCAAGACCAGAGACCATCCTCGAAACCTAATCCAATCAACCAACATATACCTTAAGTCGGAAGAATTTTGAACATATATCAAGATAGACAATTAGAAGATATAATGACTTTGGGATAGGTCTACTTGATAGACTAACCCAACCAAGTCAATCCATCCAATAACCAACCTACCAAACCACAACTGATAATCCAATGTACATAACATATAAATCATAACCATTCCATACCCAAGTCTACTATTGTCCATACAAAGCTTCTAAGCCAAACCAAAGAGTAACTAGTTAGGACATACCCCTAACCACAGCCAAATACCAAAATCTAAGAGAAAATAATAATATGTAAAATAATCCATGACATGAAATGGATGCCTTCCAAACTATGGAAGCTCACCATTTCAATCCAACACAACTGTTCCCAGATCGGATCAATGAGCAGAAGGAGTAGTATGGCTGGTTCCTGCATTGCGTGGGGATACAGCTGCACGAAGATGGGTTAGCAGGTGAATACTAGCATGTACTCAGGAAAAGGATAAAATAATGCAACCTTTAAAGCAAATCAAACAACTATATACACATATTTTGATACATATATATATAATTAATGTCGAGAAAGTAAATCGAATTTAACATGAACTTTGAAATCATTAACCTTGGATGTGTAACATTGCCATTCAGAATTCACCCATGGGATATATGGGGTCTGTACCACCTATTGAAAGAACCCCGACAAATGTTTGCCGCACGATCCGAAGAGAATATGTGATAACTATTATATCTCCAAGAGTATAAATGTGACATCATGCACACGGTCACCTAACCTCACACTGAAAAGTTGTCAGTTTCCAGCTTTTGTGCTCCCAGGACCTCCACCTTTCACGGCTTGGCTAAGCATCCCACTTTAAAGCTCAAATTAAAACTATTCACACACAACCAACCATTTAGTCAATTTTCTACAAAAGGTACTTCATTGGTATCGTCAAACCAACACTACTTGTAAGTATACACATGACATTACCTTTATCAATCAACCATTCATATGACTTTAGGGGCTCTAGAACATCGTCCAATAAGGTTACTTATTTACCCCAAGGTTTAGGGACTCGAACCCAACTTAATCAATTAAACCACCAAAGTTTCCATTGAATCACTTCATAGCCAACAAGGACTTTACAAAACCATTTGCAAATCAATAATACTCATTAAGCCATTGCCTTAGTTCAAAACACCATAAGCACGTGACTAGTAATTTTATTTAGATATTTTTACAAACACCTTGTGGGCACACCTTTAACAAGACCAAAACAAAGGTAAAAACCAATAATGTTAGGGTTACCCATGACCCATGTATTAAGACACAAACAACAAATACTCATATATGCAAAACATCACCAAAAACATGGGAAATCATTATTTAATTTAAGAGTAACCAATACTCAACACTATACATCAAAACCCTCAACATTGGATTTCAAAACCACTATTTATAGTTCATAATCAATGTTTAAAACATATCAAAACATGTCTTTAGTTTGAACTAACAATGAAGGAGGAGTACATACCTTATACAAGAAGATTCATGAAAGGAAACTTGACTCTTGAGCCCTTTTAAGAATACTTGTAGAAACCCTAGACTCCAATCTTCAATAGTGAATTTGAGAGAGTGTTTTGTTTTGATCTTCCAATGAGGGTTATGAGAGGCTACAATGAGTTATATAACATGGGGTCATAAGGTTTTGGGGTGGGAAATATTCGAAAAGCCTTCAGCTTAAAAGCTGAAAACCGACTCCCAGGAGGGTACGACTCACCCATCTAAACCGTACCCTAAGGTACGAGAGGTACCCTAAATCATACCCTAGACCTCACCATGGACCTCCACACTAGTCATCATACGACAACCATGCCAAAATCATACCTAAAGATATGAATGGTACCCTAAACCATACCTAGAATAGAATCGAATCCACTAGACTAGCCTAAGGTCATCATACAATTTGCAAGATACCACTCTTTCCTTATTATATGACTTGTATGATGCCTACTCATATCTTGGATAGAACCCAAAAAAAACTTACTGACCAACATACAAGAAGAGGTACCCCAACCCGTATCCTAAGGTATGACTAGTACCCATGAGTCGTACTATGCCTAAAGTTTCAAACTTTGGAATTTTTTTCTAAGAGTCCGTGTTTAAGGTGTTTCACTTCCTTACACACCACATGACTGAAGAAAGAAATAGACTCTAACCAAAACTCACACTTGGAGAACTTAACATATAACCTCTCATCCCTCAATCTCTGAAACATAATCCATAAATGCTCCTTATGCTCAGCCTCACTCTTGGAATATACCAAGATATCCTTTATAAATACAATAACAAAAGAGTTGAGATATTGTCAGAACACCCGGTTCATCAACTCTATGAATATGGTAGGGGCACTGCTCAACCCAAAGGATATGACAAAGAACTCATAATGACCATATTGAGTTCGAAAAGCTATCTTTGGAATATCTGAAGCTCTAATTCTAAACTGGTGATAATTGGATATCAAATCAATCTTTAAAAATACCACATCACCTAGAAGCTAATCAAATAAATCATCAATATATGGAAGAGGATACTTATTCTTAACCATCACCTTATTCAACTATTGATAATCAATACACATCCACATAGACCCATCCTTGTTCTTTACAACTAAGATAGTCAAACTCCAAGGCGAGCACTTGGTCGACTAAATTCTCTATTCACCAACTCCTACAATTGATCCTTCACTTTCTTCAACTCGACGTGGGCCATCCATATGGAGGAATATAAATGGTTTTTGTAATCAGCTTAATATCAAAAGCAAAATCAATATCACGATCCGGAGGCATACCGGGCAAATCCATAGAGAACACATCTACAAACTCATGAACAACATGAACAGAGTCGAGGGAAGGAAGTAAAACAACACTCGTATCATGAATATGAGCCAAATATGTTAAACATCCCCTCTCAATTAATCTATGAGCCTGAGCATAAGATATAGTCTTTTTAGGACCCTGATAAAGTGCACCCATCCAAGCTATCCTTGGCATACCCGGTGAAGCTAAACTTATGGCCTTAGAAAAACAATCTAAGACAACATGAAAATGAGCCAACCGGTCCTACCCAAAATAACCTTCTAATCCACTATATCTAACACAAGCAAATCTACCCAAGTCCCAAAACCAGAAAAAGTCACAACACAAGATCGGTACACCCAATACAACACCAAAGAATCTTCTACGAGGGTAGTATAGGAATATGCATGGAAAGAGGCTTACTAATAAAATCAAAACCCAAAACAAAATATGCAAACACAAAGGAGAAAGTCGATTCAAGGTCAAATAACACAGATGTAAATTTGAAATAAATGGGGACGATACCAATGATCATACCATCTAAAGCCTCTACCTCAGATCTAGCTGGTATAGCATAGCATTATTCATGACCACCAACTGACTGAATAGCTCCACGATGACCACCATAGGCTATGCGACCTCTTCTTATCACACCTCTGGTAAAGCCCTTACCTCTCACAGCTAAAATAAGAGTAGCTCTAATCACACAGAGGGGGAAGTCCTTGTCCACATGGCCAAACTCATCATATATAAAGCAACCTTTAAATTTATCCTAATGGTGCACCCGCTTGGAGCCTGTCCAAGATGCTCGAGAAGTAGGTTCGCACGTTCTTGCTTGACTATCTAAAATTTTAAAAAATGCCCTAAATACCACCATATGTGTCGTTGCTTGCTAAAAAGCAGGAGACATAATAAGACTGAATGGCAAAGACCCTATATGAGGAGGCAACATAAACGAAGGCTGAACTCCTAATCTCGAAATACATTACTCAAATGTCAGTGCTGAAGAAGGAATAGTACTCAGGGTCTGAGGAGTACCTAAGATAGAAGTAGGTGTAACTAAAGGACTCTCACTCATGACTGGAGGAACACCATAACTAGACTCTGGTACAGGTAGAGGTACAACACTCAGAGCTGAGGAAATACCAAATGAACTGAAAGGAGCACCCTCCAAGTGGGTCAACAGATGAATCATCAATCCCTCTAAGACTGAGGTAGAAGAACTCTAAGGAACTAGAGTAAAATCCACACCTCCAACATGCTCAACATGAGGCTCAGGAGATGTTCCCTAGAACTTCTCCTAGACGGGGCTGATCTACTGGTTCATCCATTCTCTCAAGTCCGTCTATGACTTAAGGCTTAACCTCTGGGTGAAGGCTACACATCTCTAATCACACTGGACATAGTCGACACCATCTGTGCAGAAAGATTGGAACATAACTCAGAACATAAGGTATACAAGAAGTTCACATGATAAGGAATAAAATAAGGGAAGTTTCCTAAAGATATCCTATAGTCTCTCGAAGATAGATGCATATATCTACGTACCAATCCGTGAGACTCTATTAGACATCCCGTTCTTACACCATTGAGACTAATGAACCTATATACTCCGATACTAATTTTTCATGGTCCAAAAACTAAGGTCATGATGGCACTCGTGGTGGCAAACCTTGATGAGTAAGCCTATCATCAAAAACTAATACATAAGGGGAAAAGACCAAATTACCCCTATGGTAAGGCTTTTAGAATGAAGCTGAACTATATAAGTACAACAAAAAGAAACATAATCAACAATGCATCCATAACACCCAAAACCTGGTGTCAACAGTACAAGAATGTATCTAGTAGAACTCAAATCCAAAATAAATACATAAGAAATCCAGTAGATACAACTTTGTTGCTGAAAAATAGTAAAGACATAGTCTAATGATAGAGGGGATAGTAAAAGTCTTCAGGATGCCTTAAAATTATCCATTACCTTGGAAACTCAAATAATTGCCTGAGTCATTAAACGTGGAGTGCACCCAAACTTGAATATGCACCAGAAGGGTACAGTAGGAATGTGTATGGTCCATTTGTACTCAGTAGGTATCATAGGCCGACCGAGAAAAGTAGAAAATAAGACATACAAAATACACACTAAGGGCACGCCACTTGTAATCAGAAAATATCCCACCATGGTAGCCCACACCTCTTGCACTAATAATTCTAATATGTCATATCATATACATTGCAACACCACCACCAGGTAGAACACAAGTATACATTATATCATATGCACTTAGAAATAAGAAAGAGCATGTATTTACAAGATAGTCAAGTACAATTAACAGAAGATAGAACATATAAAGGCATAACAAGTCAATATGGAAATTTCAATCGCAAGATAAACACAATAAAGTAAGTGAAATGTATAAAATAATGATGATGATGATGATGCACGAGGTTTTTGTACAACCTCTGTATACACCCATGGAGGCAAGCCTTCCAATGTGGGACCTATAGAGGGTTCGTCAACCCATATGCTACATCTTATACACCTGGAGGTAGGATTCCTGATGTAGGACCCATGGAGGGTTCGTCAACCCATATACAATCAATATCCATGACTCTTCTCCAACATAACCTTCAGAGAAGGTATATAAGATCCAATATGTGATACCAATTTCTATGACTCCTCACCGGTACCTCCCTCAGAGAAGGTCTATAAACTTTGATGTTCTTAGTATTTTTAGTATTTCCCAATATTTATAGTATTTCCAACATTTCTTAGTATTTCCAGTATTTCCCAGTATTTTTGGTGTTTCCAGAGCACATACATAGCATAAGACACAATTGAAGTACACATTCAACCAAAACAAGAATATATAAAGCATAAGACAAACAAGTGGAATTATGCATGTGATGCCATGATGATGATGATGCAATGTTCACAACCAACCAAAAGATGTATTTCCACAACCAATAAATATACCAATTTTGTGAGCCAATTATCCAATCGTTATTTCTAACCATTCATAAATTCTAACATGATTTTCATGCCAATAAAGTATGAATAATATGCAATACACCAATGGTACCATAATAGCATTCCAACAACACCATACACTTATTCACATGTATTTCAGACTATCAATATTACATAGGACCCTACTCGATCATACAATTACATAATATGGCAAAACAAATAATTTAATCGTATATAGTCCCTCATACATTTGCAACATATTAAGATAGCCAATTTCATGATTAGTTCCCATCCCCTTAACATGCATTGTATATACAAATTAACTACCCATCCTAGTTTGAAAGAGTTAAGCCATAACCTACCTTAATGCTGAAATTGGTCTAAAAAACTTTACACTGCAACCTTACTTATCAAAAATGATCCCAAAATCAACTAAAACTAAGAAATCTAGAATCTACTCATCAAAAGAAAGACAACCAAACACATATTATCTATTTTTGGTTCAGGGTCAAAACGAACTCCCAAAATGGGTTTTCAAGAAAGAAAGGGCAAAATCATAACTTTATTGTAGTGTTTCCCATGTTTTAGGAATCTACAGCTAAAAAACTAAGTTAAATCGAGTTAAAAACGAGGTCCAAATTGAAGAAAATCTTTTTTAACTTTATTAGGTAAAACCTTTGAAATTCACTTTAAAATTGAGAATTGAGGTTGTTTTGAAGATAAAATTGAGGGAAAACAAGTAATTATTAGGAACCTTATTCAAGTGAAAATGAATGAAACTGGGTTTTAAAATCAAGCCCTAAGTTTTGGGGTTTGAGAAATAAATCAAGAATTCAACTAAGAAGAGGGTGAATTCTTACCTTAAATCCATAAGAGAATAAAGAAATGGATGTTAATCTAGCTTTCCAAGCACCTACAAGCTTCACTTTTAAGATCTTACTATATTTTAGGATTGAAGTCTCAAGAGGCAAGATGTAAAATGGCCTAATTCACAACCTAAGGGGTCTTTTTATACCCTTTCCAGGTCATCAGGTATGGCAATCGCACACCTAGGTGTGTAATCGCACACCCTAACCTCAAAAAAGGGTATGGAGATCGCCACACCCTTAGTGAAATCAATACCTCTTTTACATAAGGTACGATTTCCATCCAAGGAGGTGCGATCGCAGAGGCACTAGATAACAACTAAAACTTTGGAAACTTTCCAAGTTTTTGCCATGGCCTCAGGACTCATTCAAAATCTTATCTATGCAAATAAACTATGTAACCACTCTAAATTCAACACTCTGGACTCAATGAAGATATTATATTTTCAAAAAGACTTCGTTTTCACAAAGTTGACCCCCGGAACCTGAAATTACAATTTTCCAATCCGAGGGTTGAAATGAGATATAAAAGCTGTAAAATCAGATCAAATATGTTCACACTAAAATCAGTGTTTTGGATCTACTAGCGCAGTCTGTTCATCCATCCATTGTATGAATCAAAATATAACCACAGAAGTCCATAATAAGGCTCTCGAAGCCACAAAAAACCACAATAACAAATATAAGGCAACAAAATGCATCAGGAACCACACCAATCACCCCTACACCCCAGAAACACCACAACACAAATATAGGGAGGGGTAAAATATTCAAATCACACAAAACACATATTTGTCATATTTCATTAAATTTCCAGGTCACTATAACAATAAATGAACAACCCTCAACAAAGCACCAATAGTAGCCTGCTAACCGACAAAACTTTGAAACTCAATAAGAGAAGTATGCCTAGCCCAATCATGAACTGATACAATCTTGTCCAAATCGACCATAATACCATCCTTGATCACTACATAACCCAAGAAAGAAAAATATCCAACCAAAGCTCATACTTGGAGAACTTAGCATATAACTTCTCATCCTTTAATCTCTGAAGTACAATCTACAAATTCTCCTCTTGGCCAATCCCACTCTTGGAATAAACCAAGATATCATTTATAAATACAATAATAACAAAGTCAAGATAGAAATCATAGTGACCATACCGAGTCCTATGAGTTATCTTCAAAATATCTGAAGCTTTAGTCCTCAACTGGTGAAACCCAAACCTCAAATTCATCTTTGGAAACATTGAAGAACCCTGAAGCTTATCAAATAAATCATTAATACGAGGAAGAAGAAACTTATTCTTAACCATCACCTGGTTTAACTTTTGATAATTAATATACAAATGCATAGACCCATTTTTTTCTTCATAAATAAGACAGGCACATCCCAAAGTGATACACTAGGTTAGATGAATCCCTTATCTAACAAATCCTGTAACATATGCTTCAAATCCTTTAACACTGTTGGGGCTATCCTATAAGGAAGAATATAAATGGGTTTGGTGCTTGGATTAACATCAATGGAAAAGTCAATATCATGATCCAAATACATACCAGACAAATCTGTAAGAAAATATCTATGAACTCATGGACGATACAAACATAATACAAAGAAGGCGGCAAAGCAACACTAGTATCATGAATATGGACCAAATAAGAAAAACACCTCCTCTCTAACAAACAATGATCCTAAGAAAGGATATAACTCTTTTGAGACCTAAATAAAGGACATACATCTAAGATATCCTTGGCATACTCAATGGAGCTAAAGTCACAGTGTTAACATAACACTCTAGGCCAATATGATAAGGAGCTAGCCAATCCATACCCAAGATTACATCAAAATCTACCATCTCTAGGATGATTCAATCTATCCACGTCTCACGCCCAGCAAAGGTCACAACACAAGATTAGTATACCTAATCCACCACTAAAGAGTCTCCTATGATGGTAGATACATAGATAGGCATGGTAAGAGGCTCACTAATAAAATCAAAATCCAAAGTAAAATATGCAGACATATAGGTAAAAAGTGATCCCAGATCAAATAACACAGATACAGATCTGAAACAAACATGGATGTTACTTGTGATAACAATATTGAAAGACTCGGCCTATGGTCTAACGGGTATAGCATAGTACTATCCACGTCTACTACCTGATTGAGCAGCCCCATGACTACCACTACAAGCACTACTACCTTTGCCTTGCGCACTTCTAGAAAAGCCTTTACCTCTCACTACTAATATAAGAGAAAACCTAAAACATGATGGGGATAGTCCTTGGTTAAATGGAAAAACTCATCACACACATAGAAAACTCTATGGCCTGACTCTATAAGGGGAGGTATGACTAAAATAGAAAGACCACCTCAAGCTACTGAACTAGAAGATCCACTATCTAAACCCTAAAAGGCTGCCTATATGGGTTGACTATGATACCCATAGAAGACTCTAGAATCTCTTCCTCGAGAAGTGTGACTACTAAACTTGCCCTAATGGTGCACCCACTTGGAGCCTCTCTAAGATGCTCAAAGAATAGACTGGGTCATCTTTGCTTAATCTACTATACTTTGAAATAATGCCCCTGACACTATCATCTGGAAAATAGCTAACTAAAGTAAAACTCCCTTTACAAACTTTTAAATCTTCTCAAACTCGGTGGTAATGCTTTCAAAAGAATATCTATACAAGGCTTGGAAATGTGCTTCATACTCCACAATAGTAATGGATCCTTCCTCCAAGTGATGAAAATCATCTCTCATCTGATTGGTCAGACTGAAGAGCACAAACTTTTCTAAGAAGGCCTCAATAAACTGATCCCAAGTCATCTGTAGGGAACCCAGAGGTCTACATCTTACAAGGGACCTTCACCTATCTCTGGCTGCATCTCTCAACTTGTAGGTATTGTAAGAAATTTCATGCAACTCAGGTGATCCAAGGTTATGCAACTTATACCGATAATCAATTAAGAACTCATAGAAATCCTCACCTACAATGCCACTAAACCTGGGTGGATCCAAGAGAGTGAATCTCGTAGAAGACATAACTATACTCACAACAATAGGAAGCATAGTAAATCTAGCTAGTTGAGATCCTACCTGAGAGAGTAACATAGATAAATGTTGAACTCTTGATCTCAAAATACCATACTTAAATACCAGCACTGAAGAAGAAACAACACCCAGAGTCTTGGAGTACCATAAAAAATATTGGTACTACTGGAGAAGCCACACTCAAAATTAAAGGAACACCAATGGCAAACTTTGGCGTAGACAGGGGTACAATACTTGGAGCTGGATGAATACTAGATGCACTCAAAAGAACACCTCCAAATAAGTCAACAAATGAATCAATATCCCCTCTAAGACCAAGATTAAAGAACTCTGTAGAACCTGAGTAGGTCCCATAGCTCTAGCATTCTTAACCTGAGGCTCAAGAGAGATTACCCTAGTACTATATTTGGAAGGAAAAGATCCTCGTGCTAATCCTCTACCACAGGACCATCCATGACTCGCAACTAGCCCCTAGACTAGGCTCTCTCCTCTAATAATGGCTTACATCTATAGCCTTATGAGATTTAGTCCTTACCATCTGCGCAAAAAAGATCAAAACTCAATTTAGAATATAGGGTATGGAAAGACCTTCATGATAAGGAAAAAAATAAAGAAAGTTTCCTAAGGATATCTTATAGCCTTTCAAAGATAGATAATGATATCTATATATCAATCTGTGAGACTATACTAGACATCCTATTTTGACACTGATGAGACCAATGAACCTGGCTCTGATACCAATTATCACAACCCAAAAACTAAGGGTCATGATGGCACTTGCCATGGAAAGACTTGACAAGTAAGCTCACCACCCAAACTAATATAGAATGAGAAAACAACACCAAATCCTAAGGCAAAAATTCTAGAACAAAGTCAAACCACACATATACAACAATAACAAAAACATACATAGCAATGATACCATAAATCACCCAAAATCTAGTGTCACGGTGTAAAAACAATCAACATTCAACTTGAAGTTTAAAAATATAACTGATAATCCAAAAAGGGATATAAATTTGTCTCTGAATACAAAACAAGAAATAAACTAGATAAGATGGGGTAGGAGATTGACTTTATAAGCATAGAGTGACCAATACCTCAAAAATACTCTAAACGTCGCTTGGAATCGGATACTGTGCAACACATTCATACAAAGATCTGGACCAAAAGAGCACATTAGGGATGAGTATGGTTAACTAGCACTCAATAGGTATCATACACTGACTGAGCAATATAAAAAATAAATTATATAAATACACACTATGGGCATGTCACCTGCAATCAGAAAATATCCCAAATGGAAGCCTACACCGTCTCCACTAATAGTTCTAGTTATAACACAAATATCAAGTACAAGTATAAAAAAAAAGTACAAAAATAGGTAAAATCAAATCAATATGAAGGTACAACACAACAGGTACATACTGTATGAAATATAATAAAAATAATAATAATAATAATGGTGATGATGATGTGATCTATCCTAGGTTGTCGTATAACCTATGCATACACCTATCGAGCATTGATCTCGAGGTAGGACCCATAAGGGGTTCCGCACCCTATATACAATCCATAACTAATACCAATAGCAATCCAATAACTATAACTCCTCTCCGGTATATATTCTTTGGTAGAAGGTTTTTAAAGGTTTCACAAGGTCAACAACATCATATAAGACCCCACACGAGTCATACATAGTAAATAATGTCTCAAACCACCAATAACAATAATATAGCCCTCCACACGGCACATAATAGTAATAACACCATTTTTCCTAATTAATACCCATAGATAGAACATGATTTTATGTCAATATTAACTACCTAGACAAGTCTAAAAAAAGTTTAGCCATAACCTACCTCAAACGAAGAAAACTTGGTCCAAAAGCCTTCAACATGGAGCCTTCCCCTCTCAAACGGCCTTGGAATTAAATGAAATATACAAATATAGAATCTATGTATTAATAGAAATCCAATGATACATATATAATCAATCTCTGAAACAGGGTCAAACGGACCCCTGAAATGAGTTTTCATTAAGAAAGGGTAAAATAATTTTTTTCATAAATATATTATCCATGATTAAAGGAAGCCATAGAATATAACCCAAGTAAAAATGGGTTAAGAATGAGTTTTAAGTTCAAAGAAAATTATTTTAGGCCTTTCAGGCCAAAATTTTCAAATTTTACTTTTGGAATCTTGTTTTAAACAAGCTTTAGATGACAAGAATCGAAGTAAAATAATTTAAATAGGGATATGGAGCTTACCCATGCTTGAAAATGAAGAAAAAAATTTATATGCAGTACCATCTCTAACCGCTAAAGCGATCAAGTACTGATTTATCGGTACCCGCTTACGTGCTAGTCCACTAAAGTGGACGGCCTGCTAGAGCACCTTTTCCTAGACGGAGCCACCCGCTAAAGTGGTCTAAATGGTTATTTAGCATCCAATATTAAAGAGGCCAAAATGGTTCTTTATCGGCTGCACCAGCTAAACTTGGAAATTTTAAAAGTCTCTGTTAACCCCTCGGGATTCATCTAAAATCTCGAGAATGCTAGCAAACTATGCTACCCTGCAAATTCAGTGTTCCAAACTTAATGGCGACATCAAATTTTTAAAATAATATACTTTTCAAATCGAGGATCAAAATGAGATATAAAATTTATAAAATCATACTACCCCGTTACAATACACAATCGACATTTTGGATTTATTGGCTTAGTTTGTTTTGCCATCTAATGGACAAAATAATAAATGTTAACCAAACTTAATTATAAAGCAGTTCTAATCTTTAAAAATCACAAACTCTCACAAATCACACCGAATTGTATTGGGAACTATGTCTATCTTCTCGACACTCTAAAAATATCATAAAGCAATAGTAAGAAGGGGTAACATAGTAAAATTATATAAAAATAAATAACTCTCAAAAATGAAGTCATTACAGTCATGCCTCCAAGGTAAGAGTTGTAGAACATCTCATAAATTAAGATATAACATGGTAGTATCAACTCTTGTTCATGGGCATAACTCTTTGTTTAAAAGTCCTTGAGCTAAGTCTTGCCTCAAAGGTAAGAATGATAGAACATCTCATTAATCAAAACACAATGTAGTAGTATCAAATCTTGCCCATGGAACATAACTTGTTGTTTTAAAGTCCAAAGTCTTGCCTCTAAGGCAAGCTTTATAGAACATATCATAAATCAAGATATAATATGGTAGTGTCAACTTTTGTCCATGAGATGTAACTTGTTGTTTGAAAGGAATATTAAAAAAAAAAAATAATAAAAGTTACAAAAAAATGAAGAAAAACATTAAAAAATAAATAATAAAATGAAAGAAAATAAAAAAAAATATAGAAGTTGAGAGGAGAAAACGAAAAATGAACGTTCAGAAAAAAAGGTAGAACAAAAACAAGGCTGAGGAATTTTTTAATAAAAAATAAAAAATAAAAACTTAAGAAAAATACAAAAGAGAAAGAAATTTTAAAAATAGAAGTTGAGAGGAGAAAAGAAGAAAAATACAAGGGTTGAGAAAAACTAAAAAAAAAGATAAAAGAAAAATAAGAACCAAAGAAAAATAAAAAAAGATAAAAAATAAAAGTAGAAAGGAGAATAGGAAAAAAAAAGTAAAGGTTGAGAAAATTTAAAAAAAAGGAAAAAGAGAAAAGAAAAAAACAAAAATAAAAGTAAAATAAAAAAGAGAAAAAAATAGAAGTTGAAAGATAAATAAGTATGAAGTTGTTTAAAAATATTTGAGGTATAGAGGAGAAAATAAGTATTTGTTCTATACATAAAAAAGAAGGAATGCTAGTTTTGTAGGATTTTTCTTATGGGGGATAAAAAAGCAAATACACCCATTATGAGGACCATTTATGTAGTTTTATTGAAAAATTACCTAATACCTCATCTTAAGTTACCTAAGCTACTTAAAATCCCTAACCTTTTAATAAATAATAAAAATCCCTTATATTAGCTTTTTCTTCTAAATATCAGATATATTCTCCAAACACCAAAAATTACTAGAGATATCTAACACATGCAATAAATCCTTCACCGATGACACAAATCAAGAAAGATTAACTTGAAGTCCCTTCCTATTTTTCAAAATTTTGATCTAAAATTCAGGACTTGAGACACTAGTGATTAATAAATATTCTAATATTATGAAATCATTAAAACTGAAACATGTTCAAGATAAGAAGGTAGTTTAATTTGTGATGCATGAGATTCATATCAATTACAAACTTATTTTTTTTACATAATTATTCGCAGGTTGAAGTTCCATAAGACAAAACCTAATGGAGATGATCGTTCAGATGGTCAAGGTGATATTCACCAGTCACACAAAATTAAACAGTCCACAGATTCAACTGATCAATATGAATAATCTAGAGTAGATTGACATTAATCAACCATCAATTGAGAAACCTGTTGGTCATGAGGTTCAATAGATAAATCTTAGCATGATATTCTTACACTCTGTACTGCAACACTTTTAATTTACATGTAATTTGTCCAGCATTTTATAAACGCACCAGAAATGTTAGCATTATGTATAATGTATCAGATACAACAAAATATTAATTATATATTTGATATCTTGGTGATGTATTTGGTAATTTTATGATAAACCTAATATATTAGTTGGATTGTGTCCGTATAAGGCTAAAGTAAAATATCAGTAATTATTAATAAATGCTATGTATAGAATGATTTATTCATCTAAATTAAATATTTAAGGATAATGATACTGAAAGAGCTCCTGATTAAAATGGAGAAGGAAGAGAATCACTCGTGTCAAGTCCAACCATTCCATAGTATGCTCTACCTTGTACAATGTACACTCCTCTATCAAAAAGTTTGAGCCAATTTCTCATCAGTGATACTGAAATAGTAGTTGTATTTTCTAGTTTAGAAATGGTTTTAATTAACGACAAAAAGACTCCTACTAAAAAGAATAGGCAGCCGTTGAAGATATTCATGTCTTCATATTTGATGGATTTTGGATCAAGTTCAAAAGGTAAGAAAAAATTTGAACCTAATATGCATAAAAAATATCTGTTTAAAGATTATAACATTTATGGTGAAGGTCTAGCTCAACTAATATCATCGTTCTCTAAGTGGATACGTGAGGCTCTTTTCAAGCAACATACAAAAAAGAAAGCCAATTTTTGGTTTCTGTCTGCTTAACTAATACAAATATTCTTCTTGTCCAACAAATTAAACTTAAAATGTTTATATAATTATAGGAAAGACAAGGATTACCACTACAAAGTTAAATGATCGAGTCTTAGATTTGAACAATAAGACTTTGTAGTTGTTTTTTTAAAGATGAAGAACTGGTTCTATCTGATGTACCAACCCAACAAGTGTTATAATGATGAGGTGTAACCATGCTACTTAACTTTAGAACCATATTAAGTATCAAATTATGCATCTGATACATACATAAATAATATGTATCATTTTATAATTTTTAAGAGATACATACAAAATCACTATATTTAATGATTAAGAAGTTAATAAAAAGAAAAATAATGTATCAAATTTAGGAAATTTTGAGTGATGTTAATATTCATTTTTTTAGAAAAGATTGGATAACTACTATAATGGACCTCCTGACCATTTTCTATATTTTTTCTTATTTTTTCCATTTAGTGTTTTCCTCTAGCTACCCCAAGTCATTTATGACTTACTGGAGCTAACAATTTAGTTATTGGGAGTTCGTATGTTTTTTAGAGTCAATTTCCCATTTTGAAGTCTTTACTGGTTAAAATTTGCTTCCAGGAAAAGACTTAGTCAAACAACCTCGTATTCCAATTTTGATAGTTCCAACTGCTCCAGGATGTTGATTTAAGGCTAGGTAGGCCCTTTTTTAGGTATCGAGGCTTCCAGACTTATTCCAAGTTAATGACCAGAAGTTTAAAAATGACACTTAAGTGTGGGATACACTTTTCACTGAAACGACCTTGGATGGAAATTCGACTGTGCCATAGAGTCTAAAATATTAACTTTAATAGGGTATCATAATTCATTTGTGTATATGGGATTCTGAATGAATTTTTAGGGGTTGGTAGAGACTTTAAAAAATTCTAAGTCTCTTGCTGGTGCACCCGCTTAAGTGCCCTTTTGGGTCGCTTAAGTGAAGGGGCGCTGAAACGGCCAGCCGATCACTTAAGTGAATGGAATGGCCTAGCTGAGGGTCTCTTAAGTGGACCCCTCATCGCTTAAGCGATGGTTGCTTAAGTGGTAAGAGTACCTCTTAAGCGGTAGGCATGCAGGCAATGGGTATCGTGAAAGCGACACTTTTTTTCTTAAGCAATTACTACTTAAGTGACCAGTATCCACTTAAGTGACACCTGTTATCATTAAATGCCCCAATTATCCTATTTTTTCTCATTTTTCACACATTTTCACGAGTGTAAAACCCTAGAAAGTGTGAAAACTTGGGAGAAATATTAGTAGGTGATTTCAGGGAGTTCGTAAGCTTGGATTTCTCGTTTCTTCTTTAAATTTTTGGTAAGTTCTCATCAATTTTATGGACAACTCCTCTATAAATTCTCAAAATTCCTAATTTTAGCTTAATTTTAGTATATTTATAATAATTTGTTAGATATGTGTTGGGAATTTGGTCTTGAAGGTCTAATTAGTATAATTTGGAACTTTAGCCTACTAAATAATTGTAATACGCCAAATTTTTAAAATCTGGAATTTCATTTAAAAGATGATCACTGCCTAGGTAACGACTCAGGTGATGAGTCGTATTTAGTCATCATAAGTCGTACTTTACTAATTGTTACCTAACTAGTATGGTTGCCCAATGTTTTTTCCATGGACATGACTTAGTCCTAGCTACTCGTAGGGTGAGGTCATGAGTCATGGTAAGGGACTCATTTCCATAATAGTGTGCATGCCAGAGTTTTTGCTTAAGTTAAAAGTCAAGGTGACGACTCATGAGCAGTCACCATGAATTGTTAGCCGACCTGTAGTGACTAGCGATAATTTTCTACATGTTTTAAGTGGGGTTATTATTGTCTTATCCTCCTATTTAATTACTACCCCACGACCTTAAAATACCTAAGGGGTCCCTTTTCCATCATTTAACAAATCAAAATATATATTTTTTTCTCTTAAACTCCCAAAGCAAGAGAAGTTAGCATTTTCAAGTGGTTAATCATCTAAGCTTCAATTTGTGGGTTTCTCTCCAAATTACTTGGTGTTTTAGGCATGTCTCTATTCCCTAACTTGATTTTACATAAAAACATGCTTTTAATTATTGTTATGTGAAGTTAATGGTTGGGTTTTAAAATTGGGTTGAGGGATTTGAATGGTTATTACTTGGATTGTTTTCCCACGGTTTTGAACTTATCATTCATGCTTTATATTATGGTTTTTTAATCTAAATAAGTGCATGCGTATGGGATTTGGAATAGGGAAAATAGGTTTCCCCAAATTGATGGTTTTTGTATTAAAATTGGTGTCATCTTCACCCCACTTTGTGAAATTGGTTTTGAAACATGGATATACACACAATTTAACTCACTCTTGGAACCTTGAATTGTATAAAAGGTTAATGGAACTTAAAAATAGTAGTATCGAGGGGCCTTAGTGACCATTGTTTGGTTTAAAATTAGAATGTGGGGAGTCAATTGGTTTAATTGGATTAGAATGAAATAATTGGACTTAGCTTGCAAGTATAATTGGTATGACGATGCCAAGATATATGCCTTAATAAAAGACTTCTTGGTGTATGGCTGTGATTTTTTGCTAAATGATTTTAATTTGGGATTAAATGGGGTTGTGTAGCTCACCGTAAAGGTGGAGTTCCCGCGGGGACCAATATTGGAAGCCATATTTTTTGGTGTTTTTTTTTATAACCATGTGTATAGATCACACTCAATATATATTTTGGAATGGCTAGAGCCTTTGTATCTTGCCCTTCATCGGATTTTCTGGATCGTGTGTCTAACATGTGTAGGGACCCTTTTGAGTAGGGAGAGCTGAACCCATATAGACTGTGGGTGACCTTAGGATGGATAGAGCTACACAATCTAGGTTAATGGTTTTAAAATTCATGCTTATGACCTTTTTCCTTACTCTGACATCTTATATATATATATATTTATGTGCATATGGTTTTGGAATAATTTTGGACATGACATTATTTTATTCCTTTCTTGATTTACATGCCAGTACATATCCCACTGACTATCCCTGGATGCTACATAGTTCCATGATGTAGGGTCCTAGGGTTCTTTGTTCACTTGTGTATAGTCTTAGGTAGAGCAAACATCAGTGGATTTATTGTGAAGTGGTGAACCTCCATCATCCAGAAAGATTTACTATTTCATTAGGTATCTTTTTAGATTTTGGGAATTGAAGAGTTCCATTATCATGGTTGGGGGTATGTACCAACCTAATTTGGTATTCTGGTTTTAGAGGTTTTGTGGACAGGTATGGGGATTCTTGGTCATTATGTTTGTCTCGTATTCTCTCCCTTGGTTTTATATACATAATTTCATTTGGTTTTGTTTTGCTTTTTCTATGATATTATTTTGCTCAGGTGGTTAGGCTAGGGGTAGTCTCCGACCTACGGTAGGCTTAGATACCCATCACGACCAGGCCCTGGTTCGGGTCGTGATAAGCTTGGTACCGAAGCATAAGTTCAAGTTTTTAGGGCATCTACAAAATAGTGTTGAGTAGAGTCCCTTTTATTAGTGTGTAGAGTGCCACACATATAAGGGGGAGGCTATAAGGCATTTAGGAATGTTACCCTTTCTTGTGTCCCATTTCAGGATATAGAGTATGATGTCATGAATTTCCTAATTTTTCAATTTTCTTACTTTTTAGATCACACTTCCCCAAAGATCTAATGTTTGTAGGAACTCTTCTAGACCATTTGTCCTACTTGAGGACAATGTGGAAGGAACTCACCCTACTTATAGAGTATAGACCCAGTCTAAGGTCCCTGCTCCTTTTTGTACTACTCTATGTAGAGTTCCACCAGTCCTTACTATTCTTCCTTAGGCTTTTTGGGCTAATGAAACTTATGCCCCAATCCCTCAGGGTGATATTTTTAATTTAAAGTTTAACTAGTCTATTCATTTGCTTACTTAGTTGGTGATATCTCAGTCTTGTCAGTCAGATCATGTTGGTTATGTTGATTTATTGTCTGAGGTCCCTCGGGCTGGCCAGTTCATGGGGTTGAATCCCCCAACCTTTATAGGATAAAAGTTTTAGGAGGATCCTAAGGGGTTTGTGGATGAAATAGAGAAAATTTTCAGAGTGATGCATGCTACTAATTTTAAAGGGGTAGATTTTGCTGCATATCAATTAAAAGATGTAGCTTATAAGTGGTATGAGGAGTGGGAGTAGTTGAGAGGTGATGATTCTGAGACAACATTATGGGATGAGCTTTCAAATGCCTTCCTTGATCATTTCTTTCCTCAGCAGTTGAGGAAAAATAAAGCTGAGTAGTTTGTGAATCTAAAATAGGTAAGATAAGTATGAAAGTGTATTGCTAGAAATTTCAGTAGATGTCTCATTATGCTTCAGAGTTGGTGTGTCTCCAATGATCTAAAATGAGGATGTTTGCTTTTGGGTAATTTTACAACTTGGTATTGGAATATGAGGCTACAATATTGAACAATGACATGGATATCTCCAGGCTTATGGTTTATATACAGCAGGTAGAGAATGAAAAAAAAGATAGGCAGAGATAAGAAAAAGGATAAATAAGAAGTTCAGATATTCAGAGTAGGGTGCAGGGTAACATAATGATGGAAAGAATGGTCGAAAGGACCAAGAAGAAGACCTGGCGAATATAATTCATATTCTTAGGCTAGTGCTCCTTATCCTAAGCTATCTGGTGGTCATTATTTTTAGGCCAGTAGTGGTTTTAAGTAATAGGGTGCCCAGTCTCATGTTAGTGGAGCTTAGTTAGCCCTACCTTATCCTTATTGTAGATTTTATGGACAACTTTATCATGGTTATTATGAAGAGGGAAGGAACTTGTATTTCAATTGTGGTCATCCTGTACATATGAAGAGGAATTGTCCTGTGACCAACGTAGCCACTAGAGATAATAAGGTCTCGATTTCCACTTCATTGGCTCCTGCACCAAAGGGTGTCACTTAGAGTACCGACACTGTCCAAAATTATCTCTACACTCTTGCCACCTATCACTAAACTGAGGTATCTCTTGATGATGTTACTAGTATGTTATAAGTTTTCTCTCGTGATGTATATTATTTACTTGATCCGGGTTCTACCCTTTCTTATATTACCCCCTATGTGGCTGTACATTTTTGTTTTGATTTAAAAAATATTTCTAACTTTTTCTTCATGTATAGTCCGATGGGTGATTCTATAATTGCTATAAAAATATATAGGGGTTGTGTGGTGTCTATCTTTTATAGAGAGACATTGGTAGATCTAATAGAGATTGACATGGAAAACTTTGATGTGATCTTGGGGATGAATTAAATTTGTTCGTGCTACACGTCTTTGGATTGTAGGACCCAAAGGGCCGGTTTCCAATTCCCCAATGAACTGGTAATTAAATGGGATGGAAGTTCCTTAGTGCCCAAATGGAGGTTTATTTCCTATCTTAGAGATCAGAAGTTAACTTTCGAAGGGTGCTTGTGTCATCTAGTTTGGGTTAAAGATTGTAGTTCGGAGGATCCCTCCTTTTTGTCCTCGTGGTTTGTGAGTTTCCTAAAGTGTGTTTTGATGATATTTCTGGAATTCTTCCTGACAAGGAAATTAATTTTGAAATTAATCTTCTACCGGATACCTGTCCTATTTCCATTTCTTTTTATAAGATGGATTCTGCCGAGTTAAAGAAGCTAAAGACATAGTTAAAATATCTTCTTAATAAGGGTTTCATTTGTCCAAGTGTTTCTCCGTGGGGTGCTCCTGTACTTTTTGTGTGCAAGACATATGGGTCCCTTAAGAAGTGTTTAGAAGATCGACAGTTGAATAGTCACAGTGAAGAAAAAGTAACCTCCTCCTAGGATTGATGACCTTTTTGATCAGCTTTAGGGTGCTAGATTCTTCTCAAAGATTGATCATTGTTTGGGCTATCATCAACTAAAAATTAGGGAGGTTGAAATTCCTAAGACTGCTTTTCAAGCCCGAGATGGTCACTATGAGTTTTTGGTGATGCCATTCAGGTTGACTAATGCTCCAACTACTTTTATGAATCTTATGAATTGGGTTTTCAGGTAATTCATGGATTTGTTTGTGATAGCCTTCATTAATGACATCTTGGTGTATTCTAAAAGCAAGGAGAATGTCTTTATTAATGACATCTTGGTGCATTTTAAAAATGAGGAAGATCATGCCAATCACCTTCGAATTGTATTGTACACTCTTAAGGACCAAAAGTTGTATGTTAAATTTTATAAGTGTGAGTTTTTGCTAAATTTTGTGACTTTTCTGGGGTATATGGTACTTAGTGAAGGGATTAATTTGGATCCACAGCAGGTTAAGGCATTTAACAAATGTCCTAGATCTATGAATCCAACTGATATTAGGAGCTTCTTGGGTATTGCTAGGTATTATAGAAGATTTGTGGATAGTTTCTCTTCTATTTTTGCTCTATTGATGAAGTTGACTCAGAAAAAGGTGAAGTTCTTTTAGTCTAATACTTGTGAGGGTAGCTATAAGAAGTTGAAGGATAAGTTGACTTCTATTCCAGTTGTGACCTTGTCCGAGAGTACTAATGGTTTTGTTGTATTTTGTGATGCATCCCATGTGGTACTGAGTTATGTTTTGATGCAACATAGTAAGATTTTGGACTATGCTTCTAAGTAACTTAAGGTTCATGAGAGGAATTATCCAACTCACGACTTGGAGTTGGTGGCTGTGGTCTTCTATTTGAAGATTTGGCGCCATTATTTGTATGGGGTTCATGTAGACATCTATTTGGATCATAAGAGCTTGCAGTATGTTTTTACTTAAAAGGAGTTAAATCTCAAGTGGAGGTAGTTTCTCAAATTGCTTAAGGATTATGACAAGAGCCTTTACTACTATCCAGGAAAAGCTAATTTTGTTGTTGATACTCTTAGGAGGTTATCTATAGATTATAGGGACCCTATCCCATGTTGATGAAGAGAAGAAAGGGTTAGTAAAGGATATCACTAATTGACTAACTTAGGATTTCAACTTTTAGAATCAGAGGATAGATGAGTTATTATTCAGGAAGTGGTCAAATCATCTCTTGGTGTTGTGGTAAAGGAGAAACAGGCTTTAGATCCCATATTTATGAAGATTAAGGATGATGTGGTTCAATAAAAGGCTATGTCTTTTGATATTAGAGGATATGGTATTCTGAGGTACCAAGGTTGGCTGTGTGTTCCTGATGTTGATTGGCTATAGGAAAGGATCCTAACTAAGGCTCAAGAGTCTAGATATATGGTTCATCTAGGTTCGATTAATATGTACCTTGAGTTGAACAAAATCTATTGGTGGAATAATAGAAAGAGATATGTGCTAAATTTTGTGGCTAAGTATATGGTTTGTCAACAAGTTAAGGTAGAACATTTAAGGCCTGGTGGCATGTCTCAAGAGATAGAGTTTCCTATGAGGAAGTAGGATATGATCAATATGGATTTCATTACAGGTATTCTGCAGTCTTAGAATTAGTATGATTTTATTTGGGTCATTGTGGATAGGATGACTAAGTCTTCCTTCCTATAACGACTAACTACTTCGGAAGAGAATTATGTTAAGTTGTTTAGTCAAGAGATTGTCAAGTTGTATGGAGTGCCTGTGTCCATTATTTTAGACCGAGGTACGTAGTTTTTTTCTTACTTTTGGCATTCATTTCAGAAAGGTGTGGGGACTAAGGTGAACCTTAGCATCACTTTCCCCTCTAAAATGTATGGACAAGTGGAGTGGACCATCAAACTCTGGAAGATATGCTAAGGGTATGCGTGATTGATTTTGGAGGTAGTTGGATCGATAACTTACCTCTCATAGAGTTTGTGTATAATAATAGTTACCATTCGAGTATTCTAATGGTTTTTTTAGATGCTTTATGGTAGGAGGTGTAGGTTTCCTATTAGATAGTTTGAGGTTGGTGAGACTAGGTTGTTTGGTCCTGACTTGGTTCACCAAGACATAGAGAAGGTGAAGGGGAAACTCAGTCCTCATTATGTTGCTCTGTATCAAATTTCGAGGAGGGTTGGGAATGTCTCTTATGAATTGGATTTGTTGTGAGTTTGGGTTCTATTTATCCTGTTTTCCATGTATCGATATTGAAGAAGTATGTGGATGATCCTTCTTTGGTTGTTCCTATAGAGGATGTTGGTATTTTGGATTCCTTGTCTTATGAAGAAGTCTCGGCTGAGATTTTGGATAGACAAGTCCATAGGTTGAGGACTAATGATGTGGCCTCGGTAAAGGTGCTCTGGAGAAATCAAAAGGTGAAAGAAGCTACATTAGAAGTTGAGGAAGATATGAATAAGAAATACCCGCTCTTGTTCCCTGAGTTGTATAAAAATGTTTAAGGTATGTGTTTCTTTATTTCTAACCATATTTTGAATTTGTTTTTTGGTTATGTGTGTATTCTTTCTTTTGTTCGTGCCAATGGGTGCCTTAACTCCTTATTTGGGGATGAATGATCCTGGGTGGGTGGGGGTGGGTGGGTGATTTAATGTAATACCCTAAGTTTTGGAACTATAGAATTTCATTGAAAAGCTGATCACTGCCTAGGTAATGACTCAGCTGACAAGTCATACTGTGCTACTCGTTGCCTAACCTGTAAGGTTGCCCAATGTTTCTGCCATAGTCACAACTTAGTCTTAGCGAGTCCTAGGGTGAGGTCAAGAGTCGTTGTGAGGGACTTGTGACCATAACAATGTGCATGCCCAGAATTTTTTCATTGGCTACGAGTCAAGGTGATGACTTGTAAACAGTTATCATGAGTCGTTACCCTACCTGTAGCGACTGGCAAAAATTTTCTACTCATTTTAAGTAGGGTTATTTTGGTCTTTTTCGCCCATCCAATTACTACCCCATGACCTTAAACACCTAAGAGGTACATTTTCTATCATTTAACAAATCAAAACACATATTATATTCTCTCAAACTCCCAAAGCAAGAGAAGTTAGGGTTTTCAAGGGGTTAGTCATCTAAGCTTCAATTTGTGGTTTCCTCTCCAAATTGCTTGGTATTTTAGGCATGTCTCTCTTCCCCAACTTAATTTTACATAAAAGCATGTGTTTTATTACTATACATATAAAGTTAATGATTGGGTTTAGAAATTGGATTGAGGTATTTGAATAGTTATTACTTGGATTGTTTTCCCATGGTTTTGAACTTATCATTCATGCTTTATCTTATGATTTCTTAACTGATTAAGTGCATGGGTATAGGAATTGGATTGAGGAATATGGGTTTTTCCAAATTGAAGGATTTTGTATTGAAATTGGTGTCATCCTCAACCCACTTTGTGAAATTGGTTCTGAAACATGGAACCTCGTATTGGATAAAAGATTAACAGAACTAAACAATAGTTTTAGGGGCCTTGGCGGCCATGGTTTGGTTTAAAATTAGAATGTGGGGAGTCAGTTATTTTAATTAGTTTGGAATGACATAGTTGGAGTTAGCTTTCAATAATAATTAGTATGATGATGCCAACGGTATATGTCTTGATAAAAAAACTCCTTGGTTTATTGTTGGGATTATTTTCTAAATGGTTTTAATTTGGGCTTAAAGGGGGTTATGTAGCTCGCCGTGAAGGTGGAGGTCCTGGGGAGAACAATACTAGAAACTATGTTTGTTGGCTTGGGAATCTTTATGACTGTATACATAGTGCACACACGATATATATTTTTGAATGGCTAGAGCTTTGGTGCCTTTGGCCTTTCCTTGGATTTTTCCAGTTCGTGCGGCTAACACGTGCTGGGACTTTTTTAGTAGAAAAAGATAAACACATATAGTCCATGGATGCCCTTAGGATGATAAAGCTACATAGTCCAGGTTAATGGCTTTAAAATTCATGCTTAAGACCCTTGTCCCTACCCTAGTATCTTATATATATATGTATATAAATGTGTACATAAATTTTTGGAATGATCATTCCCTGAGTTACATGCCAGTTCTTATCCCACTGACCATTTCTGGACGTTACATCATTTCATGATGTAGGCTCTTAGAGCTCTTTGTTTACTCGTGTCCAGTCTTAGGTGGAGCAGATATCGGTTGAGTTGATGTGAAGTGGTGATCCTTCATCATCCTGAAAGCTTTACCAATTCATTAGTTTTTTTTTCATAGTTTGGGAATTGATGAGTTTCATTATCATGGT
Source organism: Capsicum annuum (assembly GCF_002878395.1). Taxonomy (NCBI): domain Eukaryota; kingdom Viridiplantae; phylum Streptophyta; class Magnoliopsida; order Solanales; family Solanaceae; genus Capsicum; species Capsicum annuum. The sequence goes on along the minus strand of NC_061120.1, from coordinate 151,138,273 downwards.
CGGGAGCATGCTCCTACCTAATTTGGTATTTTGGTTTTCAAGGCTTTGTGGACAAGTGTGGGGACTGTTGGTCATTGTGTTTGTCTCGTATTCTCTCCCTTAGTTATATATATATATATATAATATACATTTCATTTGGTTTGGTTTTGCTTCCGATATGACTTATTATGGTCAGGTGGTTAGGCTAGAGGGTGGTCTCCAGGCCACAATGGGATTGAGATATTCGTCACGACTAAGCCCCGGTTCGGGTTATGACAGTAACCTTAGGCGTCATTGGGTTAATCACATATTTTAAGGGTAAAATTTTTATCTTAGGACTTAATACAACTCATTTAATATCTGGAGATGGATTTAGATACCTTAGTCTAGTCTGGGGTAGAATTTTCCTTAGAACAAATTTTAGGGATTAGAAGTGGGCCCTCCAACTTACCTTAGGACAAAATTATTATTGGATCCTTGTAACTTTATAATTGAATTGTATCCTTTAAATTATATTTTTGGTATCTTGAAAAGGGTGGTTACATGGTTATTATGCTAGTATTGTGCTTGGGAGTTAATACTAGTTTTGATTTAAGTCAAACGATTTATCATCTAAGATCAATTTGATTCCAACATCATTCATTTGATTATACAAGTTTTGGTTCAGGTTCAGCATTGATAGGTTGCTTATGACGGTTATGAAATTGGTTCTAATTCGAACTTTATGGCTTGGAAGGATTCTTTGTTTTGGCTTGAGATTTTGTTAGTTAGTAAAATGTTGGTTACTTGTTTATCTTTGATTACACCCTCTGGTCTAATGGAGCCTTCATTGAATTATTTACTTTTCTGCACTCATTCACTTATGGGGCCCAGTCTTGTAGTATTAGTTATGGTTTCTTCCGTATTATATCAATTTCGATTCTTTATTTACAGTATTGGAGTGCTATTCCAGATTTTCCTTTTTTACCTTGACTTAGCTTATTTATCTTGCATATTATTGTACTTATATTATCATTTAGTTTAGTCGGCCAACGATGCCTACTGTGTTCCCGTGGATTTGGTACTCAATGCTACACTTTCGAACCTTTTTGGTGTGGATCAAGTACTAGTGTCCGCTATTGATGACAAGATCATGCTGAGTTGGGCCTGGAGATAGGGTGAGCTCTCAAAGTCGAGGGTTTCCCTTTTGTTTCTACTATCTATATCTAGTTTTTAGGTATTTGAGATTGATTTATATTTGAGTATTACAATACTCTTATCCCTTTTTATTAGTAGCTCTTATACCGACACTACTAGGTCGTGGGATGTTATTTCCATCTTATCTATATTTAAGACTATTATTACTATTTGAATTATTGTTATAAGTCTTTACCTGTAAATTTCTGGCTTTTACGCCATTTTCACCAAATTAGCCCATTGCTTCTAGCTCTTGGCTATGATTTGGCTTACGTACTAGCGAGATAAAGTAGGTGCCATCATGTCATGTAAATCGGGTCATGACAGCTACACATCTGCCATAATTACATGTCAAAATGATCATTTATTTATTTTTGTTATGTTATTTATCAGTTAATGCATTTTATGCAACATATGGATGCCATTTTCTACTACCTTTAGAAGAAGTCAAAGCAACAGACTAATCCACAGTACAAATACACCACCGCGAATTGTCTTTTTAAAATATATATTGGTAAGGCATACACGAGACACTATCTAGAAGTTTGGGAGAAAGATTTTCACGACCCGAACCAAGGCCTATCCATGACAAGGATCTCAAGTCTGTCGGGGACCGGACATCACCCCCATGCAACTAACCAACCAACACAACATCCCCAATGTCGGATAAATTCCAAACATATAAAAAGATAACATAAGGATAAGCTTAAATATATTTAAAGCATGTCTATAATCCGTCAATCGGAAATCGGACAAATAACCTACCAACAATACCCATGCCCACAGTAATCCAACAAAGCCTTCTAAACAAAGAACCAAAACTGAATACCAATAAAGGTCAGAACATGCCCCCGACTATAGCCAAAACAAGTCTAAACAATTTAAGAAATAAGAGACTAAAACATGAAATGTAGACTTTTGATATATGGAATCTCACCACTTCAATGTCAACTCACGAACTGACCCCAAATTTGAATCATAGTCCACGAGAAGTAGAAGTATGGCCAGTTTTTTTAACGCGTACGGATACAACGTCGTAATACGGTTAGCGGGGTGAAAACTAGCATGTAACTTAGGGATAAGGATAATATAATGCCATAATCAATAGTTTCAAACTCATTCAAAATCCAATGCACATAATCAAAATCATATACATATAAATACATATCACATGCCGGGATAGGGAACAAGTCTTAACGTGTATTTTAAAAGTTTAGCCTGGTATAGCTCAATCATCATATAATAGTACCCACAGGCTATATGGGCCCCAGCTCTCACCCCCTAGTTGGGCCCCAATGCATGTAGCCGCACGACCAGGAGAAAGATCATATATATGCACGAGGGACTCAAACCCTCCAATAATATACTAAAGTGACTTAAGCACCCGATCAAGAAATGTGATATGTGGGATCAAACTCTCCAATCATAATGATTGCAATAAGTTGGACTCGAACCCTTAATCCATAATGAATCCTACACCAACTAGCACTACTCCCAGTGTCAGCAACTCGGACCTCCACTTTCATGACTCAGCTACATAACCCTCTTTTAAATCCCAATTAAAATATTTATACACAATCCCATTCATTGAACCACAATACACATTTAGGCATACATTATTGGTATTGTCATATCAACTAAACTTGCAAGGTAACATCAACATGCCAAAACAATTACATCACTTGGGGAAAAACACAACCCCCTTGGTTCAATTTTAAAATTCTCACTTTTCTCATAATTAAAACCAATTTCATATTATGGGGTCGGGGTCATAACTACTTTAGAAGTAACAAGTTTACAAAAATCACAAATCCATTGTTCATTCACCATACCCTTACACCCACAAGTTCAAACCATAATTAAACCATGATTAATCACATGTAAACAATAAGTAAGCATTGTTCAAGATCAAGCATTCAAAACCCTCAACCCTTATTATAAAACCAACATAAATATCACATGAACAATACTTTAAAACATGTGATTTTAATAAATTAACAAAGATTGGAGAGTAACATGCCTGATATACCCAAGATTATGGAGAAAAGTTTTCCTCGGAAGCTCTAGTTGACCCGCTTCTTGGAAACCCTAAGTATTGTTGCTTGAGAGAGTTTTTGACAGAGAGAAGTGTTTTCTTTGATGAGATATGGATGGAAATAAAATCTTAATAGGGCTTATAGGTCGTGGATTATATTTAGGGCAAGAGGAAAATGTCAAAAATACCCTTAGTAAAAAGATTAAAAAACACCACCCAGTCACTACGAGTGACAATACAACTCAAAGGGTCACCCTACGACTTGGACCATCCAGTCGTAAACAAGCTAGAACCCCCTTGGGATATTCACTGTAAACCCTATGAATGGAACCCTACATCTCGTAATGAGACACTACCACTCGTATGGTCAAGTCGTAATCTCAACAGTTTCAATAGAGGCACTACACTAGACTACTTATGAAATACCCTCCTTACGATTCGTTAGTTGTCTATTCGACTCGTTAAGTCTAGTTGTTATCAAGGCAGTGACTTAGGCAAATCCTTATGGGATTATTAAGCTGGGTCCTATGACCCATAAAGATATATTATTACTCATCAGGTGAGTCGTTTCCAGGGCAGAAAGCTCAGAACTCTGAAAATTTCCAAGGACCAAAAATCTGGGGCATTACATACTCCCCTTTAGGATCATTCGTCCTCAAATGATAGGACAAGGCATTTATTAGCATGACTAAACTCACAACACAACCACACTTACCTTTAAAAAGAAAAAAAAACCAAGATACCAAGGAGTTTATTCTTTTAACAAAGACATAAAACAAAATATTAAGAAATACACATACCTCAAGCATGATTAATAGGAGTTGGGAACAAGAACGAATATTTGGATTTTATGTCCTCTCTAGCTTCCCACATGGATCCTCCATCCCAAACAATACATCTAATAACCCTTAAATATGACCACACTCTCCACTAATATTTTAATTATAAATACAACACTCCACTATTTCAACCTCATAACTCCTCCGCAAAATACATAACTATGTGACCTGAGTATTCGCTGCATCTTCCTCCCATGTTAAAGCCTAACTAAGAGTTAAAGGTGCTACTATAAGTAATGGGTCCCTATACTTTACACCACTCCAATAGTAGAACTAGATCTTATCACAACAATCAGGTAACGTTAGGTCTTAGTCAAGGAGTACTAACCGCATAACATAGTGGTTTGTGTATCTATCAATCACAACATACAAGCCTAACTTTCTAACCCCTCTTTATATATCTCCCAATAAAAAATAGAAACTTCAATCACTATCACGATGGATTTCACCACATCTCTTCTTCTTAACTATTTCACATAACAAAGGTTCATCTTACTGTTCCATCTTTATCTATAACTTTAGCCTGAGTAGTCGCCCTAATTTTTTTTATAATAAAAAAAATCTACTCCCTCATCCAAAACATTACTACGCTTCTATATCCACTACCATCCTAACATAAGAAGGGTCACCAGCAACTAGAGTATAAGCATAAAGAATGAGGGGGTTACTTCTCAATTATGACTCCTACTTGTCGTACTACTCAAGGTGAGATCTGCAAAATTAGACACGGTACAATAGGAATGAAGTACTTTGTAGAAACCACCTAGGTTATAAATAGAGGGTCTTTCTGACATAAACATACCATAGCACGAGTCCTTAGGACTGGGCACTGGGAGAAACACGACTGTAAATATCATAGGTAATATAGCATAAAGCCGATATTTATATTCAGGGATACGACAAGGATTTTTTCTTGAAACCAGTGTTTCTTAGAACTAGGCATTAAATGTATGGATCATGAGTGTCATGACATAGAGCTTGAATACTTGGAAGCTCGAATTTTTGAAAACCATTGTTGCCTTTGGTTCAGGGGCTAGAGAATGGACATACGCGATATGTAGCATGCAGGACTTAGGCATAAGCACTATTAAAATGTGTACAGTACTAGTAGAGTGTCCTCTTAACCAAAATAAGAGGGAATTACTAGACTAGGAGCAAATTCACCCCGACTCTCCCCTGAAGCCCACCACTAGGAGAAAATTTAAGACTATCCCTTGATCTCTATCGTACTATACCTATAAGCATAATACTCTGCTTTATGGGGTATCACCTTGGACATGTACTAAGGACACTTGTATCTCTTATGCATAAAATGTCATCTATCTAGATGCTGCCTGCTGTTCATCATATTCTTATAAACTCCATGCCCAAATGCATCCAATGACTTAGCTCCTCAGTGCATAAGCTCCAACCTGGATCTCTGGCCTATATATCACAACATTCCCACTCTAGTATTCCCTAAGTCATCAACCTCATCTCTTGTGCACACCCCATCAAGCCTACTAATTTACTATGACAAATCTCAAATTTTTATCCTTGAGCTAACACACTCCTTTCATCAAAATCAACATCTTAGGTTTAAACTTGGGGTCTAAATATATATGTAAATATATGTATATATATATGTATATATATGTATACATATATATATGTATATATATATATATATATATATATATATACAAACATACATATGGTCCACCCCACAAGAAGGTAACCCTAAATTCCTTATTCACTTGCCAATAACCTATACATATCCGAAGGAAACCATCCTCCCTATGCACAAAACAATGAGAGCACCCTATGGAGAAATGTTAGGGAAGACAAACCCTTATCAAGAAGATTGTTCAAATGCTTCTTAAGTTGTTTCAATTTAGCTGGAGCCATTTCGTAAGAATGGATAGAGATAGGATGGGTGTTCGGAAAAAGATCAATATCAAAGATCCATTCTCCTATTAGGAACACTAAGAAGATCATCAGGGAACACCTCACAAAAATTCATAGACCACAGGGACTGACTGTAAAGAAAGAAATTTAGATTTGGAATCCTTAGCATATACTAGATGGTAGAGGAACCCATTTATAGATCAATTTTTGGGCTCTAACATACAAAATGAACCTTCCCTTAGGCACTAGGGAACTACCTTCCTATTCAATCACTAGCTTATTTGGGAAACTAAAACTGACCCTACGGGTCTGACAATAAGTGCAACCAATCTTTCCCCAAAATAACATCAAAGTCTACCATGTCTAACTCTATTAGATCCAGCAAGGTCTCTCTACCATGGACTGACATCACACAACCCCCTATAAACCTTTTTAGCCATAATGAAGTCACCCTTCAAGAAGAACACATAAAAGGATTTGGACTACACTTAGGATCAAAACCAAAATTAATAGCCATATAAGGGGTCACATAAAGCAGAGTAGACCCTAGATCAAGAAAACAATACACATCATGGGGAAAGAGTTGTAACATACCAACAACGACATCTAGTGATGCCTCAGACTCCTGGTGGGTAGCAAAAGTATAAAGACAATTTTGGCCAATATCGGTATCAGAAGTAGCACCCCCTAGTGCGAAAACCAAAGAGCTAGAAATTGGAATCTTATTGGCTCCAATAAAAACATTGACTGAAGGACAATACCGCTGCACTTGAAGCATCTATTCTTTCCCTTACAACAAAACCCATGATTCCACTAACCAAAAAATGGTCAAGAAGGATAGGAAGGGACTAACAGGACTTTACTATATTAATATTGGTCACCCTATGCCCTAGGATCAACACACTTTTAAAAATGACGATCACCCGACGACTTTGGGTAAGGGGCTCTGGGCAATGGGTATGAACTAAAATTTCCCCTGCTCCCTTTCTTAGTCTACTATCTCACATGTCTACCTATATTGTAATGACCCCTACCCTACTCTGAATATCTAAACTTCTTATTCTGCCTCTCCCCCATCTTAGACTGACTTCTCCAACCAGGAAGGCCAAACTGGCATAATAGAGAGACTACTATCTGGGTCAACAGATGAACAAAATAGTGGAAATTAACAATTAGACACTTTGCCTTGATGTTTATGAGGAGGATTAGAGGGAACCGATGGAACTTTACTAAGAAAATCAGAAGTAGTGACCCAAGATTGGCCTGTACCAAGGGGTAGGATAAGTTTTGTCCATATTATCCTTAGATAAGACAAAAGAATTTCCATAAGCATTAGATTTTCTAGGAGACATAATCTGAAAAGCGAACATGTGGGAATCAAAGGAGATTTAATGACCGTAGACTCTATAACCCAAAGAGCAAATCACAAGTAAAGAAAACATTCCTAAATGCCCCATAACCTCTCCCTTATAAGTGTAGCGTGTTACACACCCATAAAAGAGACTCTACTTGACATAGCTTTGTTGGACACCCAATGAAAACAAGCCTGGATCTGATACCATCTGTCACGACCCAAACTAGTCCTGGCCGTGACAGGTATCTCAAGTCTATCGGGGATCATGGATCACCCCCTTAAACCTAACCAACCAACATAACATCCCCAATGTCGGATGAATTTTGAACATGTAACAAGATAACACGAGGATAAGCTTAAAGATGTTCAAATTGTGTCTGTAATCTGTCAACTAGAAACCAATGAAATAACCTACCAAAAACACCTAGGCCAACAACAATCCAACAAAGCCTTCTAAACAAAGGACCAAAATTGAATAGCAATAAAGTGTCAGGACATGCCTTGGACTATAGCCAAAATAAGTCTAAACAATCTGAGACATAAGAGACTAAACATGAAATATAGACTTTAGATGTATGGAAGCTCATCACTTTAATGTCACCTCACAAACTGACCCCAAATCCAAATCACTATATAGGAGAAGTAGAAGTATGGACAATTCCTGCATCGCATGGATATAAAATGTCCGAAGATGGTTAGTAGGGTGAATGCTAGCATGTAACTTAGGGATAAGGATAACATAATTCCATGATCAACAGTTTCAAACTCATTTAAAATCCAATGCAAATAATCAAAAACATATATGTATATATACATATCGTATGTCGGGATAGGGAACAAGGCTTAACGTGTATTTTAAAACCTTAGCTTGGATTATGTAGCTCAACCATCATATAATAGTACCTATGGGATATATGGCCCCCAGCTCTCACTCCATAGCCGGGCCTCAATACCAGTAGCTGGAAAAACTAGAGATAGATCATATATATATATACACACAAGGGACTCAAGCCCTCCAATCATATACTAAATTGACTTAACCATCCAATCAAGAGATATGATATGGGGGACTCGAACACTCCAATTATAATGATAGCAATAACGTGGAATCAAACCACCCGATCAAAAAAAAGAGGACTCAAACCCTCATGCATAACAACCCCCACACAGGCTAGCGCGGTTTCTAGTGTCGGCCACTCGAACCTCCATTTCACGACTTAGCTACACAACCCTCTTTTAAAGTCCAATTAAAATATTTATTAAACAATCCTATTCATTGAACCACAATACATATTTAAGCATACATTCTTGGTATTGTCATACAAATTATACTTTCAAGGTAACATCAACATGCTAAAACAGTTACATCACATGGGAAAAATCACAACCCCCTTGGTTCAATTTTATGATTTCCCATATTTCTCATAATTAAAACCAATTTCACATTATGGGGTCGAGGTCATAGCCACTTCAAAAGTCACAAGTTTATGTATCACAATTATCTTATTCATTCACCAAACCTATGCACCCAAAACTTGAAAACCATAAGTAAAACATGATGGGTCACATGTAAACCATAAGAAAACATTGTTCAAGGTCAAGCATTCAAAACCCTCAACCTTTATTGTAAAACCAACATGAATATATCATGAAAAATACCTTAAAAGATGTTCTTTTAATAAATTAACAATCAGAGAAGAGTAACATACCTGAAATATCCAAGATTATGGAAAGAATTTTCCCTTGGAAAACTAATATTGATCATTATCATAAAACATACATGCTAAGTGTAAATATACTTATCCTAATCATGAAAGAAATAAAAACTAAGGTAGCATAAGCATAAGTCATAAAACATCATCTGAGTAGCATTTTTGAGCCATTAAACTTTGTTTTTAAAATCCTCTTTACTGTGAGCATTCTTATAACTGACATAAACCATGTGAGCAAGAATGGAGTCCAAAGTCTTACCCACATTGAGGAGAGTTGTTCTATCCATTTCATTCGAATAGAACTTTAACTTAGAGTGATCACTATACTTAGCCTCTTGGAGAGAGTAGACACTCTATCGTGAGGCCCCTTAAACCTATAGTGGCACGTAGTTTCTAAAAAATATGATATACTAAATCCACATTCCTCTCTCATTTATAAAACTGAAAACCAACTATGCTTCTTTTTCTTAAATCATACTCATAAAGAAAGTTGTGAATTTCATAACTTATATGAGATTATAAGGTCTAAACTAAATTTCAATTATGCTATAATACTTGTATGTTAAACTAGTAAGCTTGACCTTCTTATAAACTGAGCGTATTATGGTCAAATTGTAATAATTTATCAACTCATAAAAATTTCATGTAAAAATATCAAACTCAATGCATAAGATTACTTTTATGGATAAAAACATAAGTAAACATGAAATTTTGTGATAAATAAAGCTTAACTCATGACGAAACATCATAATCTTGAAGTATAAGAAAAGTGGGTATACTCTCTGGTAAATCAATTATTTGAAATTAAATAAAAACCAAACTTTGGGGAACAAGTAAGGAAGAATATCTTTGTTCAAACCCCACATATCTAAACTTAATGAGTTGTTTGAAGAAAGCTTAAATTGAAACCTTGAAAGCTTTAATTATGGAGAACAAATTCTACTTTGATTTTCTTGAGAGTTTGGGAGGAGAGAGAATGTGTATTTGGGTCATGGGGTGAGGAAAAATATTTTAGTATAGGTTATAGGATCATTTAGAATGTAAATAACCCATTTCCCTTGAAAAATGAAAGGAAAATGGGATATTAGCATCTTTTTGACCATGAGCGTGGCACAGAAGGATGTGTACCACTCTTGTCACGAATCACAGAAGATGTGTCATGCTCCTATCGCGGACCCTCACTGGTTCGCTCACAAAAATACTCATAAATTTTTACTTGGGTATCGAATTAAGGAAAAATTAGATGTTTTGGAAACAATAATCAAATACCTTTTATTTTTTGGGCCTTGAGATCAAAAGTCAACATATTCTAGGAGTTATATTTATTTAAAGTTGACTCTTGTAGGATTGAATACTAAAAATCAACCGATATCAAATATTCTTAACTCAACTTTGCTATAATTGTTTCCTATGAACATTCTTCACATTAAAATCACTTGAAACACTAGGTAACTGATCACGACACTTATATATTATTAAAAAAATCATTTTTTAGCCTATAAATGTATGACGAATGGTTAGAACCTTAGAAATTCTAGGGATATTACACATATCTAAAAACAACCACCGTTTAAGCTTGAGATACGTAACAAAATATGTTGTATCTCTCATAAAAATAGAAAAAATATGTTGATAAATAACCAGTAAAATTAAAATCGTGTTTTAAAAACCTTATTAAAATGCATGCATCAAGAAAAACTAACCGTCAAACAAGAATATTTTAATGAATTTAACACTAGAATATCATTGAATCTTTCCCCAATGTTATTTTTGAATATGATTCTCTTTTACCATTTTTTAAATTTCAAGATTCAAAGAGTATATTGCATGATCCAAAAAATCTAAGATAGGTAACTCACGGTCTTGAATCAGTTTTCCATCGATATACTCAACGATGTTAGAAGTCATCATCTTGCCTTCATTAACTAGTGTGTGGACTCTTATCCACTTTTCATAACCAGCCGTCACTAGGTAATCCTTTATCCTATGATGAACCTTGACAACCTTATCTACAAGATAAATTAAATCTTCTTGTCTGTATGTCTTTTCCCTTGCATAGAATATTTTACTAAGTTTGTCTTTGCTATTTCTGAAATTTGTGCATAAATTTTTTCAAAGATGCCAAATATATGTAAAATACAGAATATTAGGATATAGAATGCTCACAATTTTTAGTATGATTCTGTTAAGATTAGATACAACACATATATTTTCATGTTCTTCAAAGGCACTTTTAAATTGCTTAAAAAACCAAGTTCATGAAAAATCATTCTTTAAGTCTACAACACCATACACGATTGGTAGTACACAATCTATAATTAAAAAGTATATCTTTTGTCATTTTTACAGTTTCCATCAAATGAGTTAGTCACCAAAAGCAGTAAAATAAAATATTGAAATGATGTCATTATATTACATTTGAGATATAATTATTTTATATACTTGTCCCATTGAGAGTGCTAACTAGAATAATTGTTCCTTTCTATGATCCACCCATATGAGCAACATCTACCATAACTATTGGTTTGCAAAATTAAAACCCTCTCATCAATGGGTGTAATACTATGAATAGACATATGAACTCATTTTCACTTGATTTAAGCATCCTAATATGTGATCCAAGATACATCAAATTAAGTATATATATGTATCTAGGCACTTGAAATTAACCATTAGCCGGTCTACTTCTTAGCATCTCTACTACATGCTTCTTAGACCTCCATCCTTCCTGGAAATTAATTTTCACACCGAAGGAATTTGATATCTTGAATTATGTCATTTGGGGGGGTGTAATCTCTTATGATTTACTTGTTTCATAGTCATAAAATTTCTAACTAATAACACTGTAACTTGAACTTGGGTGAACAACCTATCATTTAAAGGGCATATATGTACATCATGTTACTTTGATTAGTTTCGAATACTTTAGACAAGATTACTTAAAAACTCAACTATAATACTCAGAATAGCATGTAAGGACGTAGATACAAAAACTTTAAAATAAAAAAGAACTTATATCCCAATATGCACAATATTCCAAATAGTCTCTAATAAGTGTATCTCATATTAAAAAAATGAATACTTGTTATGTATTTGATAGATAGACATTCATCCTTATTCATACTGTTTGGCAGTTTAATGCTAAATTTATCTACACATAAAATTAGACCTTAAGCAATTTTATTTAGATATCCCATGCTTTAAAAAAAATTATATTATTTACATTACAACACAATTAAATAGTTTAGTATGTGAGTATTTTGTTATACATTAGGAAAATAAAAAAATAGGGCACAATCATACCTTTGTTTGTCTAATCTTTTGGATTTAAAATTACAATACTAATAGATGAAATAGTTGACATGATTGATACAAGCATATATTTTTCTTTGTAAATTTGTTCCTACGTAAAATTGTATTTTTGCTATTCATGTGCCTCTTATTTGTCAGAAGTTCTAGGATTAATTCCTTAGTATGGGAGATAATTTAATATGTAATAAGATCATACAATACTCCTAGTACAAAGTTAAGTTGAAAGTATCCTTGCCAGCTTAGTTTTAGGTTAGGTGTAAACTAGGATCAACTTCCAATTAGAATTACTCCTAGAATATGAGGAATTACGGGGCCCAAATACCTACCAAATTAAATATCTATGAGTATTATTTCCAACATAATTGACCTTTCATTAATCCACTTCCTAAGAAAAAAGTTATAACCGTTATACTGAAGATTGTTTATGCTGAAAAAGATGATTCCACTATACCGAGCCAAAGTCGCTATAGTAATGTTAACAACAGTTTAAAAGAAACCTTTGATGGGTTTCAGCCCGAATAACTCTGATATTTTATTCCTATGCCCTAAAGGGGAGATGTTACTCCTTTTTAACAATGTTTAACCTTTTCATCTTCTAGAACATAAGAATGAGGAATTTATGGTGAAATTCATATTGTTTAGAACCCTAAGTTCATGAATTTATTGGAAAAAGCCATGGGTGTATGTATTCTCACTTAGGATTGATTTTAGATTGTGAATTAATTCTTCCATAGTATGAAATTAAGGTTCCAAAATATAAAAGTTTATAGTTGGGGACCTTGAATTCAATAAAGGTAGAACCTTTAGCTTTAAAACTCCATTAATGGAGTTGAGTTGAGTTTGAAGGAGCTATTAGTGGTTAATTGACCAGTTTTGTAGACCATAAATAGGCAATTAGTTATTTGTATTCTTATGGTATTTGTTTGAGGAGTATTTTATTAATTACTCGTATAAATATTATTTATTAAATGATTTAACCTTCAAACATACGAGAAAGAAGAAAGATCATCCATGGTATAGCTACTTGTCGGAATGAGTTGGTGCCCAGGTAGGTTATGGTTTAGGGTAGTAGACTGTGGTAAGTGATCGTATTGATAATTTAAATTTGATGGGAGAAATTATGCAAAGTCATGTGAGCATGGAGTTTAAATGGATAAAACATGGATTTAATGTAATAAAGGACTAAATTTGTGTTATTATGTGGATATATGAATCCTTGATGGGTGTATGGTGTTTCCATGACTTCATGGTAGATTATAACATGAATTAGATGAATGCAGATGTTAATGCGACTATGTTAGCCTGTAATATAGTGATTTAGCCTAATTACCATAAAAAGAATGAACTTGATTTTATGTGTGTTGGAATATGAGATAATCTTGCTTAAAGTTAGTGAAGAGAACTAATTATGATATGAGGAGGCGGTGACATAACATAAGAGCCTAATGTTAAGTTAGGATAAGGTTTATGAAGTAAAAAGGGTATAAAAGTGTATGACTAAAAGTAGACTGTTACTTGAATAGAGCTGAATGATTGGATAATAGGGTAGCTCTTAAACCTAATAATGACTTGAATATAAAGATTGCTAGATAATAGTGAAATATTGGGTATCTGTATAGATAAGGAGGATTGAATTAGTGAATGAATTTATATTTGTTGAATTAGAGTTTAGACTTCTTTTGGTTGAATGTGTACTCCTAAATAAATACTTGAGTTTAATGAATATGGCTTTATAATACCTTATTGAATAGGCCGTTGATTGGACTTAGTACATGCTATAATTGATAGAACCAATGATTCATATTTACCTATGATTTGGTGTGCTAAAGGATGATTTTTATTTACCAGAAATAATTAACTCAAGTTGACGAAGTGTTTGAGTGATTATTGTTGCAATGAATACTTAAGGAAGGTAATTGGTAAATGAGATTCTGTATGCAAACACATTCAATAAAGTTATATGTAAAGCTTGTGGTTGTTACAAGTGTTGGTTGTTATCGTTGTTTTTAATGATTGTTGTGATATTATATTGGTTATTATGGGATGTACTGGTATTTGAACATCTTTATAGGATTTGATGGAATAAGGTTGATACACTTGATGTTTGAGTTTTGGTACATGCATAGAGCTTGTCGCCTATAGCTCATAGCTAGTGGGTGCACCCATAAGACCCTTAGCATGTACGTACAAGATATATATGAGTGTGATGGTTCCTTGAGTGAACCGGGTATATGATTATTGTTATTGTAGGTCATAGCTAGTGGAAGCACCATAGACCCTTAGCATGTATGTAAAACATATTTATGAGTGTGATGATTTCTTGAGTGAAATGGGTATATAATTATTATTGTTCTTTATATTGATTCCGTGAGTGGATTAAGTTATATTGTGATTGTCATTGTGGGTTCCTTAAGTAATCAAATTATGATATTGCATGATATATTTGAGATTTTTGTTGTTAGAGTAAAGGTTGTTGACTTGATCATAGAGTTACTTGAAAGGCTAAATATCATAAACATGAGATATTTATCATCAGGTGTGTTTATAGTTGTATTTGTTACTAGGTGATGATTATTGATTTTTATTTATCAATAGGGATAATTGAGGCGTAAGTGAAATAGATTGATTTTATAACTATCGAGATTAAACAAGTGAGAGTTAGAATGGATGACACTTGATGTGAAGTTGATGAATGATCAATGTGAATAAGAATGGAAATACTCTTAGGTAACACAAGTGCATGAAAGCTATGTGGATTGAATTTTATGTAAGTTTTCATGCTTCCTTTTTGTGATTTATATTTTTTGTTTATGTAATATAACCTTGGTCGAAGGATGATACCTACCAATATAGTGTTGTTTGTGATGATATTACTTTTTATATATCTCTTTTGGGTATAGTCTGGTTGCAAGATTAGTTGATTTTTCTCATGTGACAGGATCTCTAGCAGCGATTATTCCTCTCATCCATGGTGGAAGTTATGTCTAGTCTTATCTTTCTTAATTTTGAAGCTCTTGTACCTGTTTAGAATAGGTCCTTGGGGTAGTTTTTATTCCTTATTCAATACTTGTAAAATTTGTTGTAATAAGGATGACATTTTGTTATTTATTTAAGGTTTTCGCATATCTTCTTAAGAGGTGATAAGGCGTTCTCCTACCTAGGTGGATTATAGGAGGTGCCTTTTCGAACCAATAATTTTGGTCATGACAATTTGTTATTAAGTTCTTCACCTTAAACAACATAAACGTAGACTATAAGCCAAGGGAATACCAAAACATAATATGAAAATCAATTCCAAAATGTAATAGGATGGAACTACCAACAATATCTTCCAATTATGTCAGCCCACCGGATTATTCCAATGCAAAGGCTGACATCAATATTGATCTCCCCCATACCAACCCCCAAAAGTACAACATAGCCTCTATCCAAAAGAGTAAACAAATCTGGTTGGGATATGCCCCCAACTATGGCTAAAACCAATATCCAAAATAAAATAAAAGTGTCTAAAGAAATTCATAACATGAAATGATGCCTTCCGAAAGGATGGAAGCTCACCACTACAGTCCAAATATTGATACCAAATCCACGTGCTAAAATGGAGGAGTAAAATGGCCAGTTCCTGCATAGCATGGGTATATATCCACCAGTAGATGGGGTTACCGAATGACCACTAACATGAATCTCAGGATAAAGATAAAATAATGCTAGACTTAAACCAAGTAAAACAATCCATAATGCATACAACCATACATATCTAAGTGCCAGGAAAAGGGACCGGGTTTAGCATGCACTTAAAATATTTACCTGGGCTGTGTAGCTTGGCCGTCCTAACCATCCACGGGCGATATGGGTTCAGTTCCCCCTGATAAAAGGTCAATATGTGTAGCTGCACGACCAGGGAATATCCCATGGGATGACTAGTACATCCCTCCAATATAAAATATGACACTCACACGTGGTCATCAATACCCCTCATATCGGCAAATATGAGTTTCTGATTTTGTGCCCCCAGGATTGCCACTCTCCACGGCTTAGATACACACCCCACTATTAATGCCCAATTAAAACTATGTCCAAACAATCTATTTTCCATTTATTAACCAAGGCCTATATTAGTGGTATTCTCATACCACCCCTTACTTGTAAGTAATATCCATAGCCAAACCATCTAGGTTAAGGGGACTTTAGGTGCCCTTCCAATTACCATATTAAATCTACTTGGGAGACTTCCATGTTCTCCACAAGAAAAATTATTTATCCTTTATCCTTTACGAACTATTTAAACCATGCATAAATCCTTTGTCCATTTTAAAACATGCAAGAGTTCCATTAAAAGAAGTCAATGCAATAACATGTCTTTATAAGCATTTTAAAAAACACCTTGGGGACATAATACAACCAAAACCAATTCCAAAGACCATTAAACCATTACCATGCAATCCAATTGTCCAAAACCATAATTAATACATATAAAAGCATAATTAAAACCATAGGAAACCATGACCAAGCATTCAATATCAAAAACCCCAAATAATAGTTGAAAAACCATAATCATGAAATAGTAAAACCATGAAATCAATCATATAAACCACTCTTTTAGTTGAAATTATAATGAGGGAAGAGAATCATGCCTTATACCAAAGAATTGATGGAGGGAAATCACAACATCAAGCCCCAAAGAAATATGCAAGATGAAAACCTAGCCTTTTTCACCAAAACTCTTGAGAGAATTATGGAGTGTTTTGGAATAGTTTCTAAGTGTTAATGAATAGAATAATAGGTTAAATAACCTCCTAAGTGTATTAGAAGTCGTGGATCCTAATTAGGGTAAGTAGGGAAATATCCAGAATACCCTCACTTAAATCTCTTAAAAACCCATCACAAGGATACGATATGAAGGAAAAACCTATTACAAGGATACGCCTAACTCATATAAGTTTTAACCTCCTATATGATCGGTATCCACCACTCGTATCCAAGCCTCAAACCTTGGATAAAACATTGTCCAGTAAACGACTCATCCAACCAAGTCGTAACCATAGCATACGATCCGTACTTATAACCAGTATCCCTAGAAGAATAAAATACAAGAGGATCAAAAACTGTCCACCATATGAGTCCCTGATATGACTCGTACTAAGACTTATGACTCACACCTCTAAGTCGTACCCATTCCAGTGACCAAAACCAACCCACTAACAAATACTAGTCAGCATACGACAGGACTATACAACTCATACCCCAGCATACGGCTCGTACCCATGAAGTCGTATTGGGTACAGAGAATAGATTTCTAGGAAACCTTTTAAGGGTCAAAACCCGAGATGTTTCAGTCTCCCCTACTAGGAACATTCATCCTCGAATGACGGATAAGTTAGGGGAAACCACACACAAAGTCATTTGTAATATCAAACATCCTTTTAAGAAAGTTTGAAAACAAAGAGGCAAATATGTTAATATTTCCTTTAACAATCTCAAAAAATAAAGTTGTGATCAAGACACATACCTTCCGCACGAATCCCAAGAGCATAAAACAAATGCGGATACTTGGACTTCATGTCCTCTTCCGCTTAAGTAGCTTCTTCCACCTTATGGTTCCTCCATAGAACCTTAACCAAAGATACATCCTTGGTCCGCAATCGATGAACTTGCCTATCTAATATCTCAATGGGGACCACTTCATAAGATAGAGAATCCAAAATATCCAATTCTTCCAATCGAATAAGTGAAGAAGGATCACCAAGACACTTCCTCAACATTGAAACATGAAAGACCAAATGAACCAAACTTAAGCTAGATGGAAACTCCAAATCATAAGAAACATTGCCAACTCTCCACAAAATCACATAAGGACCAACGAGCCGAGGACTGAATTTCCCCTTTTTGACAAACCGCACCACTCCCTTCACTGAAGACACCTTGAGGAATACCCTATCCCTAACCTCAAACTCTAAGTCTCTACGCCTAACATCTGCATAGTACTTTTGGCAACTTTGGGCAGCTTTAAGCCTATCAGAATAACCTTACTCTTCTCCATCGCCTGATAGACCAAACAATACCAAACATATCCGCCTCACCAAGCTCAAACCACCCAAGAGGAGATCTATACCTCCTACCATACAATGCCTTAAAAAGAGTCATATTGATACTAGAATGATAGCTATTGTTGTAAGCAAACTCCACCAAAGGCAGATGCTGAACCCAATTGCCACAATAGTGAATCACACAGGCCCGAAGTATATCTTCCAATGTCTGAATAGTTCTCTTTGCTTTCCCATCCGACTGCAGATGA
This sequence comes from Capsicum annuum, assembly GCF_002878395.1. Classification (NCBI taxonomy): domain Eukaryota; kingdom Viridiplantae; phylum Streptophyta; class Magnoliopsida; order Solanales; family Solanaceae; genus Capsicum; species Capsicum annuum. The sequence goes on along the minus strand of NC_061120.1, from coordinate 151,119,684 downwards.
ACAGAAGTACTCAGACTAATCTTAGTCCCTAACCCTTTCTAGAAAGAACACCAAAAATGAGACGTAAACTCCATACCATGATTAGAAATAATCAAAATAGGTACCCCATGAAGCTTCACAATTTCTTAAAGATATAACAGCGCATAATCCTCCACTGAAAAGGTAGTCCACACTGGCAAGAAATACACAGACTTGGTCATCTTATCCACGATGACGTAAATTGAATCATACTGATTTTGAGACCAAGGAAGACCGGTAACAAAGTCCATATTGATCACTTTCTACTTTTATTTGGGCAAATCAATTTATTGATACAACCCTCCGATCCTCATATGCTAAACCTTAACCTATTGACACACCATGGACTTGGCCACTAAATCTGCCACATCTCTCTTCATGCCATTCCAACAGTAGATCTTCTTGAGATCATGATACATCTTAGTAAAGCCAGGATGAACAACATAACGCGACTTATGTGCCTCTGGCAAAATCCTTTATCGTAACCCGTTGATATTATGAACACACAACCTCCCTTGGTACCATAAAGTACCATCACCACTGATCTCAAGAACCACTACCTTTTTTCCACTAACTTCACTCTTGATTTTCATCAAGACAGGATCCAATATTTGTTTCTCCTTAATATCCGCACCAAGAGACGATCAAACAACTTCTTGCACCATCACACCACCATCCTTAGAGTCTAAAAGGCTAACTCAAAGATTAGCCAAGCGGTGAATATCCTTCACCAATTCCTACTTGCCTTTCTCCAGGTGAGCCAAACTCTCCAAGGATAACCTACTAAGAGCATCAGCAACCACATTAGCCTTACCTGGGTGGCAGTGAAGACTTATATAATAATCCTTAAGAAGCTCAAGCCATCTCCTCTGCCTAAGATTAAGCTTTTTCTGATTGAATACGTACTGAAAAATCTTGTGATTTGAAAAGATATCCACACAAACACCATACAAATAATGTCTATCCATATGAACACCATACAAATAATTCCACCATATTTTCAAAGAAAACACTACCGTTAACAACTTTAAATCATGAGTAGGATATTCCTTTTATGTACCTTCAATTTCCTGGAAGCATAGGAAATCACCTTCCCATGCTACATCAAAACACAACCAACCCTTACATGATATGCATCACAATAAACCACAAACCTATCATTATCGCCCGACAAGGTCAGGATTGGAGCCTAAGTCAACTTATCCTTCAACTTATAAAAACTACCTTAACAAGCATTCGACTAAGAAAACTTACCCTTCTTTTGAGTCAACTTAGTGAAAGGAGTAGCTATAAAGAAAAGCTTTCCAAAAACCACTTATAAGACCCATCCAAAACCAAGAAGCTCTATATATTGGATGGTGTCATCGGCTTAGGCCACCTTTTCACCACAACAACCTTCTGAGGATCCACCATGATCCCTTCACTAGAAATAACATGACCCAAGAAAGTCACAATATTCAACCAGAACTCACACTTAGAGAACTTAGCATGCAACTATCTTTTTGTAGGGTCTAAAACACCACACAAAGGTAATTAGCAAGATCCACCTCATTCTTTGAAAAAATAGAATGTCATCAATAAAAACAATTATGAAGAGATCCAAATACTTCCTGAACACCTATTCATCATGTCCATAAATTCTACAGGAGCATTAGTAAACCCAAATGACATTACCAAGAACTCTAAATGCCCATATCGAGTATGAAAAAGGGTCTTAGGGATATCTACCTCCCTAATCTTAAGCTGATGGTACCCAAACTGAAGATCTATCTTAGAGAAGAAATTGGCACCTTGTAACTAATCAAACAAGTCATCTATACTTGGAAGAGGATACTTATTCTTGACCATTACCTTGTTCAACTACCTATAGTTAATGCACATCCAAAGGGAACTATCCTTCTTGAACACAAATAACACCGGTGCACCCCACGAAGAAATACTAGGACAAATAAACCCCTTATCTAAAAGATCCTTAAGTTTCTCCTTGAGTTCCCTCATCTCGGTCGGAGCCATTCTATATAGAGGAATAGAAATTGGATGTGTTCAAAAGAAAAGATATACCAAACAAAAGAAGATGCCACACCACCAGGTGTAGAAGCAAATGATGAAGCCACAGGAATTTTCTTCGCCCCCAAAACGACTTTACTAATTGGACAATCCCTGAGCCGATGGCCTAGCTAACCACACTTGAAACACTTATCCCTTTCTTCTTCATAATAACCTCAATGAGGACAACCATAAAATTAATAAAGAGGACACGAAGAAACTGACTGACCTCCTCTTGCCTGAGATTGGGCAACCTATGCCTGAGAATTGTCACCACGTTAATAATGTTTGTCTCCCACCGATAAGAAGAACTAACAGAAAAGGAGCCTGAACTCCCTTGCTTATTTTTACCACTTGCTACTATCTCTACCTCTCTGAGACTACATACCTCCCTGGTCTAAAAACCTTCTTTGCTTTCCTGCCTATCCCTAAATTCTCCTACTTTCTCTTCTTATTCTAAACCAGTTGTATATGAACAGTCAACCTCGATATGTCAATATCTATAATCAGCAAGGCAGTCTTGCTCTCCAGAATTAAATCTCTATTCAACCTAAAAGAAAACTTCCTCATTCTTTACCTCATAGAAGACCCTAAATTAGGATCATACCTTAATAGCAGATGGAACTTCAAAGCATATTTCTTTATAGATATGCTCCCCTACCTGAGGTTCATAAAATCCTACATCTGTACTTTTTTCAACTCTTGAGGAAAGAACTAATCCAATAATGCATTACAAAGAGACTCCAATAACCCTTCCTCTTTCATATCACCCTTATCTCTGTCCCACTCCTCATACCAGTAATAAGAGACATACTTAAGCTGATAAGCTATAAAATTAACTCCTTGCACATTAGTAGCCTATATCACCTAAAAGATATTTTCCATTTTATAATAGCTTAGTGGTAGAGCGTGCCCCTGATAATTATGTCATTGTGCCTGGGCTATGAGGGCTCTCAGCCACATGGATAGTTCAATGTATTCATTGGCGCCCAACCCTGAGATGTGGATCAACCAAGGCATATTAGCATGTCATACTCCTCCTATTTAAACTGGAGTTTGAAAAAAAACTCATTCTCAAGAGGATAGATGGGGAAATTTGGGTGAGATCTAATATAGATCCAACTTTTGATTCACTCGTGGGATCTGGGCGGTCAGAAGAGGGGACCAAGAAGCCCTGTGGATCCTTCTCCAAATTTAACCCCATAAATGTAGGAGGACCCATCTTTATAAATTGACCAACCTTTGTGGCCTTAGAAGACAAATCACCAGTTGAACCTCGATCAGCCTGAGAAATAACTATCTGAGCAATAATATGAATAGACTGACAAAACTTAGTGTTTGTCATATTTCCCTGAGGGACCTGGGGAGAACTTGCCAGAATTAGAGAAACTAAAACACCATTAGGATAAGAACCATGAGATCAAAGATGTACTTCAAATGTAGGATGTAGCCCTTTAGCATTATCCCCAGATGGGATAGAAGAATTTTCTTATGTTCTAGATCTAGGAGGCATGATCTGAAAGATGAACAAACAAGGATTAGAGAAGATTCTAAGACTGAGAACTTAAGCTTGAAGATAGTATACCAAGAAAGTGAAACATTCCTAAATGTCTTGTAGCCTCTATTTTATGAGTGTGGCATAATATACACAACTAAAAGAGACTTTATTCGACATAGTTTTATGGACTCCTAGTTGACAATGAACCTAAAGATCTGATACCAACTTGACCCGACCTGACTCTAGGTCTTATTGTAATGGGCATCCCAAGTCCATTTAGGATTGGGGATTGACCCTATTACCCAACCCAACCACTAATATCTAGCCTTAGATGGGTTAAATTTTGAACATATAACAAGATAGCATTATTGTTCTTATTAAGACTTTGGGATAGGGTCACAACCGTGACCGACCTAATAAGTTTAACTATACCTCACCAACCGACTAACCGTAGACCATAAACTAAGAAAATACCAAAATATAATATAAAAATCAACCCCAAAATGAAATAGAATGGAACAACCAACAATATCATTCAATGATATCAGCCTAATGACTTATTCCAATGCCAAGACCAATACCAATATCGATTCTGCCATACCAATACCCAGAAGTACCACAAAGCCTGTATCCAAAAGAGTAAACAAATTTGGTTGGGACATACCCCCAACCATGGACTAAACCAATATCCAAAATAAAAGAATATGACTAAAGAAATTTATAACATGAAATGATGCCCTCCGAAAGAATGAAAGCTTACCACTTCAGTCCAAATGCTGATATGAAATCCGCATACTAAACGAGAGGAGTAGAATGGTTGATTCTTGCATAGCGTGGGTATACAGTCACTAGTAGATGGGTTAGTATATAACTGCTAGCATGAATCTTAGGATAAGGATAAAATAATGTCAGTCATAAAACCATGTAAAACCATCCATAATGCATATAACAATACATATATAAGTGTTGGTAAAAGGGATTAGGTTTAGCATGCACTTAAAACCTTTACATGTGCTATGTATCTTGGCTATCCTAACCACCCACGGGCAATATGGGTTCAGCTCCCCCTGCTGAAACGACCCCAATGCGTGTAGGCACACAACCAGGGAATATCCCATGGGGTGACTAGTACATCCCTCTAATATAAAATCTGACACTCACACGTGGTTATCAAGATCCCTCATATCGATAAATATAAGATTTTAATTTTTGTCCCCCCGAGATCGCCACCTTCCGTGGCTTAGCTATACACCCCGCCATTAATGCCCAATTAAAACCATGTCCAAATAATCTATTTGCTATTTATTAACAAATAACAATATTAGTGGTATCGTGATACTACCCCTTACTTGCAAGTAATATCCATAGCTAAACCATTTTAGTTAAGGGGACCTTAGGTACCCTTCAAATTGCCATATTAAATCAACTTGGGATACTTCCATGTTGTCCACAAGAATAACCATTTTGAATTTATCCTTTCCAAACCATTTAAACCATGTATATATCCTTTTCCCAGTTTAAAATATGCAAGAGTTCCTTTAAATGAAGTTAGTGCAATAAATATATCGTTATAAGCATTTTATCAAACACCTTGGGGGTATAATATAACTAAAACCAATTCCAAAGACCATTAAACCATTACCATGCAATACAATTGTCTAAAACAAACATTAATGCATATAAAAACATAATTAAAACCATAGGAAACCATGATCGAGCATTCAATATCAAAACCTCCAAATAATAGTTGAAAACCCATAATCATGAAATAGTAAAACCATGAAATCAATCATATAAATCATGATTTTAGTTGAAATAAAAATGAGTGGAGAGAATCAAGACATATAACAAAGAATTTATGAAAAGAAATCACCAAAGCAAGTCTCAAAGAAATCCGTAAGATGAAACCCTACCTTTCTCGCCCCAAAAGCTCTTGAGAGAATTATGGAGTGTTTTGAAATAGTTTTAAAGGTGTTAATGAATAGAATAATAGGGTAAATAACCTCCTAAGTGTATTAGAAGTCATGGGTCCTAATTAGGGTAAGTAGGAAAATATTCAGAATACCCTTTCTTAAATTCCTTAAAAACTCATCACATGGATACAACTGACCCAACGAGTCCTACCTTCCTATACGATAGGTATCCCTTACTCGTATCTAAGACTTAACCTTTGGATCAAACACCGTACAGTTATGATTCATCTATCCAAGTCATAACCAAAATATACGATCCGTACCCATGAGTCGTATTGGGTTTGAAAAATAGATTTCTTGGAAATTTTTTAAGGGTCAAAATCTAGGGTGTTTCACATTTCCTAATATTATATTCAAAGAGCAGTTAATGAATATCAAGACACCTTTGTTATCACAAAATTGCATATATTTAATGAAAAATTTTCCACCATAAGTCAAAGTCTTAAAAAGAGAGTGTTACATATAAGTTTTCATTTGCTATTTGAAATAAGAACTCTCATGTGATGTGTAATTCTATTGGTGGTTCCTAACATACTTTTGAATAAAAGGGCTATGGATATTGTATGGCTTGCAATTCTGGGTATGTCAATACCACGTTATGAAATTCACTTGACCAAATAATAGATTAAACTTTTCAGATATGCAAAAATGATTGTTTTAAGAGGTTAAAATTGGGATTAAAGAGAGCTAGGTGGTTACCCAAAGAAGGCATGAGTTTAGATAACTTATTGCCTGAAGTCGTGTTTTATCGATGCAATATTTATGATATGTTATCCTTCATGGAAGGATAATTAGGATATCTCACATGAGGGGGTACCTACGGTATGCTAACATGTGGGGTATAGCAATTTACAAAAACATCAATCCTTGCAGCAAACTTGGATAAGGACTTGACCCCCGAGTCAATGGAAGACTCGTATATCCCGGGGTAATTAGAATTATAGGGTGTACTGTCTAGATTAGAACCAAAGCAAAGAGTTGGGTGTATGTCTTACAAGAATGATTTGAAGCTCTTTAATTATGCCTATGTGCTTTGACCTCTATTATGTTAAATTGCTTTCATAAGCTCTTGATTATTTTATATAGAATATATATTGTTTTTTGTTAGTTCTACATACCAATACATTCCAAGTATTGACCATCCTCATAGTGGCTGAATTGTCTCATAATGTAGGTTCTGAGGCATATTTCCATGGTCCTACACAGTAGTAGATTATTTCTCATAAATTCAGAATTGGTGAGTCTTCCTTACTTTGGAAGGTGCTTTATGCTTAAGTTGTTTTCTTTCAATTTTACGGTCCAGTCGGGGGCCTTTTCTCGGGTTAGACAGATTAGTCTTTCAATAGAGGCTTCATAGACTAGTTATACTAAATTTAGGTTTTCATAGATTCATATGTTGATGTACTAAATTTGACTATGAACTCTTTTAACGATTCAGTTTATCTTTTGCATTTTTTTGCTATGAATAATGCTTATGATAATATGCTAAGGTGTCTCTTGATCCTTTATTGTTTGGGATGCCCATCGTGGCCAAGGCCTCATCTCGGGTCGTGAAAAACTTGGTATCAGATCACAGTTCAGGGTCTCAGGGTGAGGAAATCTACGAGGAAATTAGAAATGTTTCCCTTTTTTTTCATGTTCTAGTTCGTGATATTAGGTATAAATGTTTCCTATCTCATGACTTTCCATATTTTAGATCATGCCTCTCTGTAGATCCAACTATCATAAAAAATCAGTTGGGGCCTCCGTTCTTAGTGGGGTGAATGCCGACGATGTCTTCCATACTTATGGGATACAAACCCATTCTAAAGCCCATAATCCAGAGTTCACTACTTCTCTAGGGATCCCACAAGTACAAACTATCCCTCCTCGATTTCCCCCAGTCAGTATCAACCGTACTACTCAGTCACTATAGAGAAAGGTCTTGAATGATAAGTTTTATCAGTCCATTCATATGCTAGTTCAGCTTGTGGCTTCATAGCCTCGTCAGACTTAAAATGTGAGTTCTATCATTGGTTCTTCTAAGATTACTCCGGCCGGTCACTTCATAAGGCTAAACCCACCCAACCTTGTACCAAGGTTTAGGAGTATCCTTAAGGGTTTATACATGAGATAGAGAAGATATTTAGAGTTATGTATGCTAGTTACACTAAAGGGGTATAGTGAAACACCTTAGGTTTTGGCCATTGGAAATTTCATGATTTTTGGACTCGCTATCTAAGTAATGACTCACCATATAAGTAATATGGTGTGGGTATGAGTGAGGTGTCCCAACTCGTAAGGTGTTTAGTGAATGGTCGTTGGGTTTCTATTGTGGTTACGGTTTGGTGGTACAGGTCATTAGGGTTGGTGAGGGTTTGTTTGGTCGGTCCCTTAATCAAATAAGTAACTTAGTGACTTGACTTGGATCTAAGTACGAGTAGCTAACTAAGAGCCGTGAGGATCAATTACGAATCTTTGTGAGAAGTAGTATGTTGTCTAGTGTCAATCCCTTTGGTTTCTATCTTAGGTACGATTAGACCATACGAGCTGTATGGTCTGGTCACGGTCATATGGTGGAAAGTGTATTGATGTCCTACTCACTATCTTGGTACCGACTCCATGGTACAAGTCGTATTTTATAGTCACGATTCAAGGGGTCGACTTGCAATGTCACGATTCGATTCCTCAAGTCATGATGGTACCTATGATAACCCACAAGTAGGCAAGCCAACTCATAGTCCAGAAAGAATAGTAATAGACTACTCAATAATATAAGGAAAAGAATACGGAATATGTGGATTAACGATCATTACATAGAAGAATCCCAAAACCTGGTGGTATCAGTACAAGAGCTTCAAATATCATAAAAGTACAAAAGTGATATATCAATATTTATAAAATAATACAACTTGTATCCAAATACAACTTAGAGACTAGTCTAATATATAAGAGAAAGATAAGTAATACTCCGAATATCAGGAGCTCACTCTAAGTCTCTGAACTAGGGCTGCTCCGCAAGATGCACAAATCAACGGCGATAACCCGTACTATGATCTGCAGGATGTAGAAGTGTAGTATGAGTACCAAATGATTGGTACTCCATAGGAAATTGCCAACTGAGCTCCAAAGATAAAAAATATATACACAGCATATAAACAGAATGGAAACTACAACCAAGAGTCCATAAATCATATAATAACTCAATGAGAATAATAAGGGAATACTAACATATTTATATCCAAGTGTCCAACAGAATAAGACTAAGTATTTGGGTGATCTATCTTATTCTTGGTATATTCAACATACGTCAATGCTATACCATATATCCCATGTCAATATACAAATAAAGAGTGAAAGAAAGATATATAGTAATTTACAAGGTGAAGTAAAGACTGTATAAAATGAACAACGAAGGAAGGGATATACGGTAGTACCACAACTTCATATAGCTAGATATTTATATGTAGATATATATACATATAAACATGAGGTCATCTCAAGCATAACCTATATCATTATAATCTCATTTAAGACCTTATTATAACACTTATCGGTATTTAAATACTATTATACTCGGGGTTTCTAATCCACATGGCTAGACATGAAATAATCATGCATAATAATGCAATCATAAGATAGAATAGGCCAAAGACGTACCTCAAATCCTGATGCCAGATCAATGACCAATCTGTCATAATCTACCCATAATAATGATCATAAGAATGATAACAACAATATCAATAACAACGTGAATAATCGGCTACTTCAGACAACCAAATACCCAGTGAAACATATCCGTACCCCCACCGCCCAGACTCGGAAGTTTCAATCAACATACAATAACACAAGGTGTATTCTTCAGCCATATCTATGCAACCATCCTATACCGGCTGATAGACATAGATGCATACTGGTGATAGTTGATACGCATATCAGAATGAATGCAAAGTACATAATCAATATCACATCTCATCATAACTGTCCTCGTCAGGACTATAATCATCGTAATTAACCTTCGGCCTTTCTGGGTATCAATATATCATCAATAGTATCCTCCAGCCTTTTCGGGTATCAACATATCATCAATATATCCTCCGGCCTTACCGGGTATGAACATATCATCTATAGATCCCCCGACCTTACTGAATATCAATATATCATCAATATATCCTCTGGCCTTGTCGGGTATCAACATCATCATACTAGTATCCTCTGGCCTTGCCGGGTATCAATATCATCACAATACTATCCTCCGGCCTTGCCGGATATTAATAGAATCACAATAGTATCCTCCAGCCTTACCGAATAAGATACACTAAAATACTCATAATCATAGACATATCACCATAGGATATCTATCTAGTCAATACTTCCCAACTACTCATTATTAATTAGACAACACTTATTCTTATAAAATCACTAGTTTGCTAATCATCAAATAACCTCTAGTCATTATCCTAAACCTTTCTTAACATAATCATTATCCTCGGGATAACAACTAATCACTATTCATTTACTAGTCAACATTTAATATCTTGTCAAGGTTCATCATTAAACCAAAACCATCATTTATCCTCCATTCATTATTATCAACAAAATCATCTTATATTCGTTAATCATTACTAGACAACACATTACTACTTTTTGACTAACCATCTTTTATTAACTGACACTATTAATTAACTAACCATCGTTTGCTACCATGTTTCAACTAAGAAAGATTCTTTAACTAATACATTATCTTCCTAGCCATCAAGTTCTATGGTCCCCTAATAGACAACTAGTTAGCACATAGCTTAACCATATAACAAGAAGAGTAGTCATAAGATCATATTTCAACTTATAATTACATTATTTGGAATGGTAAAGAATCATAAATGTACCAAATCTATGCATGCCATTACAAGTACTAAATCAAGGGATAATAAGCATCATACCACATCTTCTTCCATCCCATACCAGAGAGATGAGGATACAGTCATATAAATACTTAAATTTATAAACTATAATCACATCATTTATAATGACAAACACTTCTCGACTATTTCATCAATTTCATAACACGACCCTTGTCCCACTAATTTATCAAAAATAATCACAACATTATAATCACGGCCTTATGCCTATGCACGTATCCATGACTCAAATTAATAACCATGTTTATAAGTTGTAGCATACCACTAATCATCTTATATATAGGAGGCATCTTACATATAGGAGGCATAATATCAATAAATATGTTATCATCTCTCTCAAAAGAGGCATCTCACATCTACGAGGCATAATATAGATAGACATGTAATTGCCTACAGGATATCAAATATCAATAGGTCATACGTCAAGACAATAAGGAATATCGCTTCTCTAGGCCAATTTACATATCCAAAAGAATCATCATTTCTATTGGTCCAACTAATTTAACTGAAGGAAACAACATCTCTATAGGACTATCATCAAGTCTAAGAGGAAATAGCATCTCTATAGGCCACATAATGTATCTAGGAGGAATATCATATATAAATACCCAATATCACTTCCACAAGTAGTATCATAATCATAACTCAAAAGCCATAATCCGAAAACATCAATAAAAGTTACCAAGTTATGAAGTAACCTTATTCGAAGGTTTAATAGCCTCATCAATGTCTAACACCTGCAACTAAGTCCACAAGACTTAACATAAGCTTAAGCCTAAGTGGGCCGTATGATCCCACTTCAAATTTACAATTTCCATAATTAGGCGTACTATGCCACAAACTAGGCTAAGGTATCTAGTTATTATTTTAGATGTTAAGCAAGCCATATTCAAACCTAAGATAGTAACTTCGACTAGAAACAAGGGTACTCAAGTCAACTTTACTAAAATTATGATTTCAAAACTATCACACTAGCCTCATAAGGATAAATAGACAAATCATGCTTCAAATGCTAAAACCATATTCCAAGCATAGCATTATATCATATCCATGCTACAAATTTACCTAAAAAAGGAAGAAGGTAATAGGATTGTACAAGGGTAGACAGAAGCCTACCTCAAAGATGAACCGCAAAATCCCAAATCATGCACCATACACTCATCTTCACTTTACAATCCTCAAAATGCCATCACACTAACAAAGCCATAATCTACTCATCAATATGAGTCTAACGATACCCATATTATGCTATTGTGCTTTGGGTTCAAAATGACACCAAAACCCTAAGTGGGTCCCACATATGGAAATTGAATTTTTGAGACCAACCCAATGTTCACACATGAATAAGGAATCATAACCCTCAAAGAATGGGTGAAAACTAAGCATACATTGTCCTCAAATCAAGCCCTAAGATAAATTAGGGTTTTGGGTCCAAACTATGAAATTCAAGCATGAATTCAAGGAATTCTTACCTTAATCTTGAAGATAATCGCAATTCAAGATGATAATTAAGCTCCCAAGTCACCCCCCATAATCAATTTTGAGTTATTACACTCATTTTGGGGCTTCTAGGTCTAAATGGTGAAGGGGAAATGGTCCAAACCCGTCTTGGGACCTTTATATATCCCCTGCAGGTTCCCAGGTGTCATTATCACGGTCGTATAGGCTGCGATCGCGCTCCCACGATCGCACAATCTTGGCTGCGATCGCGGTTGCACCAGATGACAACAAACTTATTTTTGAGTTTTTAACCCTTCGAACTCATGCGGAATCCAAATAACATGATCTAATAGTGAATTTTGAGTGTAAATAGCATTTCAAATCCATTGGAATAACCAAACCTTTCATTGGAGATCATTTAGACCAAAAAGTGGGGCCCACAGCTAAATTTTTATCATTTTTCATAAATTTTGTTCAATAGCCCAAAATAAGTTTGGAAGCCTTGAGACCTGAACCAAGGGTCTCCATAACTTGAAATCGATATTCTGGACGTGACGGTGAAGTCACATTTGTAATCTAAAGTATTTCAACGAAATGTGGGTCCCATACCCATTCCTTCCATTTTTCAACCTTTCGATCAATAGGTCGAAATGAGCTCGGGTGCAGTGGGACCTAAATCAAAGGTCTACCTAGACTAAAATTGATATTTTGGATCTACTTGCATAGTCAGAATTTTCATCCGAGATTGTTTTGCTGAAGGTTTTGCTCGGTGGCCATTTGGAACCAACGAAGACTTTTAAATAGAAAATTAGCTCTAAAAACCAAATGAATTGCCTGATAACCAAACCATCAGTCCTAGCAAGTCATAAATAACTTGGGCCAGCTATGGAGAAGCTCAAATGGTAAAGATAAGAATAAATCTGAAAAATGACCTGAAGGGTCATTACAACATCCACTACTAAAAGGACTTTCGTCCCTGAAAGTCAATAGACAGAAAGAATCTCAAAAACATAAAATGATGAGGTACTGGGACCCAAATCAAAGGTCTACCCAGACTAAAACTAATATTTTGGATCTACTTGCATAGTCAGAATTTTCATCTGAGATTGTTTTGCTGAAGGTTTTGCTCGGTGGCTATTTGGAACCAGTGAAGACTTTTAAATAGGAAATTAGCTCTAAAAACCAAATGAACTGCCTGATAACCAAACCATCAGTCCTAGCAAGTCATAAATAACTTGGGCCAGCTATGGAGAAGCTAAAATGGTGAAGATAAGAATAAATTTGGAAAATGACCTGAAGGGTCATTACAACATCCACTACTAAAAGGACTTTTGTCCCTGAAAGTCAACAGACAGAAAGAATCTCAAAAACACAAAACCAGGAGAAAAATCACCTAAGTCTTATCCATTCCATCTCATCATGGAGAAATCAAAGAACTAAAGTTGATTCACTGAAAGTCCATAAGGCAAACATGAGAATAAGCTCATAAGGTATTATTTGGGCATACAAATGGAGATAATCAAGGAATATAATCTATGCCAATGCTGTAACCAGTCCGAATGAAATCAAACTAAAATTTAGAAATCCAAGGTATAACTACTCATTGCTGACTATCCCACTCCATTATGTCTCCTCTATCGGGAATGAAGCCATACTAAATCCAAGTTGAGAATATTACTCCTACTGAGTAAATCATCCAAAATTCCCAATGTAAACTGAAACTCAAGGTCAAAATTGAAGTAACCAATACGAAGCCCATAGGCTATCATCTGAACACTTATCAACTATAATCCAACCAAAGTCTAGAAAATCAAATAAGCAACCACGAAGTAGGCTCAACCGGCCTATAAATGAAATCTGAACAAGGACAAGTCTAAAATAAAAACTGCATACAATCTCTACAACACCAAGTTGAAAACTCAATATCAAGGCTGAATATCTCGGTCTTAATTATCTAAATCAAAACTAAAAACAAGTAGACATTAATATTCCAAATCTGTCATACTTCTAAATAACTATTCTAAGGAGTCAAAATCCAAAACTAGGCCAATTAGGCTATATCAATGGTAACTATCACAAATCGACTCTAGTATCCAAATCTGATAGATCTAAGATAAACCATACCATGCCACAATCGAGACATATATAGAGAGTAAAATCAATGCAGGAATTATCATTAACTGATACTAATAAGTAACCAACTCTATATCAATAAGAGAGAATATGATATGGTCGCAAAATACAAATCATGCCAAAGGAAAAATTACTGGTTAAAAATACATATAATTCTACCCCATATCCGCTGGAGTGCATGAACTATACAAACATACTCATAACTTCTCAAGACCTAAATTGTAACACCCCAATTTTTTGAACCAAAATGCTACATGGTACTCATGACCCCGAGGGACCACAAGCTAACCCATGACTGATATCTGCACCTGTACATTGCTTAACATATATGTAATATGTAGAAAACATAAACAATAGACCATAAGGTTCAACTAAAATAATTATAACATCCATATGGGTGAAAATACCCAAGATAACTGAATTCTGAATCAAAACTAAACTAAATATGAACTATATTTGAAAGCCTCGAAGTACTAACTAAATAAGGAGTTGAAGGAAAATGTCTCCAACTAACTCCGTAAACTGAAAACTAACTGAAATAATAAATGAATAAATCAAATTATATCATCTTCGAATAAAGAAAACTCACTACAACTCTGTATACTAGAATGCGACTGCTACTGCTGGTCTGAAACTCGAGTCTCTGAACCTATGGTCTAACATAAAAAGAAAGCACCATAGTGCAAATATGTTATTACAATTGGAGTACTGAGTATACGGGTGAGGTAGGCTAAATAAAAAGGGTTTACATGTATGAGCAATGCTAACTGACCTACTAATATGAATGTGAGAGTACAAACATGCATACATAATAACTGGAAATGTAAATACATAGTAGTGGATCTATACGCTAATACATGATTTACTAATTTTTGGCATAATTGAAACTATGGTTCTGTCAACATGGGTGACTGTGTCTAACAGTCCTAGTTCTGATGGAACTATCTGAGTTCCATGCTATGACTGAATTTGACTATATCTGGCAGTCCTGGTATACTGATATCTGAAGAACTATCTGAGTTCTTTTACTGAGATCGAGCCTAAAACTGTGGGAGATAGTTATTTATCCAACATGCCCCAATAATGAATATATCTAAGTTGGGGTCCAATCTCTGCCCTAACTGCAGGGGTGTCAATACCGCACACTAGTAAGGACAGTTGTGAGTGACCATCATCTGGTAGGTATTCAAATAAGAATGGTAAGAACCCTAAACTGATAGGTTAAACCACCTCATCAACCCTATTCTGAAAGGTTAAGATATATCAACCTACACTGGCTATGTAGTTCTTAAAGACAAGGATCACTGCTAATAATCACACCCTAAATTGGCAGGTGAGTTACCATTCTTGGGTTCACTCGGTGCTAACTTCTACTCCCATCTGAAGAGACTGAATATGATTTAACTGACTGTACATGTTCTGAGTAACTAACTTTCGTTGACAGACGGAATAGCACTACTATCTAAGATTTTGCTGAGATCATGAGATTACGGAGGTTTCCTGAGTCTATGACTGACTGAGTTCTATAGATCATGGCTTAATAGAGATTATTAGGGTAACATAACTTGGATGTAGGCACACAACTATATTTTTAGGGTATAAATACCCCCAGGACTCGATGGAAGGAAACTGACATATATGACATGACTTGATCACAAGATTTGAGTCCACAATTCATACTATCGTACTTAAGGAATTTCATTCTATGCATGGTTATCAATAATGTATTGCATGGAAAGGATTTAATGTCATATGAAAGTACTTGCACAACCTTAATATCATGTTCATTGCATAATCATACTAGCAACACATATCAATAGCATGGAATTTCATGTGGAATCATCTTAAGAGTTGACATAGCTTGTCATTTAAATACTATGGGGTCATGGAAACATGATTTTTAGCATTCTAGGTATTTTAACAAACACCTTGCATGCACACTTTGGGGCATAGGTTTTCTTAACAATTTTAATCATCTTGAACCACCCAAATTCATGGGTTTTAACTACAAGCATGCATACATCATGGAAGTTAACTTAAATTAATATATTGAATCTTAAATAATGATCATTAATATGAACAGCATCACATAACAACAAGTAAATCAAATTTTCTCATTTAAAAGCATGGTTCTTGACTTCTATGAACTAAAGGGGTCCATAGATGAACACTATGCATACCTGACTCAGGGTTCTTGATGTTTTTGAACTTGAAGGATTTGAAATCCTTTGATTCTTGAAGAAGATTGGGTTTTGTTCTTGGAGATTAAATTTAGAGAGAAACCCTAATTTTTGTTTGTGAAATAATAATGAGCAAAATTACTGAATTTGGACTCATCTGGGCAAATATAGGCGAGTGGTAATTTACCAAGATACCCCTGTTAAAATGACCTGGAAATAAACTAAATATGGAGTGTGATGGTACGACTGACGGTCCATCAAATACTTGAAGGTTTGTCACTTAGCCCGTCAGACGTGGACCAGAAATAGGGTTCACTGAATAAGAGTTGACGGCTTGGATGATGGTCCGTCACACCTTTGACGATCCATTAACTCATCCATCAGTCCTTATCCAGTACGTGGCTCAAATGCCTTAGATGTGACGGTCAAAGTGGCAGTCAATCATTTATGTGGCGATCTGTCACTTGGCCGTCATACCTGGGTATTTCTAACAATTCCAAGTAAAACATCCATAACTTCCTCGTCTGATGTTGGATTTGGACAAAATTGTTACCGTTGGAAAGCTAACTCAATTTACCACATGATAGAAAGTGAAAATCTCAAAAATACCATATGTAAAAAGGTGGGTTTGCATATTAAAGTAAGTCATAGGATCCTCGAGATGATTTCTAGCTAGGAAAAAGGCATGGGTATTACAATATCTCTCCCTTGAGAACATTTTTCCTTGAATGGAACTAACTGAGAGGGGAAACAATAATCCAAACATGAGTAGATGGAACATAATCTTATGACTGACAAACTAAATGCGTTATACTGAACATGCATATCTAATGCACGTGTAACTGATTCATGAATGCATGACTGAGGTTCTTGCAATGAGAATGCATATCTGATGCATGATTATTTACTGGACTGATACATGTATGCATGAATGAATATTCAATGGTACTTGATACCAAATTTGTGATGGAACATGAACATGAAATGAAATACCAAGTTATATTAAATGCTGAACGTGAAACTGAATAAGCTTAAGGAGGACTGTTACCTTGAGCTTGATCTGGGTTGGCGGAGAAAAGGTAAGGGTACTTGGTATGCATGCCTGCTTCTGGTTCCCAAGTACCTCCCTCAACGGACTGATTTCACCATAGAACTTTGACTAGAGGGACTTCTTTATTCCTCATTCTACGAATCTGATAGTCTAAAATTTCAACTGGAATCTCTTCATAAGAGAGGCTGTCCAAAACTTCAATATTCTGAATAGGGACTACAAATGCTGGGTCATCTATGTACTTATTGATCAAGGAGACATGGAGGACCAGATGAACTAAGGCTAGATCTAAAGGCAATTTGAGCTTATAAGCTAACTTACCAAAGTGACTGAGAATCCTGAAGGGACCGACATAGCGGGGACTGAGTTTCCCTTTCTTGCCGAACCTCTTTACTCCCTTCATGGGAGAGATTTGAGATAGACATAGTCATTGACCTCAAACTCGAGATCCTTTTTATGAATATCTGCATAAGACTTCTGTCGGCTCTGAGCAGCTCAAAGTCTCTCTCTGATCAACTAAACTTTCTCTAAGGCGTCGAATACCAAGTCAGGACTGATGATAGACGCCTCACTAACTTCGAACCAACCGACAGGAGATCTATACCTCCTACCATAGAGAGCTTCAAATGGATCCATCTGAATACTAGAATGATAACTATTATTGTATGCAAACTCAATCAGAGGCAAGTGGTCGTCCCAACTTCCTTTGAAATCAATTGCACACGCCCTTAGCATATATTCAAGATTATGAATGGTCCTCTCTTCTTGACCATCTGTCTGAGGATGAAAGGTGGTACTGAGATGAACTTGGGTACCAAGACCTTTTTGGAACGCTTTCCAAAAAATGAGAGGTGAACTGTGTACTTTGGTCTGAGACGATAGATAATGGAGCACCGTGTAATCTAACCAACTCCCTGATATAGAGTTTGGAGTAATCCTCAGCTAAATAAAAGGTACGAACTGGAAGGAAATGAAATGACCTGTTCATTCTATCTAAAATGACCCAAAATAAATCATGATGATAATAAGTTCGAGGCAAACCCATCACGAAATCCATGTTCATTTCTTCCCACTTCCAAGTAGGAATGGTGAACTCCTGCATGGACCCACTAGGTTTCTGATGCTCTATCTTAACCTGCTGACATATAGAGCACTTAGCCACAAACTCTGCAATATCTCTTTTCATCCCACTCCACCAATAGATTTCTCGTAAGTCGCGGTACATAGTAGTGGCCCCTGGATGAATAGAGTATCGCACACCATGTGCTTCTGCAAGAATTCACTGCCTTAAGTCATCTACACCTAGAACACACAAATGACCTTGACAACAAAGAACACCATCTCCCCCTTGAGAAAGCGTCTACTTTCTGATTCTGAACTAACTTTTTTAGCTTGACAAGGTTGGGATCCCTGTCTTGCTTTTCTTTCACCTCAGAAACTAGAGATAACTCTGAACTACTCTGAACACATATACCACCCTCTGAAGAGTTGACTAAGTGAACGCCTAGTTTGGAAAGATAATGGATTTCCTAGGCTATCTTTTTCTTACTATCCTCAATGTGAGAAACACTACCCATGGAGAGTTTATTGAGAGCATCATCCACAACATTGTCCTTGTTCGGGTGATAAAGGACACTTGTGTCATGATTCTTCAAGATCTCTAACCACCTTCTCTGACGAAGATTGAGATCTTTCTGAGAAAAGACATAATGGAGACTCTTATGATCTGTGAAGACATCTATATGAATTTTGTATAAATAATGCCTCCAAATCTGTAAGGAAAATACTATGGCTGCTAACTCAAGATCATGAGTAGGATAATTCTTCTCATAGGGCCTTAGCTATCTGGAGGCGTAGGATATGATCTTACCATGCTGTATGAGGACACAACCCACTCTGGATGTATCATAATAGACTACAAAACCTTCTGAACCATCTGGAAGAGTTAGAACTGGGGATGAGGTGAGTCGAGTCTTCAACTCTTGTAAACTCTTCTCGGAAGAATCTGACTGCTAAAACTTAACCTTCTTCTGAGTCAATTTGGACATAGGAGTGCAATAGAAAAAAATCCCTCGACAAAAAGTCTATAATAGCCATCCAAACCCAAGAAACTCCTAATATCTGATGGAGAGACAGGGAAAGGCCAGTTTCTTACCACTTCGGTCTTTTGAGGATCTACTCTAATGCCATTATCGAAAATAATATAGCTAAGTAATGCTACTGATCTTATCCAAAATTTGTACTTACTGAACGTGGAAAACAACTGATGATCTCTGAGAGTCTGAAGAACAATTCTGAGATGGTCTGAATGATCATGCTCTGTGCGAGAATAAACCAGAATATCATCTATGAAGACTATGATGAACATGTCCAAGTACTGCTTGAACACTCGATTCATCATGTCCATGAAGGCTGCAGGGGCATTGGTAAGACCAAAGGACATGACTAGAAATTCAAAGTGACCATGTCGAGTACGAAAAACTATCTTCGGGATGTTACGTTCTCTAACTTTGAGTTGATGACAGCATGATCTGAGGTCTATCTTAGAGAAATATCTGGCACCTTGAAGTTGGTCAAAGAAATCTATTCTAGAAAGTAGATACCTATTCTTGATCGTGACTTTATTGAACTGACGGTAATCGATACATATCCTGAGAGAACTGTCTTTCTTGCACACGAATAAGACTGGTTTACCCCATAGGGATACACTGGGCCTGATGAATCACTTATCTAAGAGATGCTTCAATTGATCTTTCAGTTCCTTGAGTTTTGTTGGTGCCATTCTGTATGGTGGAATAGAAATAGGCTGAGTATCTGGAAGAAGGTCTATGCCAAAGTCTGTTTCCCTTTCGGGAGGAATTCCAGGAAGATCTTCGGGAAAGACGTCTAAATATTCATTAGTAACTAGAACTGATTCAAGACTGGGAGATTTGGAACTGGAATCCTTTACATGCATGAGATGATACGTACACTCCTTTGAAATCATTTTTCTTGCCCAAAGGTAGGAAACAAGATGACCCCTGAAAGATGAAGTACTACCCTTCCACTCTAGGATGGGCTCATTCGGGAACTGACATTGAACTACCCGAGTCCTACAGTAGATTATGGCATAGCAGGAATGAAGCCAATCTATACCGATAATGACATCAAAATCAGTTATCTCTAATTCGACTAAATATGCTGATGTAGATTTCTAAAATATCATGACCGGGCAGTTTCTTTATACCCATCGAGCTATGATGGTTTTACCCACTGGGGTAGAGACTAAAAATGGCTCTGCTAAAATTTTAGGACTGATTCTGAAATCGCCTGCTATGTACGGAGTAACAAAAGACAAAGATGTGCCTGGATCTAGCAAAGCGTAAACATGAACATTGAAAACCTGTAATGTACCAGTAACGACATCAGGAGAATTTTCCTGATTCTATTGAGTCTGAAGAGAATAAAGTCTGTTTGGGCATTGCCCACTAGTAGCACTGGAAGTGGCACCCTGCTATTTCTAGTAACCAAACTGAGCTGTGGAATAATTTTGCTGACCCTAATAACTGGACTAAGGATAATCTCTGACTCTGTGTCCTGGCTTTTCACAACCGAAACAAACATCACTACCGGCTCTACAAACACCCTGGTGGTTCTTACCATAAGTTTGACATAAGGGATTAGTTTGGGCATTGCTGACACTGCCCTAAGATTTAGAGCCGGGCGCTCTATCTCTGAACTTAGGAGCTAGAGCACTGGCTGAAGAATGAATTGAAGCTGATGACTTAGGATGAAACTGGGAATGATTTCTTCCCTCTGATTCAGGCTGAGCAAAACTAAAACTGCCTAATCTTGATCTCTTATTTTGCTTCTCCCTAGCCTTAACCTTTTGTTCCTCTATTTTCTAAGCATGGGTCATGAGCCTGGCTAAAGTCATATCACTGTTCAGCATTGCCAATCTACACTTATTTACCACGCTATCATTCACTCCTGATAAGAACTTGCTTATCTTAGCCCTGTTGTCTGCAACCACATGAGGGGCATATCTGGATAGCTGAGTAAATCTGAGAGAATACTCCTTAATCGTCATATTTCCCTACTTGAGGTTAATAAACTAAAGAACTTTTGCATTCCTTAGCTCTTGGGGAAAAAATCTGTCTAAGAAAGCCGTGACAAATTCCTCCCACTCTATAGAACCTGTATCCTTTAACCTCTCAGAATTCTACTGTTTGTACCAAGTGTGAGCAATATCCTGTAATTGGTATGTGTCTAACTCAGCGCTCTAAATAGAAGTAACTCCCATGATGTCAATGACCTTCTGGACTTGATCAATGAACTCCTGAGGGTATTCATCAGACTTAGACTCAAAGAAAGATGGAGGGTTCATTTGGGTGAAATCCCAAATTATAGCTGCTGCGGAATTGGCCACTGGATTGGCTGGAATAACTAGTGGCCGTTTATTTTAGGCAGCTACAGAATCATTTTAGGCAGCTACGGAATGAACAAGTGTTGTGAATGTAGCTCTAAACTCCATATGAGAAACATGCTCGCCCAAAGGGTCTTCAGGCTGAGGAACTGGCTTGTTTCCTCTCTTTAGAGGCATATTCTGAAATAACAGAAGAACGGATTAGACTGAGAGTTTAACTTGAGATTATGCTCACTAGCATGACATAAATACTGAAAGAAGGGAAACTATTCCTAAAACATCTTATAGCCTCCTGTACATAAATGTGATGCGCAACACACCCATGTACAACACTCTACTAGATGTGGCTTTCGGACTTCCTAGGACTCTATTGAACCTTACGCTCTGATACTAAGTTTGTAACACCCCTATTTTCTAAACAGGAATGCTACACGGTGCTCATGATTCTGAGGGACCACAAGCTAACCCATTACTGATATTTGCACCAGTACATTGCTTAACATACATGTAATATACAAAAAACATAAACAATAGACCATAAGGTTCAACTAAAATAATTATAACATCTATGTAGGTGAAAAAAACCCAAGATAACTGAAGTCTGAATCAAAACTGAACTAAATCTGAACTGTATCTGAAAGCCTCGAAGTATTGACTGAATAAGGAGTTGAATGAACATGCCTCTAACTAACTCTATAAACTGAAAACTAACTGAAATAATAAATGAATAAATCAAATCATATCGTCCTCAAATGAAGAGGACTCACTGCAACACTATATACTGGAATGCGACTGCTAGTGCTAGTCTGGAACTCGTGTCTCTGAACCTATGGTGTAACATGAAAAAAAAGCAGCATAGCGCAAATGAGTCAGTACAACTGGAGTAATAAGTATACGAGTGAGGTAGGCTAAATGAAAAAGGTTTACATGCATGAGCAATGCTAACTGACTGACTAATATGAACATGAGAGTGAATACATACATACATAATAACTGGAAACGTAAATACTTAATAGTGGATCTGTACGCTAATACATGATTTATTGATTTCTGACATGACTGAAACTATGGTTCTGTCAACATGGGTAACTATGTCTGACAGTCCTGGGTCTGATGGAACTATCTGAGTTCCATACTATAACTGAATTTGACTATATCTAGCAGTCCTGGTATACTGATATCTGAAGAACTATCTTAGTTCTTTTACTGAGACTGAGCTTGAAACTATGGGAGGTAGTTGTTTAACTGACATGCCCCAATAATACATATAGCTAAGTTGGGGTCTAATCTCTGCCCTGACTGGAGGGGTGTCAATATCGTGCCACTGGTAAGAACAGTTGTGAGTAACCCTCATCTTGTAGGTACTCAAATGAGAATGGTGGGAACCCTAAACTGATACGTTAAGCCACCTCATCAATCCTAGTCTGGCATGTTAAGATGTCTCAACCTACGCTGGCTACGTAGTTCTAGAACACAAGGATGACTGCTAAGAATCACACCCTAAACTGACAGGTGAGTTCCCATCCCTGGGTTTACTTGGTGCTAACCTCTACTCCCATCAAAAGAGACTGAACATGATTTAACTGACTGTATATAGACTGAGTAACTGAATTCTGTTGACTGACGGAATAGCACTACTATCTGAGATTTTACTGAGATCATGAGATTTCGGAGGTTTCCTGAGTCACATGACTGACTGAGTTATATAGATCATGGCTTGACTGAGATTATCGGGGTAACGTGACTTGGCTCTAGGCACACAACTATATTTTTTGGGTACAAATACCCCAGGACTCGATGGAAGGAAACTAACACACGTGACATGACTTGATCACAAGATTTGAGTCCAAAATTCATAATATCGTACATAAGGAATTTCATACTAAGCATGGTTATCAACAATGTATTGCATCAAAATGATTTCATGTCATATGGAAGTACTTGCAGAATCTTAATATCATGTCCATTGCATAATCATACTAGCAACACATATCAATAGTTTGGAAGTTCATGTGGAATCATCTTAAGAGTTGACATAGCTTGTCATTTAAATACTATGGGGTCATGGGAACATGGTTTTTAGCATTCTAGCCATTTTAACAAATACCTTGCATTCACACTTTGGGGAATAGGAGGTATCTCACATATAGGATGCATAATATTAATAAATATATTATCATCTCTCTCACAAGAGGCATCTCACATCTAGGAGGCATATTATAAATAGATATGTAATTGTATATAGAAGATCATATATCAATAGGTCATACATTAAAACAACAAGGAAAATCACTTCTTTAGGCCAATTTATATATCTAAAAGAATCATCATCTCTATAGGTACAACAATTATGACTAAAGAAAATAGCATCTCTATAGGCCAATCATCAAGTCTTAGAGGAAATAACATCTCTATAGGTGACATCATTTATCTAAGAGAAATATCATCTCTAAATGACCAATGTCACTTCCACAAATATTATCATAACCATATCTCAAATGCCATAATCCAGAAACATGAATACAAGTTACTGAGTTATGAAGTAACCTTATTATAAGGTTTACTAACCTCATCTATGTTTAACATCCGCAACTAAGTCCATAAGACTTAACATATGATTAGGCCTAAGCGGGCCAAATGATCCTACTTCAAATCCTTAGTTTCCATAACTAGGCATACTATGCCCCAAACTAGGCGAATGTATCTAGTTATTCTTAGAGATGTCAAGCAATCCATATTCAAGCCTAAGATAGTAATTTCAACTAGAAACAAGGGTACACAGTCAACTCTATCAAACTTACGATTCTAAAACTATCACACTAGCCCAATAAGGCTAAATATACAAATCATGCTTCAAATTCTTAAATCATATTCAAAGCATAGCATTATATCATATCCATGCTATAAATTTACCCAATAAAGGAAGAGGGCAATAGGATTCTACAAGGGTATTAAGTAATTCAACGTAAGAGTCAAAATCCCCATCTAATCCCCAAACTTATATGTATATTCAATACTAAGTCATTCTATCCAATATCAATCTTAATATTCACATTAACATGCAATATATATCATACATAATCCATGAAAAAGAGTAGACAAAAGCGTACCTCAAAGTCGAACCACAAAATCCCAAATCATGCACCATACGTTTGTCTTTACTTTACAATCCTCAAAATGCCATCACACTAATAAAGCCATAATCTACTCATCAATACGAGTCTAACGATACCCATATTATACTATTATGCTTTAGGTTCAAATATAACCAAAACCCAAAGTGGGTCCCATATATAGAAAATGAGTTTCCGAGACCAACCCAATGTTCACATATGAACAAGGAATTATAACTATCAAAGAATGGGTAAAAACTTAACATACATTGGGCTAAAATCAAGACCTAAGCTAAAGTGGGGTTTCAGCTCAAAACTATGAAATTCAAGCATGAATTCAAGGAATTCTTACCTTAATCTTGAAGATAATCATAATACAAGATGATAATTAAGCTCCCAAGTCACCCCATGACCAATTTTGAGTTATTACACTCACTTAGGGGTTTCTAGGTCTAAATGGTGAAGGTTAAATGGTCCAAACACATCTTTTGACCTTTATATATCCCTTATAGGTTATTAGGTTCCACTATTGCGGTCATATAGGCTATGATCGTGCTCTCGTAATCGCACAATCTTGGCCGCGGTTGCGGTTGCACCAGATGATAACAAATTAATTTTTGAGTTTTTGACCCTCCGAACTCATATGGAATCCAAATAATAAGATACAATAGTTATTTTTAGTGTAAACAACATTTAAAATCCATTGAAATCATCAAAACTTTCTTTGGAGATCATTTTGATCAAAAAGTGCAGCCCACACCTAAACTTTTATCATTTTTCATAAATTTCGCTCAATAACCTAAAATAAGTTTGGGAGCCTTGAGATCTATACCAAGGGTATCTCTATCCTAAAATAGATAATACGGACATAATGGCAATGTCGTATTGAAATTTGAGGCAATTTTAATCACAAATATGTGTCCCACACCTATTTTTTCCAATTTTTAACTTTTTGGCCAATTGGTCAAAATGAGCTCGGGTGCAGTGAGACCCAAAATAAAGGTCTAACTAGACTAAAACCAATATTTCGAATTTGCTATCATAGTCAAAATTTTCATCCCAGATCATTTTGCTGAAGGTTTTTCTTAGTGGCTATTTTGAACTAGCGAAGATTTTTAAATAGGGAATTGGCTCTAAAAACTAAATAAACTATTCGATAATCAAACCGTTAGTCCCATCAAGTCATAAATGACTTGGGGAAGCTATGGATAATATCAATGGTAAAGATAAGAATAAATATGGAAAATGACCTGAAGGGTCATTACATGTAACCACCTGCAGTATTTTTATAGTTTTAAGTTAGGGGCATTCTAGAGATTTCCCCTTTGTAACTCCCTTTGATACCATGACATAAAACACCTTTTGGGGCTTCCTTAAATTATTATTCTCAATCAAACACTCTTAAAATATCTCTCAAACTCTCTCTTAAGTAAAAGGCTAGGGTTTCATCAAGATAATCAATTGTGGCTTTCTAAGGTATTTTATCTTCGTGTTCCTAGGTTTATAAGGCATATTACTCCTCCCTCATTCTTATTTTACAATGAACATATATTTTAATGTGTGATTTTCATTATATTATTATGGTTTGAAATAATAGTTGGGCCTTTTAGATGTTCATGGATGAATAATATTTCTCATGGTTTAATTATGCTTTTCTGCATGCTTTTAGTATGATTTTGACATTGTGGGATGCTTGTTAATGGTAAAGGGATTTTGGGGTACAATGGATTCTCTAGATTACTTGGTTGTGGTTTCAAAACTTATGTGCTCCAACCTATTTCTTATAATGCCAATGAGAATAATTTTGTCACATAGTTTGACTACTCCTAAAATCTTTGTAATGCATAAATGGAAATGGAATATGAATTGGTTTGGTTGATTTTAATGGCTTGGAAAGGCCTCGGTGGCCATAGTTTTGGTATAATTATAAACTTGGAGTCAATTTGGTATGATGGCTTTTGTCTGGCATAAAAGGATAAACTTGCAAGCTCTAATTTTGTTATGATGATACCAATGTTGAACGACTTATTAAAATAATCCTTGGTAAATGGTTGGAATATGTAAATGGTTTTAATATGGGATTAAAGAGGGTATAGTAGCAAAGCGGTGGAAGGTGGGGGTCCCAGGGGGCTGACACTAGAAACTCACATTTACTGATGTGAGGTGGTCTTAGTTACCACGTGCATGATGACACACTTTATATTTTGGTATATGTACTAGTCATCTAAGGTTCTTTTCCACCAGTCATGTTGTTAACATGACTAGGTCCCTTTCAATAGAGGGAGCTAAACCCATATAGCCCGTGGATAGTTTTAGGACGGTCAAGCTACTCATCCTAGGTTAAAGTCTTAAATACATGCTAAACCTAGTTTCCTATCCCAGAATGATATGTATATATATATATATATGTGTATGTGTGTGTGTGTGTCTGTATGGTTTCATATGGTTATTAGATTTGGTTTTGAGTAATGGCATTATTCTATATTTATCCCTGAGTACATGCTAGCATCCATTTTTCTAACCGTCTTCAGGAGCTATATTCCCATGCGATGTAGGAACCAACCATACTACCATTTCTCCTTCTCAGTGACTTAGATTTAGGGATAGCTTTGAGTTATATTAAAGTGCTAAGATTCCATACTTCGGAAGACTCCATTTCATGCTATGGACTTCTTTTTTTTATTTTTGTTTCTTTGATTTTGGTTTCTACAATGGTCAAGGGCATGTCCTGACTGGATGTTATGTGATTCTAGTTAGAGCTTTTGTTAGACTATTATAGGTATGGGCGGTGTCAGTAATGGTGTCAACCTTGATATTGGTATTGGCATTGGCATTAACATTAGTTGGATATTTGATTAAGGTTGTTGGATTATTCTTATAGACTTTATTTAATGACTTTGAATTATTATTAATTTATCTTATTATATGTTCGAAAGTCATCTGACATAGAGTGTAGGGAAATTATGGTTGAGTATTGGGGTGGTCTCCGGTCCTGATTGGACTTGAGATACCTGATACGACTTGTCCTTAGTTTGGGTTAGGTCAGATTGGTATTAGAGTCCCAGGTTCATGGTCAATTAGGTTTCCAACAAATTTGCATCATATAGGGTCTCTTTTAGGGGTGTGTAGTGCACCACACTCATAAGGGAGAGGCTACGAGTCATTTAGAAATATTTCTCTTTCTTTTGTTCTATTTTCAAGCTGTAGAGTCTAAGGTCCTAAAATATTCTCTAATACCCATTTGTTTGGTTTTTAAATTATGTTTTCCAGATGATATAAAGTTAATAAAAACTCCTTTATCCCATCCGAGGACAATGTTGATGGGATCTATCCTACTTATGGAGTCCATACCTGATCTAGGGGTCTAGTTCCCAATTTATCTCTTTGAGTTCCACCTGTTCCCTTTAGTCTTTCTCAATCTCCTTAGGATGAGGTGACGAACACTGAGTTTCATCAGTATATTCATATACTGGCTCAGTTGGTAGCTTCTCAGAATAAGTGAGGTGATTCTGTTACTCCATCTTTAGAGGCCATAAGGGTTGGTCCATTTATGAGGTTGAACCCTCTTGGGTTCATTGGTGTTAAGGTTCATGAGGATCCTCAAGGTTTTATTGAGGATATGGAGAAGAACTTCTATGTTATGCATACTACTAATATGGAGGGTGTGAAGTTTGCTGCCTACCAATGGTATGAGGAATGGGAGCAGTCTAGAGGTGATGATAATGAATCAGCCCTATGGGATGACTTCTCAAGTGCTTTTTTGGACCACTTATTTCCTCAGGCATTGAGATAGGCAAAGACAGAAAAGTTTGTAAATCTAAATCAAGGCAATATGTTAGTTAAGAAGTATGCCTTGAAGTTTCACCAGTTATTTTGGTATGCTCTAGAGTTAGTTTCTAGCATGAGGGTTAGAATGAGGAAATTCACTTCTAGGTTATCTTGAGATTGATTTTAGAAAGTAAGGTTGCCTTATTGAACAAGGATATAGACATTTCTAGGTTGGTTGTGTACATGTAGAAAGTCAAGAAAGAGAAGAAAAAGTAGGCTAAAATTAAAGAGAGGGAGAATAAAAAGTCCAGGTTTTCTGATCAGGGTGGTGGTTAACAGCGAAATGGCAGGGATGGTGGAAAGTTGTCCAAAAAGAAGTGGGGTAATTTTGGGTCTTACTCGATGGCTAATGCTCCCTACCTAAATCTGTTTAGTGAAAGAAATTTTTAGAGTAGCGGTAATTATAGGGCACAGGGTGCCTAATCTCAAGATAGTAGGGGCCAGTCAGCTCCATCATATCCTTCCTACAAATTTTATGGTCGATTGCATTGGGGTTACTATGATAAAAGAAAGTAAAAGTGCTTCAACTATGGTCTACCAGGGAATATAATTAGAAACTGTCCTATTGGTAGGGTTGTCTCTAGGGAAAACAAAGTTCCTATTATCTCTTCATCAGCTTCGGCACCAAAGGGTGCACCATCTAGTTTCAGTAATAGTCGAAACCATCTATATGCTCTCACTACCCGCAAGGAGTCTAAGGCATCACCTTATGTTGTTACTAATATATTGAAACTCTTTTCCCATGATATCTACTGTTTACTAGATCTGGGGTCCATTCTCTCTTATGTGACCTCATTTATGGCTGTGCATTTGGTTTTGATCCTGAGTGTATTCTGGATCCTTTTTCTTATTCTACCTTAGTGGGTGACTCTGTGGTGGTTAGAAGAATCTATAGGGGTTATGTGGTATTTATGGGTGGTCGGGAGACTTTTGTTGATCTGTTTAAATTAAGCATGGTTGATTTAGATGTCATATGGGGGGTGGATTGGATGCACTTGTGCTATGCTTCTCTAGAATATTGAACCCATAAGGTTGTGTTTAAATTACCTAATAAGCCAGTTATTGAATGTAAGGGTAGTTCTGTAGCTTCTACGAAGAGGTTCATATCATACCTTAGAGCTCGAAGATTAATTTTAAAGGGTTGTCTCTGCCATCTGGTGTAGGTAAAATATTCTTACTCAGAGGGTCCTTTGTTATATTACGTCTCAATGGTGAATAGATTTCCTAATGTCTTCCCTGATGACCTTTCTGGTGTTCCTCCCAATAGAGAGATTGATTTTGGGATGGATCTTGTTCCAGACACTCATCCTTTTTATATTCCCCCATATAAAATGGCTTTGGTTGAGTTGAAAGAGCTTAAGATGCAACTAAAGAAACTCTTAGACAAGGGTTTTTTCCGTCCTAGTGTTTCTCCATGGTGTACACTGATTTTATCCATGCATAAGAAGGATGGTTCCCTTTAGAAGTGTATTGATTACGGGAACTTGAATAAGGTGACGATAAAGAATAAGTACCCTCTTCCAAGTATAGATGATTTGTTTGATAATTTTCAGGTTGCTAAGTTTTTCTCCAAGATTGATCTTTAATTTGGCTACTATCGGCTAAAGATCATAGGGCAAATATCTCTAAGACTGCCTTCCATACCCGATATTGGCATTTTGAGTTTCTGGTTATGTCTTTTGGGTTGTTCAATGCCCCAATGCCATTCTTGGATTTGATAAATAGAGTCTTCAGGTAGTTTTTGGATTTGTTTATCATTGTCTTCATATATAATATTTTGGTGTATTCTAAGAGAGAGGTGGATCATTCTAATCACCTCCGTATTGTGCTATATACCTTGAAAGAGCAGTAGTTGTATGCCAAATTTTTGAAATATGAATTCTAGTTTAACGTTGTCACTTTTTTAGGTAATGTTGTCTCTAGTAAAGGGATCATGGTGGATCCATAGAAAGTTACAGTGGTTAAGAAGTGGCCTAGACCCACAACTTTTACTGATATTCAAAGCTTTTTGGGTTTATCCAGTTATTACAGGAGGTTTATGGAAAGTTTTTCTTTTATAGCTGTCCCATTGACAAAGTTGACTTAAAAAAAGGTAAAGTTCTTGTAGTCTCATATGTGTGAGGGTAGTTTTGAGAAGCTGATGGATAAGATAACCTCAACTCTGGTCTTGACATTGCCTGAAGGCATGGGTGGCTTTGTACACTATTATGATGCATCCTATGTAGGACTTAGTTGCGTCTTGATGCAGCATGGGAAGTTGGTAGCTTATGCCTCTAGATAGTTCAAGGTGCATGAGAAGAATTATCTAACTCATGACTTAGAATTATTGGTTGTGGTATTCATGTTGAAAATCTGGCATCACTATATATATGGCTTACATGTAGATATCTTTTTTTATCATAAAAGCCTACAGTATGTATTTACTCAGAAAGAGCTAAACCTCAGACAAAAGATATGGCTTGAGCTGCTCTTAGATTATGACGTAGGTCTTGACTACTCTCCACGTAATGCTAATATGGTTTTTGATATTCTTAGCAGGTTATCCATGAGAATCCTTGCTCATATGGGTAAAGAAAACTGAGAATTGGTGAAAGAAGTTCACCATTTGGCTAACCTTAGGGTTCGTCTCTTAGACTTTGAGGATAGTGGTATGTTTGTTCAGGAGGTGGCAAAGTCAGCCCTAGGTGCTGAGGTAAAATATAAGCAAGTTGGATCCTGTCTTGATGAGGATTAAGGCTGATGTAGGTGGGCATAAGGTGGTAGCTTTTGAGATTAGTGGTGATGTTACCTTGTGATACCAAGGGAGGTTATGCATTCCCAACATAGATGTCTTGCGCGAGAGGATTTTTGTTGAGGCACAGAAGTCGCGCTATGTTATTCATCCTGGTTTGACAAAAATGTATCATGACCTTAAAGAAATGTATTGGTGGAACAATATAAAGCGAGATGTGGTTAGTTTTATGGCTAAGTGCATGGTATG